>NW_027142367.1:740159-1131446 GCF_026170545.1 Melanerpes formicivorus | reverse complement strand
AAAAGAAAGAAAGAAAAGAAAGAAAGAAAGAAAGAAAGAAAGAGAAAGAAAGAAAGAAAGAAAGAAAGAAGAAAAGAAGGAAAGAAGGAAAGAAGAAAGAAGGAAAGAAGGAAAGAAGAAGAAAGAAAGAAAGAAGAAAGAAAGAAAAGAAAGAAAGAAAGCAAAAGAAGAAAGAAAAGAAAGAAAGAAAGAAAGAAAGAAGAAAGAAAGAAAGAAAGAGAAAGAAAAGAAAGAAGAAAGAAAGAAAGAAAGAAAAGAAAGAAAGAAAGAAAGAAAGAAAGAAAGAAAGAAAGAAAGAAAGAAAGAAAGAAAGAAAGAAAGAAAGAAAGAAAGAAAGAAAGAAAGAAAGAAAGAAGGAAGGAAAGAAGGAAAGAAAGAGAGAGAGATAAAATCCAACAGTAACAACAACATAAAAGCTTTACTCATTTGCTTCTGGTTTAGGACTTTTAATCTTCTGTTTGTTGTAAATGCTATCAGATGGCAGAACCCTTGATAATTACAGCTCACCTACATGTTTTCACTTGTGATTAGGTTATAGCAGCCATAACTCTGTTTCACTCAGTTGCTTCAGGACACAGCAGGTTTGATCAAGTTTTACTGGCACATAACTCCTAAAATAAGCCCAACATCGTTGTCAGAAACCCTCACCTCAATGAAGGAAAGTAAGCACATCAATGCAGTACTTCCTTGTGTTGCTTTGGGAAAGAGGATGCAGGACACCTTTTAGAAACATTGTGGGTGGGAAGGGAACAATGGGAGAGCGGCATGAGAATAGCAGCCCATTCAGATTGCCAAAAATGAAACTGAAGATGATGTTAGACAGCCTGAAAGCACTGGAGAAGACAGAGCTGGTATTGGGAAATCTGTGTCTACATCTTTGGAAGTTGTTTGTAAGGGTGCCAAAAAGGCACAAAGATCAATTAAGATTCAGTATGCTGTTTGCAGAGCATGCTCCTCACAAAGTGATTTCATTTGTTCTCAACTTCTTTCCGTCATTCCCATTTGATACTTTTCCATCTGTTTTATTTTGTGACCACTTTCCACAAGCTTGTTTCCTTAAATATTTCTGAATGTTGACACATTTTTCCTAATTAGAGAATCTTCAACTAATATAGTCATGTTCCTGTGCAAAATATGCTGGCCCTTGGCAGTCTTTAATGTCTGCTTTTAAGGAACTATTCTAAGTTTGATGATTTTTTTCATCCTGAACAGGTGAAAATAATTCTTTTCACATACTCTTTGTGCATTTGGTGACGTTCTTCCCAGAAGGCTTTTGAGTTCTGTACTCTCCTAATTATGATTCATGCTTTCTCATTTCTGAGCAAAAATGTCTGAAACGTAGAACTTGTTCTAAAATATCAATTATTGGGGAAAAATAAGGCAAGCAACCAAAACAAAACTCCACCCAAAACCAAACCAAAACAACCAAACAAAAAATCCCCACAATGAAAGTCCACATAATGCAAGATGCAACACATTGACAGTAGGTATTTCAGGACTCCCCAGGTGTCCAGACACGGGCCAGTGTCATGCTTCCAGGAAGTCCTTCTGGAAGCTGGAAGATCTTCTTAGATTGGCTGCTCTATTGCCATTTGGGAAGTGAAGTTTTAACCCCCATGAATAGCACCTTCAGAATTCACATCCAGCATGATTTAAGTCTTCCCTGGGGCGATTTTGGCTCAAGCTGTGTGAAAGCACTTCTAGCTGAAGCAATCCTGTAGTTGTTTGAGTGCATCCCTGGAGGGGAGCAGGCAACTTTGTGAAATGATTGGTCAAACAGCCATCCTCAAAGGGGAGCAACTACCCCAGAGCTCTGTACAATGAGAAAAGGGAAGTGCATTGCTCAGCGTGTGAATCAAAATTCAAAGATGTTCTTTGCTTGCTTTCTCTTCCACCCCCCAACTAGTTTATTCTTTTGTACTTTTTATTATTATCATTATTATTCTTTTGAAAAACTGGTTTTACTCACTTTAACTGGAACAGACTCTTATTAGTCTCTCAGCAGAGCTTTGTAATGGAAACGAGAAGAGCCATTATCTATTTCTTACAACCTGCCATAAAACACATGGAAAGAGAGAGGTGCTTCATATGTATGTAAACTGAGTACCAGCTATGATAGCTGTGCCTTCCTCTTCAGAGCCTTGATGTCATCTTTGAAAAGCAGGGTGTTAGCCTGTCTAGTAGTCAATTATCTGACGTTGTAATGAGCAGGCTTTTGGGAACCTTGAAAAGCAGTTTCCACATATCTAAATCGCTTAACTATTTCACAGCTTGCTTCTTGTTCTCGTTACACAGAACATTGTTTTGTTTGATAGAAAGCTAGTGCAGCTCTGGCAAGTTTCATATGAAAACATTCACTGTATACTGACCTTCAGGTGATCTCTGGTGCTTTTCTGTGTCCTCTTCACCTCACCAGGATGTCGTTTGTTTAAAATGGCACAGAAATTAGAGAAGGAAATTGGCAAGCAAACCTCAGCAAGCTCTATATCACTTGTTATTGGATTTACTACAAAATAAGTCAATTTGGTACACAGTGGCTTGACAAATACTGCTTATGAATAGCCTTGATGCAATGTATGATAACTAAGGATGAGATGATTTGAATTTTAAAAATACCATGCTTGGTCATTTTGACCTATTATTTACAGTCAATTGCACTTTCTCTCTGCTGTGGTTTAGTAATATTAGATCAAAAATAATGTCATTCTATAAGGGGGGGAGGGGGGAGAGAGGGAATATTTTCCCCTTGTGTATGAACACTCTCATTAGTATAGTCTGTGCATTTCCCAGAAAGAACATCCTTGTGCTACAGTGATAGGAAATGTCACAACGCTTCAGATTGATGGGAGAGGCATAAGGAATCTTTCATCTCAACAACAGACAATATTCCCTTTCTAGTACAGGAAGGGTTCCCATCAGCATTAATATGTCTTCCCATCAGTGATGACAAATTCTTCTGAGTGCAAATACTCTGGAAAATAGTGAAGGAGGAAGAGTCACTTCTAAATGGCCTGCACTGCAAATTTGTAGAAAGAGCATCCCTCCCATAATGTGAAAAGAAAAATCAAAGAGAGAAGAAACCTGGCATAATGCATGGATAATGGATAAGAAATGTATTTAAACACATTATTTGCAGGGTGCTGTATGTAGAAAGTCCTCTAAGTATCTGAAAATTAAGTCTGTATTTTCTTACAATGATTTATTCAGACACATTCCATTTTCTGTTGGACTGAACTCCTCAAATCTCAAGGCAAAAATGCTAGTTATTCCAAGGTCTAATAATTTCCAGGAGGCTGAAGTCAGCACTTTCAGGAGAAGCTTCTGAACTCTGTGTTCTCTGATATGGCTTAAGATATTTCAGATGTCGCTTATGATTTATATTCTGTCAATGGCATCCTTCAAAATATGGTCAAAGTTTGAAGTCACCATTCTGACAGAAGTATGCACAAATCAAAGGGAAGGACTGCATAAAAAAATGTGATTGTTGTTCATAAATTGTAGAGATTATGCTATGTGTCTCTTCTTCAGTCTGGTTGTTAATTTTCTTGAGAATGAAACCAATAAACATTCTGCTTGACATGTCTACTGGTGGTGGTTTCATTCTTGGCCTTTGAACTCATGAGATACAAAGTTCTGTTTGGAGGCATTGCTGGACTGCACTCTGGGGAGTCTGTGGCTCAGTTCTCAGTGGATGTCTCATTGCTGCTGAGATTCTCGGGTCAGATTGTCCTGCAATTACTGTGCTGATAGCCGGTGTCTGCCTAGCTAGCTCTCCAATCAGCTGCACACTCATCTTAGGCCCTGCAAAAAAATACACTAATAATCACCAGTTTCCTTTAAAATACATCCAGAGGCAGTCCTGTTGGAGCCACCTCTGTTATCCAGAGGTTGGAGCTCTCACCAAGGTGGTTAGAGAAGAGAAGATTAATTTCCCTCTCCTTTGCCTAGAGGGATACAACATAGTCTTTCTCTGCTGCACCAGTCAGTAGGTGAGACTAAGCACTTAACAGGCCTGGGTGTGTGTGGGAATCACAGGAAAGGCATATCCCTCCCTTCTCATGAGGTTTACATGGAAATGAGCTGTTGATTCACTGAGCCAGAGTGAGAGAGACACCGGCACACATGACACCAAGCTACTCATTTATACACTTTGGATTCACTGAGGGTGGGAGCCCACAGGCAGGTCAATCATGTGGAACTGAAAGATGTAGGTAAGTCCCTGTCCCTCTGATTGTACAGCTGTAACAAGGCAACTACTTGGACAGAACATAGACACAGTCCCCCGAGAGAGGAGGAGAAGGCAGGGCTCCTCCTCTCTGCTGCAGCTGTGACAAAGGGGTTAGAGAGGCTTGTTTCCTTCCTCTGGCCACCAGCATATGGAATTTCAGCAGGAATCGAGGAGAGTGCCTCAAAGCATGTTTTGGAATAGGCCATTAGGGGAAACAGAATCATAGAATTGTTAGGGTTGGAAGGGACCTCAAGGATCATCTAGTTCCAACACCCCTGCCATGGGCAGGGACACCTCACACTACATCAGGTTGCTCACAGCCACATCCAGCCTGGCCTTAAAAACCTCTAGGGATGAGGCTTCCACCACCTCCCTGGGCAACCTGTTCCAGTGTCTCCTCACCCCCATGGTGGACCTTTTTGTTTCCTTGCTTTATCTGTCAATCAGTATTTGTGAAAAAGCCACAGTGTTCCTCAGTAATGTCTAGTCAATTAGAAAAAAAGACCTAACCTACAGGAGCTGGGCACAGCTTGCAAACATTTATTCCCTAGGAGAGTTTGCATCTACTCAGATGTATATATTCAAGCACAAGAAGTCTAAATAGTCTAAACTATTGGAGGTTTAGTTCTGGGAAAAAAAGAAACCATATGCAGTTTTCTGAGGGAGCACAAGATGTGATGTCCCATCTTTTGTATCAGACCCAGAGAGGTACCTGTGAGAATGAAACAGCTGCTGTGCCTGCAGCCAGAATGAGTCTTCAGACATGTAAGAACGTAAATAAAGTTTTGTAACGCAGCTTTGTACCCTTTCTTTCATCATACACTAAGGAGCAGCTTGCAACAGGCACACTGGCTGAACTCTGAGCATCTCCCAGGGGTGAAGACCCAGGACTGGGGTACCATGGCCCTGTCCAGACACAGTGTGACCTGGCTCCACTGAGCCCTCCTCAAAATTTGTCCCAGGGACACTGTTTGAAAACCGCCGCTGCTGGCCAGAGTAGTATATTGTGACCAGAGTAGTACATTGTGGCAAGAGACTCTTAGAACAATTAAAAGAGTCATTGTTAATGTAACTTCTACTCATAAAACCAAATCATTGTTTCAGTTATAAAAGATCTCCAAGATCATCAACCTAACACCACCATGTCCACTAAACCATGTCCAGAATAGAATAGAATTAACCAGGTTGGAAAAGACCTTTGAGATCATCAAGTCCAACCTATCATCCAACACCATCTAATCAACTAAACCATGGCACCAAGTGCCTCATCCAGTCTCTTCTTAAACACCTCCAGTGATGGTGCCTCCACCACCTCCCTGGGCAGCACATTCCAATGGCCAATCACTTTTTCTATGAAGAACTTCTTCCTAACATCCAGCCTAAACCTCCCCTAGTGCAGCTTGAGATTGTGTCCTCTTGTCCTGGTGCTGGCCACCCAGGAGAAGAGACCAAGCCCCACCTGGCTACAACCTCCCTTCAGGGAGTTGTAGACAGCAATAAGGTCTCCCTTGAGCCTCCTCTTCCTCAGGCTAAGCAACCCTGGCTCACTCAGCCTCTCCTCATAGGGCTTGTGCTCCAAACCCTCAGAAGCTTTGTTGCCCTTCTCTGGACATGTTTCAGCAACTCAACATGTCCACACAAGTTTTGAACACCACCAGGTACTGTGACTCCACCACCTCACTGGGCAAACTATTCCAATGTCTGACTACCCTTTCACTAAAGAAAATTTTCCTAATATCCAATGTAAACCTCCACTGACACAACTTGAGGCCAATTCCTCTCATTCTGTCACTTGATAATAGGGAGAAGAAATCAACACCCACCTCACTACAACCTCCTTTCAGGCAGTTGCAGAGAGAGAAGGTTTTCTCTCAGATACTCCTCATAAGACTTGCTCTCCAGGCCCTTCACCAGCTTTCTTGCCCTTTTCTGGACATGTTCCAGCACCTCAATATCTTTCTTGTAGTGAGGAGCTCAAAAGCAGACACTGTAGTCAAGGTGCAGCCTCCCAAGTCCAGTGGGAAAATCACTTCCCTCATCCTGATGGCCACACTATTTCTGATACAGACCAGGATGCTGTTGGCCTTCTGGACACCTGAGCACAGTGTTGGCTCATGTTCAACCAGCAGCCTAGGTCCTTTTCTACTAGGTAGCTTTCCAGCCACTCTGCCCCAGGCCTGTAGCATTGCATGGGATTGTTGTGACTCTAGTGCAGGACCCAATACTTGGCCTTGTTAAAACTCATATAACCACAGTGGATTGATCCAGCCTCTCCAGATACATCTGCTGAGCCTTTCTACCTTTGAGCAGAGCAACACTCCCATCCAATTTGCTGTCATCTGAAAACTTACTGAGGATGCACTGAATCTGCCCATCCAGATCATTGCTACAGGCTGGTCCCAGCACTGAGCCCTGGGGAGCACCACTAGCGATCAGTCATCAACAGGATTTAACTCTATTCACCAACACTCTTTGGACCCACCCAGCCAGCCAGTTTTTACCCAGTGAAACATCCACCCATCCAAGGCAAGAGCATCCAGTTTCTTCAGGAGGATGCTATGGGAGACAGTGTAAAAGACTTTACCAAAGTGCAAATAAACAACATCCACAGCCTTTCCCTCATTCACTAGTTGGGTCAGCTGGTCATAAAAGAGGATGAAGTTCATCAAGAAGGACCTGTCCTTCATGAATCTATGCTGACTGGAGGACTTTAACTAGTTGTGCAAGGATTTATCTGAGGGAATTTCTTTGTCAAGATCTCATGCTATTTTATGTTTTCTTGTATTGGCATCCTAGTGTCATTTGGTATTCATTCAATCTCACATGCCTGTCCCACTGGCACTGCATGGTAACTAGAAGCTATTTAAGAGCAAAGTGAAAAGTATGTTGAGAAATACAATATCTGAATTTTCATTGAGTAGATAACCTGAAAAAAAAAATCCTTAAATTAGCCAAACAAGATTGACAGCAGTGTGTATCAGAGGCATGCATGAAACATGAAACATGCAAGTGGATTCTTACCAGAACTTTCTTCTAAGTGTAAAAATAATACGAGCCAGCAATCATGTATTTCCTGTTTAATATCTTCATTGATGATCTGGATGAGGGGATTGAATCCATCATCAGTAAATTTGCAGATGACACCAAGGTAGGAGCAGATGTTGATGCAGAAGGGCTCTCCAGAGGGACCTTGACAGGCTGGACAGATGGACAGAGTCCAACATGATGTCATGAACAAGTCCAAGTGCTGGGTGCTACACTTTGGTCACAGCAATCCCATGCAGTGCTACAGGCTGGGGACAGAGTGGCTACAGATCTGCCAAACAGAAAGGGACCTAGGGGTGCTGATTGACAGCCACCTGAACATGAGCCAGCAGTGTGCCCAGGTGGACAAGAAGGCCTGCATCTGGCCTGCATCAAGAACAGTGTCATCAGCAGAAGCAGGGAAGTCATTGTGCCCCTGTACTCAGTACTGGTTAGGCCACACCTTGAGTCCTGTGTCCAGTTCTGGGCCCCTCAATTTAAGAAGGACATTGAAACTCTTGAACGTGTCTAGAGAAGGGAAACAAGGCTGGGGAGAGGCCTTGAGCACAAGCCCTATGAGGAGAGGCTGAGGGAGCTGGGATTGTTTAGCCTGGAGAAGGGGAGGTTTAGGGGAGACCTTTTTGCTCTCTACAACTCCCTGAAAGGAGGTTGTAGCCAGGAGGGGGTTGGTCTCTTCTCCCAGGCAACCAGCACCAGAACAAGAGGACACAGTCTCAAGCAGTGCCAGGGGAACTTTAGGCTCGAGGTGAGGAGAAAGTTCTTCATAGAGAGAGTCATTTGCCATTGGAATGTGCTGCCCAGGGAGGTGGTGGAGTCACCATCCCTGGAGGTGTTCAAGAGAGGACTGGACATGGCATTTGGTACCATGGTTTTGTTATAAGGTCTGTGGTGACAGGTTGGACTTGATGATCTTTGAGGTCTATTCCAACCTTGGTGATTCAGTGATTCTGTGATACTGTGATTCTGTGAGGTGAGGAAAAAGTTCTTCACAGAGAGAGTCATTGGCCATTGGAATGTGCTGTCCAGGGAGGTGGTGGAGTCACCATCCCTGGAGGTGTTCAAAAAGGATTTGACATGGCACTTGAAGTCCTGGATTAGCTGTCATGAGGTGTCAGGTGTTAGGTGACAGGTTGGACTTGATGATATCTGAGATCTTTTCCAACCTGGTTGATTCTATGGTCTATGGTTTGTCAAAGAGAAGAAAACCCAGAGCGATTGAGAAGTTAGAGGGAAGGCATACAGTCAGGCAGCACAATGTGTATGGAGAAGAATGCTTTCTGAAAGACAACTCCCTTAATACGGACATATCTCAAAAATTGCCCATATCTGGAAATTTTCTTAAATATGTGATTATTTCTTTGAAGTCTCTGGTGATAAGCTCAATTCTGGTGAGACCCCACCTGCAGTACTGTGTCCAGTTCTGGAACCTCTATTACAGGAAGGATCTGGAGGTGCTGGAACGTGTCCAGAGAAGGGCCACGAGGATGATCAGAGGGATGGAGTTCCTCTCCTATGAGGACAGACTGAGGGAGTTGGGGCTGTTCAGTCTGAAGAGAAGGCTTGGAGGAGACCTAATTGTGGCCTTCCAGTATCTGAAGGAGGCCTACAAGAATGCTGGGGAGGGACTTTTTAGGGTGTCAGGTAATGATAGGACTAGGGGGAATGAAACAGAACTAGAAATGGGTAGATTCAGGTTAGAAGTTAGGAAAAAGTTCTTCCCCATGAGAGTGGTGAGGCACTGGAACAGGTTGCCCAGGGAGGTAGTAGAAGTCTCATGCCTGGAGGCTGGATGTGCCTCTGAGCAACCTGCTGTAGTGTGAGGTGTCCCTGCCCATGGCAGAGGGATGTTGCAACTAGATGATCCTTGAGGTCCCTTCCAACCCTAACAATTCTATGATTCTGTGCCAGAAGGAACAGGTAGTGAGCAAGAGGCAAAGTGGTACAGGATGGCAATTTCCAGAACAGAGCAAAGTAATGGTTGGTTGGTTTTTGTAAACAAAATAATGGAATAATTTTGTTGTCAACATCATTCTCTGTAAGACAAAAAAACAAACAAATAAAAAAAACCACCAAAAAACCCACAAACAAACAAAAGAAACCCACAGCTTAGAAGGAATATGAAAATCAAAGCAAATAATGGGGGGAGAGGGAAAGACAGACATTCATTTAAGCCGAATGGAATGGAATGGAATGGAATGGAATGGAATGGAATGGAATGGAATGGAATGGAATGGAATGGAATGGACCAGACCAGGTTGGGTGAGACCTTCAAGATCATCATATCAGCAAGTTTGCTGATGACACCAAGCTGTGTGGTGCAGCAGACACGCTGGAGGGAAGGGAGGCCATCCAGAGGGACCTTGACAGGCTGGAGAGGTGGGCACAAGCCAACCTCATGAAGTTCAATAAGACCAAGTGCAGGGTCCTGCATCTGGGTCGAGGCAATCCCAGGCACAAATACAGGCTGGGCAGTGACTGGCTGGAAAGTAGCCCTGAGGAGAGAGACTTGGGGGTGCTGGTGGACAAAAAGCTCAACATGAGCTCTCAGTGTGCACTTGCAGCCCACAAAGCCAATCAGATCCTGGGCTGCATCAGGAGAAGTGTGGCTAGCAGGTCGAGGGAGGTGATCCTCCCCCTCTACTCAGCCCTGGTGAGACCCCACCTGGAGTACTGTGTCCAGTTCTGGAGCCCCTATTACAAGAGGGATCTGGAGGTGCTGGAAGGTGTCCAGAGAAGGGCCACAAGGATGATTAGAGGGCTGGAGCACCTCTCCTATGAGGACAGACTGAAGGAGTTGGGACTGTTCAGTCCGCAGAAGAGAAGGCTCCGAGGTGACCTAATTGTGGCCTTCCAGTATCTGAAGGGGGCCTACAGGAAGGCTGGGGAAGGACTTCTCAAGATCTCAGGTAGTGATAGGAGTAGGGGGAATGGAATGAAGCTGGAGGTGGGGAGATTCAGGCTGGATGTGAGGAGGAGGTTCTTCACCATGAGAGTGGTGAAACCCTGGAATGTGTTGTCCAGGGAGGTGGTCGAGGCCCCGTCCCTGGGGGTGTTTAAGAGCAGGCTGGATGAGGCTCTGGCCAGCCTGATGTAGTGTGGGGTGTCCCTGCCCGTGGCAGGGGGGTTGGAACTAGATGATCCTTGTGGTCCCTTCCAACCCTGAATGAAACTATGAAACTATGAAACTATATCCAACCTATCATCCAACAACACCTAATCCACTAAACCATGGCACCAAGCAGCCCATCCAGTCTCTTCCTAAATACCTCCAGTGATGGTGACTCCACCACCTCCCTGGACAGCACACTCTAATGGCCAATCTCTCTTTCTGTGAAGAACTTCTTCCCAACATCCAGCCTAAACCTCCCCTGGCATAGTTTGAGACTGTGTCCTCTTGTTCTGGTGCTGTTGTCCTTCTCTGGAAACATTCCAGCAACTCAACATCTTTGCTAAACTGAGGTGCCCAGAACTGGACACAGTCCTCAAGGTGTGGCCTAACCAGTGCTGAGTACAGGGGCACAATAACCTTCCTGCTCCTGCTGGCCACACTGCTCCTGATACAGGCCAGGATGCCGTTGGCCTTCTTGGCCACCTGGGCACACTGCTGACTCGTGTTCAGCCTACTATCGACCAGTACCCCCAGGTCCCTTTCTGCCTGGCTGCTCTCCAGCCACTCTGACCCCAGCCTGTAGCACTGCATGGGGTTGTTGTGGCCAATGTGTAGAACTTGGCACTTGGATGTGTTAAATCTCATGCTGTTGGATTCTGCCCATCTGCCCAGCCTGGCAAGGTCCCTCTGCAGAGCCCTCCTACACTCTAACAGATCAACACCTGCCCCCAGCTTGGTGTCATCTGCAAATTTACTGATTGCAACTTAATATAAATTAAAGCAATTTCTACATTTGTGAAGCCCCATGCTGTACATTTTCCAACCAATTCTTGTTATTTCAGGGCATTAAGTGCTGGCTTCTGGATGGTCACTAAAATCATGTTGTTTGGAGTCTATTCTTGAAAAAGAGATTGATGCTGGATATAGACATAGTGATTAAGCTACTAATCAAACTGGTTACCCAACAAAGTATGCCTTAAAATCATGGACCTTATAATCACAGACCTTAAAATCCCATCTGAATGCAGAAGTGTGAGGGGGAGGCCTCATGAAGGTCCACACTTTTACTTAGAAAGAGGAAACCTCTGACCTTGATCTTGCAAGGAAAAGCTTTCCAGCTGTAGGAGTACTTAACTGGCACAGAAACACCATGATTTCTGACCTCCTGATGTTGACATTATCTTGATATACACTCACCTTTTCTTAAACTGTATTTCCTATGGAAGTAATAACTGCAGCTGTCAGAAGGAGGATGTGTGATCCTGAATGGCAGAGGAGATGAAACCTCTTAAAAGGCTGCCAGCTAGAACAGGAGTCTGTGACTCCCTGCTACCCTTAGGGCATCAGGAATCCAGATGGAAATGGAGTCAGAGATTCATGAATGGAGTTGGGAATTGGAAAAATGCTGCTTTAAAAGTGAGCTCTCCCCTCCAACTTTCAGTTAATTCTCATTTCTACCTAAAAATAAAACTGTGTCATCAGATTACGTTGATGTGGACTTCACTGTGATTCCTTTTCCATTATAAATCAGTTATTTTCTGAACTGATCAGCTAAAAGCTGTGGTGCAACACAATAGCACCTTACTAAGGTGTTTTGGTTTTTTTAATGTATGATTAGTATGATGGGATTTTCATTAATTTATTCATGTGAAATTCTGCTTTCAGTGCTATTAACATTCATTAGTTTCTGGTTAGCCTCTTGCTTATAGAGCTGTCGTGTAGTTATGCTTGAATGGACTTCTGAAGTTCATGTGCTGTTGTAATCCAAGGGTATCCTTGCAGCCAAGTGTTTTATAATTGGGCAGAAGCTGCTAGCAAGTCAGTCATCACTTCTTGCTTTTATGGGCTCTTCTTCCCTTTGGCATGATAAGCTTGCATGCATATTCTCTAGCTGAACTACAGAATAGCTGCACAAAGCTGGGTTCTTCCAGCAGATGACTTGGAAGATTCTCAAGAATTCAATATTTGCAGTGCAATGCAATTGATCTCAAGGATGAACATGAGCCCAGTATATCAGAGGAGGATAGCAAAATGAAGGGAGAAGAGTCCTCAAGATGTTATCAAATCAGTCCCTCAGCTCTAGGCCAGTGTCAAATATGCTTGCACAACTCCTGACAGGTGGTGAAGGGATAGCAGGAACCCCAGTTAAAGGTTACACAGCTCCACTGGGTAGCAGTCAAGATAATTTGGTAATCTGCTTCTGCAGACTGGAGTACAAAAAGGAAAACTCTTGTCAAAGAGATATTTGCCGCCACTGATTGATGCTCTTGCAAGAGATAATGCCACCTGAAGGGGATCAATTAGCAGTGTTTCTTTTTCTTTCAGCATAAATCTCTGTAAAGCAGGAAATAGTGTGGAAGTTGAAAGAAAGATAATTGAACCTCATTAAGAGGAGTGCAATATGATTAAACAATAGTGTACAGCAGGGTGGGTAACATACCAGGCCAGCACTGGACTGCAAACAACTCATCTAATTGTTGCCAGCTTCCCAACCCAGAGGAGTGGTAATTCATAAGCTAAACATGGGTCCTGAGGTGCACCATCACAATGGTAAAGATTACAGTTCAGAGGATTAACCAGAGTGATCTTTAAAAGTGAACTCAGAAGAACCCCTGAACTGATGCATTCATAATTAGTCTGAGGGTTGACACTCCATGATGGGTCACATTCACCCGGAGTGTTAAGTCAGCAGCATCTCATTGACTCCACCAAAGTGGAATACAATAAGTGGCTCTTTCATCACTGCACCTGTGAAAAGGCAAATGCACAGTGGACATTTTTCTGTTTTGAATTGTATGTAGTGGTTTGAGCTTTAACTGCAGTTTAAGAGCTCAGATGGTAGCAAAACCCAAGAATTCCTCCCCCACCCTCCATCCTTTTCGCTGATAAGGAAAAAAGAGTGGGGAAAAAAACAGGGGGCGGGGGGGGAGGGGGCGGGTAGGGGTAAAGAGAAGGAGGTAAATCTACCAAAAATAATCTGGAGTCAGTTTGGAAGTAGGAGATGTAAATTTTTTAAATATATATGTGTGTGTCAGTAACAGGGAGTGTTTACAAGGGTAAGGAATATGGATGACTAGGAAAATATACAAAACCAAATTTGGATGGCCTGTATTTCTCTCTGTGTATGTGGATTTCAGTCCTTCAGGGGAGCCTGGATGCAGCAGAGAGAAGACCAGGCCTGACCACGTGGCAGAACCAGGAGGCTGGCAGTGTCTGTTGGTCCTTTTGAATAGGCAAGGCAGGAGCAAAGAGAGGAAAAATGGCTGCAGTGTCTTCCTTTTTATAGGCTTGCTGGACAGGAAAGGGGAGTGGGATAGGATAGGATAGGATAGGATAGGATAGGATAGGATAGGATAGGATAGGATAGGATAGGATAGGATAGGATAGGGTAGGATAGAATTAACCAGGTTTGAAAAGACCTTTGAGATCATCAAGTCCAATCTATCATCCAACACCATCTAATCAACTAAACTATGCCACCAAGCACCCCATCCAGTCTCTTCCTAAACACCTCCAGAGATGGTGACTCCACCACCTCCCTGGGCAGCACATTCCAATAACCAATCTCTCTTTCTGTGAAGAACTTCTTCCTAACATCCAGCCTAAACCTCCCCTGGCACAGCTTGAGACTGTGTCCTCTTGTTCTGGTGTTGCTTCTCTGGGAGAAGAGACCAACCCCCACCTGGCTACAACCTCCCTTCAGGTGTAGAGAGCAAGAAGGTCTCCCCTGAGCCTCCTCTTCTCCAGGCTAAGCAACCCCAGCTCCCTCAGCCTCTCCTCATAGGGCTGTGCTCCAAACCCCTCCCCAGCTTTGTTGCCCTTCTCTGGACATGTTCCAGCAACTCAACATCTTTCCTAAACTGAGGGGCCCAGAACTGGATGCAAGACTCAAGGTGTGGCCCAACCAGTGCTGAGTACAACTGCAACAGGAAGCCTCTTATGTTATGATTGAACTTCAGGCCCCATAATACTTTCCTCCAGCCAGCATTTCGTTCTGAATCTGGCATGAGGCAAGATAGTTTTTGAGTAACAACAGTGGATTTGAACTCAACCCATGACAAGGATGAAAAAGAAGGAGGTGGATGGCAAAAAAAGCAAATTGAAGACAGGTCTCCCTATCACCTTGTTTAAATCTCTTCAATAGTCACAAGCAATACAAAAATGCATTGCTTGCCTTTGTTGCTTACATGAGTAACTGCAAGGACAGATTCAGCAGAAAGAAAAGTGGATTTCTGTAGAGTTCCTCTAGATGGCAAACTTTATCTGTTCTATTTATCTTATCTATTCAAAAGTTAAAACAACCTACACTACTGGGACCATTCAGTCCCTTCTGGATAACTAATGACTCCAGTGGACTTCCTAATATAAAATTTCTGTAAGATGTCTGGTCTTGCATGCATCCAATATTTAGCTCTTTGAGAAGAATGATAACAAAGATCAGCTTTTTTGCATCCTAAGTTGTATTTTGAACAGCTATAATGGAAGTGTGATGGTAGCATTGTGACAGAATTGTACTATAGGCTACATGGTATTAGAATCAAAGAATTGTTAGAGTTGGAAGGGACCTCAAGGATCATCTAGTTCCATACCCCCTGCCATGGGCAGGGACACCTCACACTACAGCAGGTTGCTTTGAGCCACATCCAGCCTGGCCATCAAAGCCTCCAGGCATGAGGCTTCTACCACCTCCCTGGGCAACCTGTTCCAGTGTCTCACCACGGGGAAGAATTTCTTTCTAACACCCAGTCTGAATCTACCCATTTCTAGTTTTGTTCCATTCCCCCTTGTCCTATCATTACCTGACACCCTAAAAAGCCCCTCCCCAGCTTTCTTGTAGGCCCCTTTCAGATATTGAAAGGCCACAATTTAATGGTTAATATTAAATGATTTAGCAGGTAGTAAGATGGCAAAGAATCAAGCTCCTATTTTTCTCTGGAAATCAGAATATAGCCTTAGCCTTTATGCTTTATACAACAGAAATGGAGCTTGCAAAACCACTCTTGGTATTCACAAAAAGCCCATTATAGCAATATATCACTGCTGTTGATGTGCTTTATATGGCAGCAGTTACCATTCTGCATTTTCTGTGGGCCCCAAGGATGATCAGAGGGCTGGAGCACCTCTCCTATGAGAACAGACTGAAGGAGTTGGGGCTCCAAGTTGACCTTATTGTGGCCTTCCAGTATCTGAAGGGGGCCTACAAGAAGGCTGAGGAGGGACTTCTCAGGATATCAGGGAGTGATAGGACTAGGGGGAATGGAATGAAGCTGGAGGGGGGGAGATTCAGGCTGGACGTGAGGAAGAAGTTCTTCACCGTGAGAGTGATGAGGCCCCGGAATGGGTTGTCCAGAGAGGTGGTTGGGGTGCCGTCCCTGGAGGTGTTTAAGACCAGGCTGGATGAGGCTCTGGCCAGCCTGATCTAGTGTGGGGTGTCCCTGCCCATGGCAGGGGGGTTGGAACTAGATGATCCTTGTGGTCCCTTCCAACCCTGACTGATTCTGTGATTCTGTGGACAAAGGAAGCAACAACTTCAAAGGCTGATGCCTGTGGCCAGTACCCTGCTGTTGACATTTGTGGTGGTTTGAAAATTCCCCCCAACATTACATTGCCAGCCTGGCCCAGTTGGAAGCAAATGAAGCTGCATTTACAAGCAAAACTAAAATCTACAATGGAATGCAATGAATATGTACAAAATATACAATATTTACATATATTTACAGGTATTTACAATTTGTAAATAGCATAAGAACTCCCCTGGACAAAAGACAGGGGAACTAAGTGCTTTCCCTTCCATTCTCCCCTCCTTACCTCCCTGGACACAAAGAGACAAGAGAAAGAGCAGAGAATTATTTTTTAGTACGTAGCCAAAACAAAGAACACAGCCAAGGTCAGCAAACCCAGCCAGAAGCAAGTTAGTGTCTCCCAGAGTGAGGAAACCAAAAAGAGAGAGAAAGCTAGCCTGCACAACCAGCTTATGTTTGTAATTTATCCAATGGGACTGTTTAGAACTTATCATTATTTTCCTTTTTACATCCAATGGTGATTTATTTAGATTCTACCACTTTCTGTTCAAGATCTGTGGAAAATTTTAAAGGTACAGCCTAAAACTACCACAACATCATTTCTTTGTGCTCCTTGACAAAACCCCATCTGTGTTCCTCTGCCTGAATGAAACAATTTATGAACTCCAAGGAGAGATCACTTCATTCATTTTCCAGGTGATAGCGTATGTGGCATTTTGCTCAGGTGTGACAAATGGCATAGCTACCAATTTGCTTGGGAGGTTTTGCTATGGCCCTGACTATCTACCTGAAGTTTAATGTTCAGTTTAAGTTTGTCCTGCCTTTCAACACATTAGGTATTATTACATCCCTCAATCTCCCTTTTCTTTCCTTCCACTCCTTAAGTCATGCACCATGTCATGCCTCTGACTAGACTGTAAGAAGCTTAGGCTTCTGCTTGGTCTGTAAAATTTCTGAGCAATCTTTAAGTGCTCTACAGATACGTCTCACAGCCCTAGCCATATTGTTTTCTCCACCTTAAGGGATTTGTCTCCCTTTATTTGTCTTTTCACCTTTCAGATAGTCTTACACCCAAAAAAAATTCACCTGTAGTTTACCCAAGCTCTTGTTTCCTCAAATCAGTCTTTCCAGCCCAGAGATCACTGCTGGCACCACGTGACCTCCCTCTGACTCAGGATTATGCTTTCAAGCAGAGGGATATCCACATCTCTGTGCAGTTTTGGTGATCACACCTGAGCTATCTCAAGAGTTTCTCATCTCACCTCTGTGATGAGAAGTCTCTTCAGTCATCCTCCTCCTGCTGTCAGATTGCATCACACACTCATGTTCCTGACAGCACCTCTTCTTGCCTTGAGCTCCCCAACTGTCATTTCCCTAGTGACTGTGCCTGCCCTAGATAACGAATCAGCTTGTGCTTGGTTCTTGCATAACTATTCCAGTCAGGGCACCAAGAGACCTTTTCTCTTGATTTCCTCTGCTTAGGGTCACCATGCATCAGTAAACACTCTGTGATCAGACATACCCTCCAAAATAGCAAGGTAAGAGGACAGATCTCCAGCCTTTACTGAATCAGAAGGCTGACTGATAATGAATAGGACAATGTGATATGTCCTCATGTGCCAATACATAAAACGCATGACAAAGAATTTTGGCCATCAGGACTGATGAACAACTGAATACTCATGTTATCCAGAACAATTTTTCTCCCTACTTTGACAAGAAAGCTAGAATAACCTAATCAGGCTTGACCTGAGCCAACAGACTCTCTTTTAACAGACTCTCTTTTATCTTGACTTCCCCCCCCCCAGTTTTACTTCTGAATGAGAGAAAAAAATGACTAGCCAGTTCTGCTTACAAGCAAGGACACAAAAAGCAAGACCCAGTGCACATGTTGCCCTTAGGAGCCTTCTGCTCCATCTCTGAGGCAATGGCATAGCACAACCTTCTAAATGGTCCATAAACATCAGTCTTCTCTTGTCCTATTGCATCTGATTTTATACATTTTGCATACACTTAGCATATCACAGAATCATAGAATTGTTAGGGTTGGAAGGGTCCTCAAGGATCATCTAGTTCCAGCCCCCCTGCCATGGGCAGGGACACCTCACACTACAGCAGGTTGCTTTGAGCCACATCCAACCTGGCTTTCAAAACCTCCAGGCATGAGGCTTCCACCACCTCCCTGGGCAACCTGTTCCAGTGTCTCACCACTCTCATGGGGAAGAACTACATTCTAACATCCAATCTGAATCCACCCATTTCTATAATGGGTCATGATGCTGGGGAAATGGAACTTTGGAATAAAGAATTTCTTTACCTACCTCAATAACAGATGTGAGAATAGAATAGAATAGAATAGAATAGAATAGAATAGAATAGAATAGAATAGAATAGAATAGAATAGAATAGAATAGAATAGAATAGAATAGAATAGACCAGGTTGGAAAAGACCTTTGAGATCACTGAGTCCAACCTATCATCAGTGCCAGGCAAGATCATGGAACAGTGCAATCACACAGCACTTACAGGATGGCCAAGGGATCAGGCCCAGTCAGCATGGATTTAGGAAGGGCAGGTCCTGCCTGACCAACCTGATCTCCTTCTGTGATCAGGTAACACACCTGGTGGATGTGGGGAGGCCTGTGGATGTAGTCTACCTGGACCTCAGCAAGGCCTTTGACACCATCCCCCATAGCAAACTCCGGGCCACGCTGTCAGCCCATGGCTTGGACGGGAGCACACTGCGATGGGTTAGGAACTGGCTGGATGGCCGAGCCCACAGAGTGGTGGTGAATGGTGCCACATCCAGCTGGCAGCCAGTCACTAGTGGTGTGCTCCAAGGATCAGTGCTGGGCCCCATCCTCTTTAACATCTTCATTGATGATATGGATGAGGGCATTGAGTCCATCATCAGTAAATTTGCTGACGACACCAAGCTGGGGGCAGGAGTTGATCTTCTGGAGGGTAGAGAGGCTCTGCAGAGAGACCTCGACAGGCTGGACAGATGGGCAGAATCCAACGGCATGAGATTTAACACATCCAAGTGCCGGGTTCTGCACATTGGCCACAACAACCCCATGCAGAGCTACAGGCTGGGGTCAGAGTGGCTGGAGAGCAGCCAGGCAGAGAGGGACCTGGGGCTACTGGTCAATAGTAGGCTGAACATGAGCCTGCAGCATGCCCAGGCAGCCAAGAGGGCCAATGGCATCCTGGCCTGCATCAGGAACAGTGTGGCCAGCAGGAGCAGGGAGGTCATTCTGCCCCTGTATACTGCACTGGTTAGGCCACACCTCGAGTACTGTGTCCAGTTCTGGGCCCCTCAGTTTAGGAAGGATGTTGACTTTTTGGAGCACGTCCAGAGAAGGGCAACAAAGTTGGTGAGGGGCTTGGAGCACAAGCCCTATGAGGAGAGGCTGAGGGAGCTGGGGTTGCTTAGCCTGGAGAGGAGGAGACTCAGGGGTGACCTTATTGCTCTCTACAACTACCTGAAGGGAGGTTGTAGACAGGTGGATGTTGGTCTCTTTTCCCAGGCAGCCAGTACCAGCACAAGAGGACACAGTCTCAGGCTGCACCAGGGGAGGTTTAGGTTGGATGTTAGGAAGAAGTTCTATACAGAGAGAGTGATTGCTCTATGGAATGGGCTGCCTGAGGGGGTGGTGGAGTCACCATCATTGGAGGTGTTCAGGAGGAGACTTGATGGGGTGCTTGGTGCCATAGTTTAGTTGATTAGGTGGGTTGGATTGGTTGATGGGTTGGATGCAATGATCTTGAAGGTCTCTTCCAACCTGGTGGTTTATTATTATTATTATTATTATTATTATTATTATTATTATTATTATTATTATTATTATTATTATTATTATTATTAATGGATGGAGCTCTCACCCTATTCTACACTGCAGCATATATTGATGGCTGTGCATCATACTTACAAATGTGCAGTGAAGACAAGCTGACAAATTCTGGGCCTCTGGAAAAGACATGCTCTGCAAGTCCAGCCTATAAATAATCTTAAACTGTATTTATGCTGATGGCAAATACTTAGTGAGGGAGAGGGAGAATAGCCAGCAGCTGGATGGCATTTGCAAATGATCCATCCCTAATCTAATCTTCCAGAACATGACCTACATCTTGTCGCTATCATCCCTGTTTTCTCTGAATGATTAACTCTCAGTTCATGAGATTTTCCAATCAGGACCTATCCTTCGAGGTGCCTAGTACTTACCATGTGCTTTTGCCTGCTTATGGTCAGCTTCTCATTTCCCAGAGCAGAATCACCTCAGATCTCCTTAAAAACAGCATCATAAATTATACTCTAAAGTCCTAGGGACCTGTTATAGTATTTTACTGGAAAAACATCAGTCATTGCACTGTGATTGCACATCACAGTCATGCATTTTCCTGTACAAAGGGATAGGCAAGCGAGAAGAGAAGGCTCCAAGCAGACCTTAACGTGGCTTTCCAGTGTCTTAAGGGGACCTACAAAAAGGCTGGGGAGGGACTTTTTAGCGTGTCAGGTAATGATAGGACTAGGGTAAAACAAAACTAGAAATAGGTAGATTCAGGTTGGATGTTAGGGAGAAGTTCTTTACCATGAGGGTGGTGAGAGACTGGAACAGTTTGCCCAGGAAGGTGGTGGAAGCCTCATGCTGGAGGTTTTAAGGCCAGGCTGGATGTGTCTCTGAGCAACCTGCTGTAGTGTGAGGTGTCCCTGCCCATGGCAGGGGGGTTGAAATTAGATGTTCCTTGAGGTCCCATCCAACTCTAACAATTTAACCAGCACCAGAACAAGAGGACACAGTCTCAAGCTGTGCCAGGGGAGGTTTAGGCTGGATGTTAGGAAGAAGTTCTTCACAGAAAGAGAGACTGGCTATTGGAATGGGCTGCCCAGGGAGGTGTTGGAGTCACCATCACTGGAGATGTTTAGGAAGAGACTGGATGGGGTGCTTGGTGCCATGGTTTAGTTGATCAGATAGTGTTGGATAGTAGACTTGATGACTTGATGATCTCAAAGGTCTCTTCCAACCTGGTTAATTCTATTCTATTCTAATTCTATGAGTCTATGTTTATGGACAGGAGCTAGCTTCTAAAGACCAGTTCAATATTCAAACTAAAGCCAGGCTAGCAGGTGTCACAGGAGCTGTGAAAGGAGGGAGAAATCTCCACCTAATGGCTAGCAAGTGGTCATCATCCATCGTACACTTCTTTTGTAAGAAGCTCTTGTAATGTAAACAGTGCTGCTCAGGTTTCAAGGAAGCCCTGGGGTAAACGACTGCCTGGCTGCACAAAGGCCTTTTGTTGTTGCTTGACTAGTTGCCACATTCATCTTTTTGTATCTCTCCACTGCCTTTTGGCCAGTCATGTTATTACAAATCTGTAATCGTGTATTTAGCTCCTAGCTCCTTTGCTAGGGCTACAATTTGAAATAATGAAGGAATCTAAGTTATGTCAGCGATGCTCCTCACAAGACCTTAACACGAGGTTATTTTAAAATGACACATATTTGCACCCAAACTCAGGCAAAGGGAAAAAGATAAAAATGAGAAGGACTGGCTGGTTATGTGCTCAAGAACTGAGGCATACAAGCAACTTGAAAGTTTCTGTAGTGTTTTCACCTGAAGATTAGAGCAATTCTCAAATAACTGAGCCAGAGAGCATTTTAATTGGCCGCGTTTTAGCAAGAGTTAGCAGCAATATTTTCTTCTCACACCCTGTTGGCAGGCTGATTCTAGTGGTTTGCAACTTGATTTTTGAGAACTAGTCAAGCTGAGGGTTAAGAGAAGACTCTTATACATGGGCAAATTTCCAGAGTAATCTGAGACTCCATTTGGTAGTTAAAATTAGTTCAGGAAACATGTTTTAACACGGCCTTCAGGAAGTTCTTTAATTTGTTGTTAATATATCAACCTTCTCTTTGCCTCCAGTATAAACAACAGCTTTTTTTTTTTTTTTTTTGGTAACCTCCGTGCCTCAGCAAAGGCAAAGGAGCTGCTGACACTGAACCAGAAGAAAAGGAACCGTGACCACCTCTCTCTCCTTAATAGCCTGACACAGCAGGGTGACTGCTCACAGATTAGGAAACTGTTTGAAAGCATTGCTCAAGCAAGGTTGTTGCCTTTGGATTACCCAAACAGCCACAGCAGGTCAGCCCCAGCACTTCCATCCCTGCTGACCAGGAGGCTGAGTAAGGCCCTCTCCAGCTCCAGTCATGCCATTGTGCCTGGTGTTCATGAGATCAAGCCTCTGTTCATGATAGGGTGATAAAATTCGTGATCCATTTTCTCTTGGGTTGCCATTGCCTGAACAATTCAGCTGAACACAGCTGCCTTAATCTGGAGTATTTTTTCACTCTCTCGTCTTTGCTTCCTTGGGTGTGTGGGGGGGCTAATTCTCACCATCTCTTCCTCAGTGTCCAAGCTGAAATCTGAGAAGAGTTTTGTTCCACTGGAAATGTTAACCTGTCTGCTGGGTGGCAAAAAGGAGAAGTTGCACAAAACAGTGCCCAATGAAACCAGTGCCCAGAGAGCAGTGGTCCTAACTGGGGTAAAGCATAAAGCCCAAACTGCCCCACAAAAATCCCCCAAAACTTGCCCAGAGATTTTATACCAAGACTTCTATTCAGCTGGTTGTGTAAGCACAAATTTGACTATACACACTGTTATTTAAACATCTTGAAAAGTTCATTATAACACTTACTTAGGTCCTCTATGGGAACAGCAGTTGCAGAATTTTCAAAAGCTATTATTTTTTAACCACATTAAAAGTGGTGCAACCCAAATAAATTAGAAACTATAAATCTTTCCACTGCACCAACAGAGCAGGTGAGTTCCACACTTTCCAAGATTCACACACCTTCATGTTAATGTTTTTAATGCTACCTCTTTCAGACTGAGAAGAGAAACAACTGTCAATGTCGACCTTGGGAGGAGCCTGAATGCTGTGGGTGGAGGCAAGTGAGGCATCAGGTGAGGAAAGGAAGTGATTTATTTGCTATTCTGCATGATTCAGCAAGGCACTGCCTTGGAAGGGGAAAAGTCTGGAACCACTAGAAAGAAATTTGCTTTCCTTTGACTCTTTGCAAATGCTCAAAATTTCATGAATACAGAGCACTGTATCGTTTGGTGTAGGAGAAGATGTTAATGGAACCAAAGATGAGGGTCCTTGGGCATTTAAGACAAATTTGGTTCATTTTCTGCTGCCTTTCCCTGGGGAAAAAAAAAAATTAAAAACATCTCACAACAGACTGAAGGAGTTCGAGGCAGTAGCAGCTATGGAAAAGAATTAAATATTCAAGGGCAACAAAGCTGGGGAGGGGTTTGGAGCACAAACCCTATGAGGAGAGGCTGAGGGAGCTGGGGTTGCTTAGCCTGGAGAAGAGGAGGCTCAGGGGAGACCTTATTGCTGTCTACAACTCCTTGAAGGGAGGTTGTAGCCAGGTGGGGGTTGGTCTCTTCTCCCAGGCAAGCAGCACCAGAACAAGAGGACACAGTCTCAAGCTGTACTGGGGGAGGTTTAGACTGGATGTTAGGAAGAAATTCTTCATAGAAAGAATGGTTGCCCATTGGAATATGCTGCCCAGGGAGGTGGTGGAGTCACCGTCTCTGGAGGTGTTTAGGAGGAGACTTGATGGAGTGCTTGGTGCCATGGTTTAGTTGATTAGATAGTGTTGGATGATGGGTTGGACATGATGATCTCAAAGGTCTCTTCCAACCTGGTCTGGTCTACTCTACTCTACTCTACTCTACTCTACTCTACTCTACTCTACTCTACTCTACTCTACTCTACTCTATTCTACTGTGTTTTTTTATGAAACTTGTTCTCAGCCATATCTGGTATACTAGTGCCAGCTCAGCAATAGCTTAAGAAGAGAGCTTTCTGGAAAAGAAAATATAGTCCTGTAAAAAAGTTGTATTTCAGAAGTGTGGGAGCTTTAGCATAGATTTAGATCTATCATCCTCCTCACCTCTTTCTTCAAAAGATATGTCCTGTTCTTGAAAGCATTTTATTTTTATGGAATATTTTCTCTTACAGGCTGTGTGTTTTAATTGCCAAAAATCAGCAGAGGGTACTCTGAGGCCATGTCTGCATTAGCTAGCAGTCTCTACAGAGCAATAGAAATAACTCTAAAGAGCATCCCTGCTATATGTGTCTCAGGGAGTATTTTACTTTATGGACTGAATGCCTCTTTGTGGCTGGAGCTGGATACAATTCATCATCTCTTAAGCAGAACCAAAGTATAGGAACTTGGAGAGTCACCCACTTGATTTGGGCTGAAATGCTAATGAAGTTGCATCACAAATGTGAAGCTGACTCACAGAACCAAGAAGTCCCCTCTGCTTGCATCAGTTGATGATATATTGAATGACACTATATACTGTGTCCAGTTTTGGGCTTCTCAGTTCAAGAAAGACAGGGAACTGCTAGAGAGAGTCCAAGGAAGAGCCACAAGGATAATTAGGGGACTTGAGCATCTCCGCTATGAAGAGAGACTGAGATCCCTGGGACTGTTTAATCTTGAGAGGGGATCTCATCACTGTGTATAAATATCTGAGGGGTGAATGTCAAGTGGAGGGAGCCAAGCTGTTTTCAATGGTAATAAGACAAGGACCAACAGGTTCAAGCTTGAACATAGAAGATTTCAGCTCAACATGAGGAGAAACTTCTTTACAGTGAGGGTGACAGAGCATTGGAACAGGCTGCCCAGGGAGGTTGTGGAGTCTCCTTCTTTGGAGACTTTCAAAACCGACCTGGATGCATTCCTGTGCAGACTACCCTAAGTGATCCTGCTTTCGCAGGGGGGTTGGACCAAATGATCTCTGGAGGTCCCCTCCAACCTCTAATGTACTGTGATATGCTGAGGTACCAATGACTGCTGAAATAAGGTACCGAAAGCATTCTATAAACGGAGAGGGGTTTGGATTAGTGGATCTTTGCTCAAAGACAAAGTATCATTTGGTTTTCTATTACCCTGTAAAAAGGGTCAATGAAACAAATACTGTGTTGCTTTAATGAACTGAATAGAATGAGCTTAAAATGACCAACACAATGGTAGTTCACACTTATTTCTAAAACCTGTGCACTGAGCTTAGACTGTAGTGTTTAAGAAGAGACTGGATGAGGCACTTGTGCCATGGTTTAGTTGATGAGATGGTGTCAGGTGATAGGTTGGACTTGAGGATCTCAAAGGTCTTTTCCAACCTGGTTAATTCTATTCTTATTCTATTCTTATTCCTATTCTATTCTATTCTATTCTATTCTATTCTATTCTATTCTATTCCATTCACTGTCATTACAACCAGCAACAAAAACAGATAAAGATCCCTTTTTCTCCCGGCAAACAAAATGTACTAAACAGGAGGAGAATCCATTTCCTGCTAATTACTTTACCTTATTCATTTACTCATTTGCCAGTGGACAATCATCCAACTGCTCTTTTTCAGATTCACTCTATCACAAATGGTTCCTGGGCCTTAAGTGCTTACATTAAGACTGCAAAACACAAACTGTGCAAATAATAAAATAATTATTTAAAAATGTAAAATTCAAATAAGTCAAACCCATAAATGACAGAACATTAGGTTTGCCTCAGTAAGAATGAGGTGTTGAAAGTCATGATATCAAGTGATGAAACACATGCATCAACTGACAGATTAACCTGTATTGTTGGCTACTTTTGATTAGAATTACACAGAATAACACAATTAACCAGGTTGGAAAAGATCTCCAAGATCATCAAGTCCAACCTGTCATCCAATACCATCATTCAACTAGACCATGGCACCAAGTGCCTCATCCAGTCTCTTCTTAAACACCTCTGGGGATGCCAACCCCCAACACCTCCCTGGGCAGCCCATTCCAATGGGCAACCACTCTTTTTTATGAAGAATTTCCTCCTAACATCCAGTCTAAACCTTCCCCAGCACAGCTCGAGACTGTGTCCTCTTGTTCGGGTGCTGGTTGCCTGGGAGAAGAGACCAACCCCCACCTGGCTACGACCTCCCTTCAGGGAGTTGTAGACAGCAAGAAGGTCTCCCGAGTCTCCTTTTCTCCAGGCTAAGCAACCCCAGCTCCCTCAGCCTCTCCTCATAGGGTTTGTGTTCCAAACCCCTCCCCAGCTTTGTTGCCCTTCTCTGGACGTGTTCCAGCAAGGCAGTTCTACAAAGTCTCCAAAAAAATCATACTGTTCCAAATGAGTAAGTAAAGGCATCACTTTCAGTATACTGTAGACCTATCCAAAATAATGTGCAGTTTGAAATAATAAACACATCAGGAACAGGCACCTCAAGACAGCTTATTTCCAACTTGTCAGTGTTGTATTTGTGCTTTCTTTTTGAGGCACTCCCTTTAAAGGCAGAAAGGTATCCTTGTGGAAGCCTGAATTGTGTTCCAAGAAATGTTAACATCTGCTGTAACAACATTGTGTTAGCTCCTAGAATTTATTGTTCACACAGGTCATTATAAAACAGTTGTAAGACCCACTAGCTAATGCCTTCATTCTACATGATATAGTAGGTGTGACATCAAGAACTGTAAGACTTTAAATCATGTAATTGGTGTAGATTTAGAATATCAGGGTAATTAACAGCATATCTACTAAAGGGTACAAATTGGCATTATCACAGGATCACAGAAACAGGGTGAAAAAGACCCTCATGATCACCAAGTCCAACTGACAACCCTACTCTACAAGGGTCACCCCTAAACCATATCCCCAAGTACCATATCTAAACCACCATTAAAACACATCCAGGGTTGTTGACTCCACCACCTCCCTGAGCAGCCTGTTCCAATGCCTGACCACTCTTTCTGTGAAAAACTTCTTCCTAATGTCCGGTCTAAACCTATCCAGTCATAGCTTAAGGCCATTCCTTCTTGTTCCATCACTAATCACCTATGAAAAAGCAGCAACCTCTCCACAGCATCCTTTCAGGTAGTCGTAGAGAGCAATGAGGTCTTCCCTCAGCCTCCTCTTCTTCAAACTAACCATCCCCAGCTCCCTCAGTCATTCCTCATAAGACTTATTCTCCAGGCCCTTCACAGCTTTGTTGCCCTCCTCTGCACTGGCTCCAGCACCTCTTCATCTTGCCTGTAGTGAGGTGCCCAAAATTGAACATAATACTCAAGGTGTGGCCTCATCAGTGCTGAGTACAAGGGGACAATCACCTCCCTACTGCTGGACACAGCACCTCTCATACAAGCCAGGATGCCATTGGCTTTCTTGGCTACCTGGCACACTGCTTGCTCATATTCAGTTGCCCATCTATTAGAACCCCCAGGTATCTTTCTGCCAGACAGGACATTGAGACTCTTGAACGTGTCCAGAGAAGGGCAATGAGGCTGCGGAGAGGCTTTGAGCACAAACCCTATGAGGAGAGGCTGAGGGAGCTGGGGTTGTTTAGCCTGGAGAAGAGGAGGTTGAGGGGAGAGCTTAGTACTGTCTACAACTACCTGAAGGGTGGTTGTAGCCAAGAGGGGGTGGTCTCTTCTCCCAGGCAACCAGCACCAGAACAAGAGGACACAGGCTCAAGCTGCACCAGGGGAAGTTTTGGCTGGAGATGAGGAGGAAGTTCTTCACTGAGAGAGTTGTTAGCCATTGGAATGTGCTGCCCAGGGAGGTGGTGGAGTCCCCATCCCTGGAGATGTTTAAGAGGGGATTGGATGTTGCACTTGGTGCCATGGTTTAATAGTCACGAGGTGTTGGGTGACAGGTTGGACTTGATGATCTTTGAGGTCTTTTCCAGCCTTATTGATTCTATGATTCTGTGATCTCTCCAGCCACACTGCCCCAAGCCTGTAGGATTGCTTGGGGCTGTTGCTACCCAAGTGCGGGACCTGGATTTGTGTCATAAGTCATGAAGGGTTGACCTCATTTGGATTATTCAAAGCCTAATATTAGAATTGTATATGATCAAAAAGTAGAGGAAAAACTGGAACTGTAGCTTTTATTTCTTCAGTCAAAAGACAGTATCATAACATCAGCATGATAATTGTAAGAAACTTAATTTGCATTATTTTGTTAGTGATGTTAAGTTGAACAGCTATGTGAATAAGGATTTTGCCTTTTCAAAATTAAATCAAGCATTAAGAAAATTATCTTTTAAATAATCATGTTTACTTAATGGTATTGGATACCTACTGGAACAACCTCTTCTATTGCATACAGCATGGTGAACATTAACATTGTAGTTACCTGAATGGAGAAAAGGAAAGTTGAGCCTAAACTGTATTTTTTTCTCATCTTTGATCAAACCACTTGATCCCCTGCATACAAGGCATAGAGGCCAGAGAAATCAGCAACAGAGCTGACAATAAGGTAAACATCATCTCCTGGTGTGTGCAGAGGATGTTTGGAAATAGAATTCTTAAAACTGCAGGTCTATGGCTAGCTATTCTAGCTACAAAGGCATCAAGAGAGACCGCACTTCAAAGAAAGATGTTCAGTTGCTCAAACATGCCCAGAGAAGGGCAACAAAGCTGGGGAGGGGTTTGGAGCACAAGCCCTATGAGGAGAGCCTGAGGGAGCTGGGGTTGCTTAGCCTGGAGAAAAGGAGGGTCAAGGGAGACCTTCTTGCTCTCTACAACTGCCTGAAGGGAGGTTGTAGCCAGGTGGGAGTTGGTCCCTTCTCCCAGGCAACCTGTGACAAAATAAGAGGGCACAGTCTCAAGCTGTGCCAGGGGAGGTTCAGGCTGGAAGAAATTCTTCCCAGAAAGAGAGATTTGCCATTGGAATGTGCTGCCCAGGGAGGTGGTGGAATCCCCATCACTGGAGGTGTTTCAGAAGAGACTGGATGAGGCACTTAGTTCCCTGGTTTAGTTGATTAGATGGTGTTGGGTGATAGGCTGGGCTTGATGATCTCTGAGGTCTTTTCCAATCTGATTAATTCTGTATTCTGTAAAGTACTCTGTTGTTAAGTATGTCATACTTAGCTGTGAAAAGCTAAGTCTTGTGTGTAAGCTGAAGCAGCATCTATACATAATGAACATAAGAGATGACTGATCAAACTCAGCAACCTTGTCTCCAAAAATCATATTCTTGAAACACTGATCCTATGCAGTGTTAAAAATAGTTTCTCGCTATCCTCTAAGCTAATTTGTACCCAGTGTGTTACTTCCTTTCATCAAATACATAACTGAACTCTTACCTGATTTATGAAGCTGTACCAATAGTGCTGCAGTTATTAGTGAGATGATTAAATAGAGGATGCCTTGTTGTCTTGATGTCTGAATGGGGGATGTTTTCTTCACTGGTCTGTGAGGGCACATCTGACTCCCTAGTCAGGAATGGAGTTGCACAGGGGCATTTCCAGATCCCTTGTTAAGCATAAATCTTAATACCTTTGGAGCTTCAAATTCACTCCATCTGTTGGACATGGCACAAACAATCTATTTGCCTAAATTGCCTACATTTAGATTGCCTCTGCAAGGCCTTTCTCCTGTTCAGACTCCTGTAGTGCCTGGTTACTTCTCCATTAGGTCCTCTTAAAACTTTAAGATATAGTTAATAGGGGATGTTTGCTTGTAGTCTGTGTACAAGAGTTGTGCTTGTGAAAATGAGTATCAAGAAAAAAAGAAGTAATGGGATATAAAACTAATTTAGGAAGGAGTAGTGCTTATACCCATGGATAAGAAGCAAAATGCCACTTCATGTCATTAAGGTGTCACACTCACTTGCCAGTAACCTAGTAATTGCTTTGTTGATATTTTGTGTGATGATAACTTGATGGTGATGGCAAGTCACCATTTTACTGCATAATTCCATGTGGCTGTCACTTGGAATTCATCTACCCTAAGGTATTTTACTAAATACAGTGAAGCTTA
Organism: Melanerpes formicivorus; assembly: GCF_026170545.1. Lineage (NCBI taxonomy): Eukaryota > Metazoa > Chordata > Aves > Piciformes > Picidae > Melanerpes > Melanerpes formicivorus. The sequence goes on along the minus strand of NW_027142367.1, from coordinate 1,101,724 downwards.
CACATGTCCTCTGGTCAGCTCATTGAAAAGAAGCCAAGAAACTTACTCATCCAAGAAATACAGCATAATTAACCTCCCAGCTAACTCTGAGCAACTTCCTACACCCTAAATGATCAGTTTAATGATATTTTTCAAATGGGTGTTTGTCATTGGTTCCTCTCCTCCCCCTTACCTTGGAATAATCTGCTTTCTTAACTACACATATATACAATCATATAAAGGGTCTCCTGCATATTTAATACCCTCTATGTTTCCTCTAGTTTCCATTTATCATTTCCAGAAAGGATTAGAATTATTTAAGCTATTTATGCTTGTTTTAAAAGAACTTGGTTACATGCACTGACTAATAGGCAGGTCTATCCTCTTCCTCTCATTATTATACCTTCCTGGGGTTTTTGTTCCCAATAAAAATAATTTTCAGCACTAAAGGAGAGGAAATGCCAGTTCATGCTAACTGCATTTGAAAAACAGAGGAAAACTTGGACATTCACATAAAAATGCATGTAATGAAAGGCAGACATTGCTTCCCCTTAAGCCAGCACTGTTCAAAGAGGCTTCTGGCCCCTGATGTAGACTTACATGCTCTAAGTGGTGGGAACAACTGCAAATGTTCTCTGGGGAGGACACCAAACCAAGGGTTTCTATCTATGAGGAACTATCTATCTAAGGGGAGCTATCCATGACCACTTTTCTTGAGCTGTCCTTCCTCTTGAATTAAATTAATTTGGCTTCCTAACTGCTTTGTTTTAGGGCCCCTCAAATGAAGGATGTTGACTTGCTTGAATGTGTCCAGAGAAGGGCAATAAAGATGGGGAGGGGTCTGGAGCACAGCCCTGTGAGGAGAGGCTGAGGGAGCTGGGGGTGTTTAGCCTGGAGAAGAGGAGGATCAGAGGAGACCTTATTGCACTCTACAACTACCAGAAAGGAGGTTGTAGCCAGGTGGGGGTTGGTCTCTTCTCCCAGGCAAGCTGCACCAGAACAAGAGGACACAGTCTCAAGCTGTGCAGAAGGAAGTTTAGGTTTGATCTTAGAAAGAAGTTCTTCACAGAAAGAGTGATTGCCCATTGGAATAGGCCACCCAGAGAGGTGGTGGGGTCGACACCCCTGGAGGTGTTTAAGAAGAGACTGGATGAGGCACTTAGTGCCATAATCTAGTTGATTAGATAGGGTTGGGTGATCAGTTGGACTTGATGATCTTGGAGGCCTCTTCAAATCTGGTTGGTTCTGTGAGGGTGATTCTCAGAAGTTAACCACAAAAAATGGTCTCAAAGCCATAAATAATGAAGACAGTCAGCAGCACTCAGAGGAGATCTGTTGCAAGTGCAAGTGTCAAGCAGAAGCACTTTCTGATGCATCAGCTCCTTTGATTCACTAGCCCATTGACCAGAGACTCACTCCACAATATAACCAAATACAGAGAGGGAACAAGTTTCAAGGAGAACTTAATGCTTGAAACATCCCGCACTGCGCCCCCTCAACAGGCAGGATTAAGCAAGGGAACCTGTGTGTGCTGGCAGCAGTTTGTTGCTGGATTCATTATACCACACAATTTTACTCCTGCAATTACTGCAACTACCTCCTTTTTGTCCTATGCACTCTTTTTGTTTGCCCATTTTTACATCTGAGGTTTGAATCTGTTTGGATCAACTTTGTTTAAACACATCCCTTGTGCCTTCAGGTGTGTTTGTTGATCCCTTGAGCTGTAGCTAGAAAAGAAAAAAAAAAAAAAGAAAGTAGAAAGTAGTGTAGATTAATATCACAGAGAGTGGAAAAGCACATCACTTCCCAGCAGCCATTTCTCCCCAGATCCCTCCAGTTTTCTGCAGCAATCTTGGGTTTTCCGCTCATTAATCTACAGTAGTTGGCAGTTCAGGAGGAAAAGCTTTGATAGTAATGTTAAAGGGGGGAAGTATTTAAAGCTGCATTCCTTGAAATTACTCCAGGTGTAAGCTATCTTACTGCTGTGTGCTCTGCAGAAACCTGCACTGAGAGCAGATATGTGTCACATAGAAATTACCCTGCTGCTGCATGTTTGAATGAAATTTTGCAGTGGTTCCAGCACCTTTTCTTCTCAAGTAAGACAAGAAACATTTTGCTCCACGCGGTAGTTTTAGGCTGCACTTTGAAAATTTCCCACAGATCTTTAACAGAATGTAGTGGAATGTAAATAAATCACCATTGGATGTAAAAAGGAAAATTATGATATGGTCTAAATAATCCCATTGGACAGAAAACAAACATAGAAGTTAGTTCTGTAGGCTAACTTTTTCCTTTTTTTGACTTCCTCACTCTAGTAGCTGCTAACTTGTGCTTCTGCTGGCTTTGCTGACCTTGGCTGTGTTCTTGCAGTGGTTAAGTAACAACAACTCTCTGCTTGTTCTCTTGTCCCTTCTGTACAGGAGGGTAGGGCACAGGGAGGGGTGAAGCTATCAGTAGCCCCCTGGTTTGGTCCACGGGGGTTCTTGTGCTGTTTATAAATTATACATATATGTAAATATTGTATATTTTTTACATATTCATCACATTTCATATTTAGATTGTAGTTTTACTTGTAAATGCAGCTTCATTTGATTCTATGGTCCTGCTCTGGCAGGTGGGTTGGACCTGATGATCTTTGAAGGTCCCTTCCAACTCCTACCATCCTGTGATCCTGTGATTTGCTTCCAACTGAGCTGGTCTGGCAATTTTATGTTGGGGGGTAATTTCAACCCACCACAGTTCCATTTCACCCCTTCCAAAGAGAGCACTGCCTCTCTTTCCTTCCCTTGCCTCATCAGTCCTGTAGCACTTGCTGCGCAAGCAGCAGATAATTTGCAGTAATACTTCAATGGTTTTTCAAACACACACTGTTCTACTGAATTAAGCATTTTAAGGTCCCTCATCTACAAAAGTAAAAATTATGCAAATGGTCTGGATGACACCATCATAAGCTTCTGTGGACCAATACATTCAGAGTTTCATCTTCACACTGCACTGGGTAAAATAATTATTACCCTATGTGGGAAAGTCGTCCTGTTTAAAGAAACAATTGCTTAAGCCTGTTTCATTTTATGCCAGTTAGGGTCCACCCAAATCAGCCTTGAATTGGGTAAGCTTTGATCAGTTCTGCAGAAAGCTAATAACATATAATTGTAGGTTATGAGCAGATATGGATGTGAAGACAAATGTAGTCCCTTCCAACCCTAACAATTGATTCTATGATTCTAAGGAAGCAGCTGCGATCACAGCTTAGTTATTTTGTCACTTCAGTGGCAGAATTGAGCCCCAGTGACACAGTTTCTGTAAACCTGCACTGGTTTTTCAAACAGTGATTGCAATTACAGATAGGAGCTTCTTGGAAGATCAAGCACCACAATTATGGGTTGTTTGTCACTCAAACACCTTTTGTAATAACTCATATACAAATGTATGCATCAGTTTGAATGGGGATTGGATGTGGCACTTGAAGCCATGGTTTAGTTGTCAGCAGGTGTTAGGTATTAGGTAACAGGTTGGATTTGATGATCTCTGAGGTCTTTTCCAACCTGGTTGATTCTATGATTCTATGAATGCTTCCAGTCTGTCCAAATAAAGGGCTTCTATCACTTCATGCTTTAGTTTCATGATTACAACAGAATGTTCTTGTATGTAAATCAAATTCTCCCTAGTATTCTTTGCTGCAGCTGACAGTATTGGTTGACTTAGCTCATTAGACAGTTTCCAGTTTTGTAGGATTCAATGTTTAACCAAAAAACAAATTAATTCATCCAAATGTTATCTCCAGCACTAGAAACCCCAGATTTTCACTGTTGTTCACTTCTCTCCTGTAAAAAGTTGGAACCAGCTCACACTGTGCCTACTGTTTCCAAAGGCTGGTTTACAGGTTTAACTCCTGACTTGGAATGGAATGGAATGGAATGGAATGGAATGGAATGGAATAGAATAGAATAGAATAGAATAGAATAGAATAGAATAGAATAGAATAGAATAGAATAGAATAGAATAGAATAGATCAGAGCAGGTTGGAAAAGACCTTTGAGATCATCAAGTCCAACCTATCACCCAACACCACCTAATCAACTAAACCATGGCACTGAGTGCCTCATCCAGACACTTCTTTAAACCTCCAGGGATGTCAACCCCACCACCTCTCTGGACAGCCCTTTGCAATGGGCAATCACTCTTTCTGTGAAGAACTTCTTTCTAAGATCAAAGCTAAACTTCCCCCTGTACAGCTTGAGACTGTGTCCTCTTGTTCTGTTGGTGGTTGCCTGGGAGAAGAGACCAACCCCCTCCTGGCAATAACCTCCTTTCTGGTAGTTGTAGAGTGCAATAAGGTCTCCCCTGAGCCTCCTCTTCTCCAGTCTAAGCAACCCCAGCTCACTCAGCCTCTCCTTATAGGGCTGTGTTCCAAACCCCTCCCCAGCTTTGTTGCCCTTCTCTGGACACGTTCCAGCAACTCAACATCTTTCCTAAACTGAGGGGCCCAGAACTGGACACAGGACTCAAGGTGTGGCCTAACCAGTCCTGAGTACAGGGCACAATGACCTCCCTTCTCCTGCTGGCCACACTGTTCCTGATAGAGGCCAGGAAGCCATTGGCATCTCTAGGCAGAATTACATTTCAGAGAGGGAGAATAAAGGATTTTTTTGTTTTGCAATTGATTACTCCCTCTTTACAAGAAGCCTTCTTTTTCTTTCATAACAGTCCTTTCCACTGAAATTCAGTTCAGACCATGCTAATCTGATACCCAGTGTGAGCGTGCTAGTGTTGTAAGAATGTGATTATTGAGAAGTCACCTACTGCAACTATATATATATAGACAACACAAACAAATGCACACCCTTCTGCAAATGTCCTTCCAAAGGTTTTTGAGCCTGCAGCTCTAAGTGATTCACTTGTTACTATAAATTGACAGTGCAGTAACGTTAAGACAGCTTAGAACATGGTTCTGAAGTTAATGGCTTATGAAGTAAGAAGCAAGGAGGTTGTACATTTACTGATCTGTAATAAACTTGTCTGGCCATGTTAAGTCATGTAGAGAACTGTGTTACAAGACTCTGGTAAGCTTTCAGATTGTGCCAGTATTAATGAGCAAACAAGAGGCATTTCACAAAAAGCTATGTCTCCTCAGCCACTTATCCTCAATTCAGCACTGCCCAGCTTAACCTCTGGGCTACCGCTCATGTTTTAAATTACCCAGGATTTTAGTCTAAGCAGGAGAATGGATAAACAAATCCCTGTTGAGAACATAAAAAGAATGCAAAGGGAAGACCACAATAGCATCATTTCTTCACAGACAACACAGACAATAACATTCCTGAAAGATTTTGTAAGTTTGTCTTTGCTTTCAACCTTTTGCAGACAACACCAAGCTGGGGGCAGGTGTTGATCTGTTAGAGGGTAGGAGAACTCTGCAGAGGAACCTTGACAGGCTGGGCAGATGGGCAGAGTCCAAGGGCATGAGACTGGACACATCCAAGTGCCAGGTTCTACACATTGGCCAAAACAACCCCATGCAGTGCTACAGACAAGAGTCAGAGTGGCTGGAGAGCAGCCAGGCAGAAAGGCACCTGGGGGTAGTGGTTGATGCTAGGCTGAACATGAGCCAGCAATGTGCCCAGGTGGCCAAGAAGACCAATGGCATCCTGGCCTCTATCAGGAACAGTGTGGCCAGCAGGAGCAGGGAGGTTATTGTGCCCCTGTACTCAGCACTGGTTAGGCCACACCTTGAGGACTGTGTCCAGTTCTGGGCTCCTCAGTTTAGGAAAGATGTCGAGTTGCTGGAACGTGTACAGAGAATGGCAACGAGGCTGGGGAGAGACCTCGAGCACCAGCCCTATGAGGAGAGGCTGAGTGAGCTGGGGTTGCTTAGCCTGGAGAAGAGAAGGCTCAGGGGAGAACTTATTGCTGTCTAGAACTACCTGAAGGGAAGTTGTGGATAGGTGGAGTCTGGTCTCTTCTTGCAGGCAATCATCACCAGAACAAGAGGACACAGTCTCAAGCTGCACCAGGGGAGGTTTAGGCTGGATGTTGGATAGACGTTCTTAATAGAAAGAGAGAATATCCATTGGAATGTGCTGCCCAGGGAGATGGTGGAGTCACCATCACTGGGGGTGTTTAGGAAGAGACTGCACGAGGTGCTTGGTGTCATGGTTTAGTTGATTAGATAGTGTTGGATGATAGGTTGGACTTGATGATCTCAAAGGTCTCTCCCAACCTGGTTAATTCTATTCTATTCTATTCTATTCTATTCTATTCTATTCTATTCTATTCTATTCTATTCTATTCTATCCTATCCTAATGTCAAGAGTGTTGCCATCATTTGATATATCTTCAGGCTGAGTGAAATTGTATGCATTATAGCAGCAGAAGAAGGAAAGCCAAGGCAGCTCCATCCTGCACCTCTCACAGCCCAGCAGCTCTTGTCTTCCCCAGCAGAGCAGGTGAAAAAATTATTTGCTCTGAATTTCAGGGGAAAATGAATTTACTATCATGGCCTTTACAATCCTCCTCATTGAGGAAGGCCCCTCAATGAGCAGTGCTGTAGAAGCAGGGTGAGTATAAGCACCTTTTTCATTTTGTTTACTGAAACATTAAAATAAATACAAGGCTCTCATGTGAGTGACTTCAACCTCTGGGAAGCACAAATTTGCATTATTCTGTTCAAGCTGAACATCACACACACACACACACACACACAAATCCAACACTCTTTGTAAGCTTTGTTGAGTTTTAGTTTTCAAAGAGAGAGAGAATGAGAAAGAAGATGAATATTTAGATTGTAAGCCAGGTGAGGGCTGGTCTCTTCTCCCAGGCAACCTGTGACAGAACAAGAGGACACAGTCTCAAGCTGTGCAAGGGGAGATTTAGGCTAGATGCTAGGAAGAAATTCTTCACAGAAAGAGAGATTTGCCATTGGAATGGGCTGCCCAGGGAGGTGGTGGAGTCACCATCATGGCAAGTGTTTAAAATAAGACTGGATGAGGCACTTGGTGCCATGGTTTAGTTGATTCGGTGGTGTTGGGTGATAGGTTGGACTTGATGATCTTGAAGGTCTTTTGCAACCTGGTTAATTCTGTATTCTGTATCTTTTGGGAACACTATAAGGTTGCAAAATGTCGAGGGTGGAAGGGTAAGGCCAAGAAGCCTCCTCCCTCCCCCCTTGTAAAGTAAAGGGAAAGAAAAATTGAAGGGAAAGGAAAAAAAAACTCACAAGCTGAATTAGCAAAGCAGTGGAGCTGTATATTTACAAAGCAATGTAGGATATGCAGGGGAATATATACAAATTTACAGTATTTACAATATATACAAAGATATACAACAGAGTAACACAGAAATGAGAGTTCCCCCCCTTGATGAGGGGGTTCCCCACCTCTGCTCTCCCCCTCTCTCCCCCTCTTCCCCAGAGCAGGTTAGAAAAGAGAGAGAAAGAGGAAAAAAAATTAGAAGCAGTTTATGTTAATTGGAAAGGAGTTAATACAGGCCTTATCAGGTTTGTCAGTTTGAAGGCCGAAGCCTTGGCAGAAAGCCCAGCACAGAGAGAGCTGCTGCACTGTGGAGGAGCGGAAGCAAGACTAAAGATAAAAGTGCCGGAGTGCCCAGGATACTCTCTCCTGCACTCCCAGTTCAGAAGGTGCTTCCTCCCACTTCACCAATGAAATTAGTTTAGATAATTCTTTTCATTTACCAACTTCCGTCCACCATATTCCCTTTCTTAAGGGGACAGCCCCAACTGGTGACACAAAACTAGAGATTTTATTTTCCCAGGTGAGAGAAAAGCAGGAAATTGCCATATTATGTCATTTTCCACTGAGGAACCTCTGGTGGTCTTGCTGTTTCCAGGAGGACATAATGTTCCTACAAGTGAGAATTGATTTACATTTTTTTTCCCTCTCAGCATTCCACTGTGAAAACAGAAACTGAACCTTGGCCAAATTCTGTAGGAGTATCATTTTTTAAACAAAAATTAAAAATAAATCATTATTAGAATAAGGTCATATTTTTCTTCAAACATCATGCTTCATGTGCCCAAGATCTCCAGTGCTTGCTGCTTATTGTCTGCCTCATCCCAATATTTTACGAGTGTGCAATAATGATAGCTTCCTCTCTCGTCCTGCATTCTGTACATGGATTTCAAAGCACCTTCCAAAGCAAGGGAACTATAATTAAGCTTGCGTTAGAGATGGGGAAATAGAAACATGGAGAGGTAAAGCAATTTGCCCAAGGTGTCAGGGCAAATTAGAGGCAGAGTCAGCCGTAAGTCCCACATCTCTTACATTTTGTTGCTTACTATCACCAGATTGAAACATCCACAGCAGCAGGAAACTGCTGTGGAGGTAATATGAGATGAGAAATCAATACAGGTCTTAGTGAGGGCCCACCTGCAATCCCTCTTGATTAAATAAATGGCAACTGAGCTGCAAGGGGTTTACAGGGCAGTGCTGGAGATTCCTCACTGAGCCCCAGATGGGTAGATGGGATGCTGAAAGGCAGATGCATGGAAAAAACAAGGCAGTATTAACCTCAAATTTGTAGGGATCCATTTATCAAAAATCAGGTCCACATAATTTGCCCAGGAAGGTGGTAGAAGCCTCATGCCTGGAGGTTTTTAAGGCCAGGCTGGATGTGGGTCTGAGCAACCTGATGCAGTGTAAGGTGTCCCTGCCCATGGCATGGGGGTTGGTCCTAGATGATCCTTGAGGTCCCTTCCAACACTAAAAATTCTATGATTCTATGATCTTCTCTATAAGAATCAAGGCATTATTAAACTCAATTTTGTAGAGATCCAATTATCAAAAATCATGTCCACATAATTTGTTCACATCAGCAGCAGTCAGAGTTGCTGTTCACAAACAGAGTCCTCTGCAGTAAAGGTTTGGAGGTGTTTTTGTCCCCACAAGAAACTATGCCATGGGGGGACACAGTGTCAGCCCTTGCCACTCGGATGCACAATGGAAGGGTTCCTGCTCTCCCACAGTGCAGGAGCATCCAAACTACACCGTTAGCTGTGGTTTATTTGGCATGTAAGGTTGATTTGAAATTATTTCCTGTACATTCCCAAACCCAGCATGTAGGTTCCCTTTAAAGTGCACCAGCAGTGACGTTGGGCAGGTTCTGTAATTTCAAATGAGGCGCTAAGAGACTACTCCTTTCAACTACTTTTTTTTTTTTTTTTTTAAACGAGGGTGGGTACCTGTTGCAATGAATCAATTGAAGCTCTTCTGACACACAAGATGTGTGTTGCCAGACCTGTTTCACAGGTTTCTCAGGAGGGAGGCTAACATGTGACAGCACACAGAAGGCAAGAGTGTTGGAGAAGATCAGAAGGCTGCATGAGTGAGCTTAACTTTCCAAAATATTTTCTTAAAGCACTGTTCAAAAGACCACTGACCTCTGTAACATACAGCACCATGGTGGAGCAAGAGATGCTGCTGTCCTGTGCTTATCCTCCAGAAAAGTGTAAGTGACCAAATATGGTTTTGTATTAGAAATGAAACCAGGACACTGGAGAAAGGAAATGAAAGAAATTATCTAGCTAGTATAATTGAAAAGAAAGGGAGTAGAAGGGGAAATGCTAAAATAAGGAAATAAGGAAGCTATTAACTTTATATTGTAGGCATACACTTGAAATATCATTAGTGTACTTACAAGGAAAAGAAAGCATGATTGCATGAAGAACTCTGGTATAAAAGCATCTTTAAGAAACTTGCTTTAATCTTTGACTTTCCACTCATATTTGCAATGTGCTGTGGCGTGGGGCTGCTTATGTCGTGGAGAATGTGAACAATGAGCTTTGATTTAATAGTGATTGGCAGACTGGAGTGCTTTGAAAGTGCTTTCTAGAAAGATATAGTAGGATTAAACCCAACATCCTTTATTTTGACAATGCAAAGCTTCCTTTTCCAACAGTATCACCAAGCTTTCTAACACTTTATCCAAATGACAGCTGAGAGTTACAGCACAGTGAAAATATTCCTAAATTCATCCCTCCTCCTAAAGGAAGCTGTCACAGAACTTCTTTGCTAAAGAGCAATTTTCTTTTCACTACTTGAGAATTTAACACAGGCAAGAAAGAGCAAGAAAAGAGTAAATCTGTGCATGCTGGCTTTTAAAGTTGTTAGAAATGCTTTTAAAGGCTTCTGAAAAAAACACCAAATCAGATTTCCACTGTGCCAAAGACAAGTATAGAAATATAGCTGACTGCTGGGGTCTGGTAAATATGTCTGGACTGGGCTTGCCTGAACAGAATACTAAAGCAAAGGTAGGACTGGAACTAGCATGTCCTGAAGCCGCTTCAATACACTGCAAGAACAAAGTTGAGTGCAAAAAGCCTTCTCGCTTTGAACTAAAGAAGGGACCAGCTCGTTTTGGCAAGTTCTTGAGGATATTATGTAAAACTTACTCCAGATGGAAGGATCATCTTTGTTCTGGACAGGAAAATATTGTTTTGTGCAAAGCTTTATGTTGGTTATTAAGAGCGGAACACGACAGAGATGTCAGCAAAGATGCAGCTGATCTGTGGAGAAGTGTTTTCTACTTTGTCTTGTTTTCTACTCTGTCTTGCTTTCTATTCTGTCTTGTTTTCTGCTCTGTCTTGTTTTCTACATTGTCTTGTTTTCTACTCCTCACAAAGTCCCATATGAATACAAAGAAACAAGCAAAAAGTCACAGAAATGTGCCATGCTGCACTGCAGAGGTTGAAAAATTTGCATGGAAAAATTAAATCAAGCCCAAAGGAAAGAAATCCCTAAGAGGGAGGAAGCCATGTAATACCTAGGCTGGACAAGCTGAGTCCTATAATTACACCTTCTGGTGTCATGAATCAGCAGTGACCCCCCCGAAGACAATGCAGGAAGACCAACCTCCTTCTATTTGGAGTATTAAGCAGTTGACAGGGACAGGTAATGCATAGATCTGACTCGTTAAAAAGACAAATTGAACACTAAATGGGCCCATTCTAGCTGTAAAGGGTCAAATTGTGCCTCAGTAGTTCATGCATTTCAAGTCAAGTACGTGCTTGCTTGGACTTCATTTTAGGGTTTAGATAAAGATAAAAGGGGGGAAAAATGGCTTTTAAGAAATTCTTTCTGATAAAATGGGCAAGGTATAATTTTGGGACTCTGCAGCTACATCTTGGGAGCAGTTGACTTTGTACTTATTGCTGTGTGAAGTCATCAAGAAGCTCAAGACTTTGTACCTCAATCTCTGGTCTACCTGTCCATGGTGATGCATTTCCATATTTCTTCTGTTTAATGTCATTTGTCTCCCTAAATGTCTTAAAAGAAAAAAATGTGGTGTTTTATGGGGTTGGGGTTTTCTGTCCTCCAAGAAAACTCCTCCACATCAGGATGACTGCAACACTGAATCGTTAGAATTTTCATAGGTCATGACAGTCCAGTGTTGCAGTGCCAGGGTATGCACACCAGAGCTGAATACAGCTCTTTCCTTGTGCTGGGGTCTTCTGTAATCTGTCACTCTGTTTCACCAGGCAGTTGGGGCAAATTATTGATTAGTAACAACTGGTGTCCAGCATAGAGTCATAGAATTGTTAGAATTGTTAGGGTTGGACGGGACCTCAAGGATCATCTGGTTCCAACCCCCTTGCCATGGCCAGGGACACCTCACGCTACATCAGGTTGCTCAGAGCCCCATCCAGCCTGGATTTCAATCCAAGGATGAGGCTTCTACCACCTCCCTGGGCAACCTGTTCCAGTTTCTCACCACCCTCAGGGGGAAGAAATTCATCCTAACGTCCAATCTGAATCTACCCATTTCTATAATGGGTCATAATGCTGGTGAAATGGAGCTTTGGAATCATTTCAGAGGAAAATGATAGAAGCTCTCTTCTGGAAGACAGAACAAAAATTAGCCTAAACAACATCTTCTAAAATACAAAATCCTTTTGCGCTTGGATGGTGAACTACTGAAATAATTTTTTTCAATCTTTCCAAAGCAAATCGACTTTTGGTTGGAATCGAACAAAGAAATCTCAGCCCAAAAGGCTTGGGCTGTGGGTTTGGATATTTTGTTTGTGGTTTTGTTTTTTTTTTTCATTCAGCTTTGCTTTGTTGATTTTGTTTTGTTTCATTTTGCTTTGCTTTGTTGGTTTTGTTCTGTCCTGTTTCATTTCAGTTTTGCTTGTTTTTAATGATCGTGTTTCCCCAGCCATGAAATGTCAAGCATACACTCTCAGGATGGATTACTTAGGTTTCATATCTGAAAAAGCACTTTTAAATTGGTATATTTAATTTTTGCTGCTTGAGAGCAGCACCGTGGTAATGTGTCTGTGTGCTGATGGGAAAATGTGGGTGGTCTCTGCTTGTTTTTATGACTTGGGGAGACAAAAATGTGGTGATCGTCTGGAAGAATTCTTTAACAAGTCCTTCTCTGGAACAGTTTCCCCAGGCATTTCCCCATCCTCAGCCTTACTTCTCTATTTTCAAATCTAAAAATCTTGCTTGATCCTATCAGAAGTATTTTTTTTAGGCTTTCACCATTTAAACAAATGATTCCCTATTAATGACCTTGTTGAGTTTTTTGAATCACCTACCGAATTTGCTAGTAAAGGCTTCAAATGCTTTGGCTTTTTCTTTGGATTCCAGATTGACAGACTAAATCATGTCCAGTTGTGGAGCCCTTATTACAGGAAGGATCTGGTGGTGCTGGAATGTGTCCAGAGAAAGGCCACAAGGATGATCAGAGGTCTGGAGCCCCTCTCCTATGAGGACAGACTGAGACAGCTGGGGCTGTTCAGTCTGGAGAAGAGAAGGCTCCAAGGAGACCTTCTCGTGTCCTTCCAGTATCTGAAGGGGGCCTACAAGAAACCTGGGGAGGGACTTTTTAAGGTATCAGGTAATGATAGGACTAGGGGGAATGGAATAAAACTAGAAATGGGTAAATTCAGATTGGATGTTAGGAAGAAGTTCTTCCCCATCAGGGTGACAAGACACTGGAACAGGTTGCCCAGAGAGGTGGTGGAAGCCTCATCCCTGGAGGTTTTTAAGGCCAGGCTGACTCTGAGAAACTTGATATAATGTGAGGTGTCCCTGTCCATGGCAGGGAGGTTGGGCCTAGATGATCCTTGACAGTCCTTCCAGCCCTAACAATTCTATGATTCTATGTCAGACTAAGAACTGGTCCCAGGTGGACCATGAAGAAATCAGCCCTAGTTATCTCCTCGCTGACAGCTTACCTTTTAAAGTTCTACCAGGGAACACATTTTTATCCCATTCATTCCATACTCTGCAAGTTCCAGTTAATGCATATTTTAAACTAAAATGTCATGTGATATTAAATGGAATGTCTTGGAGAAATCAAAATATCCTCTCCCATCATAATTACTGTTCTCGAACTGAACTGTCACATTGTCAAAACAAAAGATTTATCTAAGGAAATTTGTTTTCCAGGGAACTGTGCTGCCACTCAGCAGCACTTTTCAGCTCTGATTTTAGGATAACTTGCCAAATTAACACATCAAGATATGTCAACCCAATCTATGGCTGTAGTCAGCTGATAGAAAATACATGCAGTCTATATCACTCCTTACTTCCTGAAGATCAGATATTTCCAAAGAAATTAATAAACTGAGAGCAAACCAGGAGCAAAACACATGCTCTTCATCTCAATGGCACTTCAGAAGATACCTCCATGTGAATCGCTCTGTATTGATTTATCTCCAGAAGATGGACCTATGTAATGCAAGAGTGGACTTCAGGCAGAAATATAAGGACAGCTGTATCAGTCAAAGATTACCAAGAAGTATATTTGAGGAAACTGTTTAAGTGATGCTCTCTCTGAATAGATGAACCACTAAAACACTTCTAAGAAAAATACATAAAGTGGGTGTAACTAGTGCTGGCTACTTGTTTGGGGCACATATCATAGAATCATAGAATTGTTAAGGCTGGAAGGGACCTCAAGGATCATCTAGTTCCAACCCTCCTGCCATGGGCAGGGACACCTCACATAAGATCAGGTTGCTCACAGCCACATACAGCCTGGCCTTAAAAATCTCCAGGCATGAGGCTTCCACCACCTCCCTGGGCAACCTGTGCCAGTGTCTCACCACACTCATGGGGAACAACTTCTTCCTAAAATCCAATCTGAATTTACCCATTTCTAGTTTTATTCCATTCCCCCTAGTCCTGTCATTACCTGACACCCTAAAAAGTCCCTCCCCAGCTTTCTTGTAGCCCCCTTCAGATACTGGAAGGCTACAAGAAGGTCTCCTTGGAGCCTTCTCTTCTGGACTGAACAGCCCCAACTCTCTCAGTCTGTCTTCATAGGAGAGGAGCTCCAGCCCTCTGATCATCCTCGTGATCCTTCTCTGGACACATTCCAGCACCTCCAGATCCTTCCTGTAATAGGGCCTCCACAACTGGACACAGTACTCCATGTGGGGTCTCACCCGAGTGGAGTAGAGGGGGAGAATCACCTCCCTTGACCTGCTGGCTCTGCTTCTCTTGATGCAGCCCAGGATGTGATTGGCTTTCTGGGCTGCAAGTGTACACTGGTGGCTCATGTTGAGCTTCTCATCCACCAGCACTCCTCAGGTCTTTTTCTTCAGGGCTGCTCTCAAGCCAGTCCCTGCCCAGTTTATATCGGTGCTTGGGATTGCCCCAACCTAGATGCAGGACCTTGCATTTGGTCCTGTTGAACCTCATGAGGTTCATCTCAGTTGTCTCCAAAATGTGCTATACAGGAGGCCAAATGAACACCTGAGATCTGCTGTCTTCTCAGGGGGCCTAGCAGCTATGTAAAGGATGCTCATAAACACAGAGGATGCAAGGACTTTGCCCATACAGCATCCTTGTGTTTAATGTTTTGCTGTTCCTGCTGCTGTGGTAACGTGGGTGGGAACTCCACCAGCAGCTGTAGGAACTGGGCTCTGAGGGACTGTAAGTGTCTGGCCTGGGCTAGCTTTGCAAGGAAGGGAAACAACGCTGAGGAAGAAAACACCACCAAGGAGTTCAAAACGGACTTGGAATATGTTTGCTGTACTGATCATCACACAATTTGCATTTCAAAGGCACATACATCTATAGTCCACTGAGCTTCTGAATTTGGAAAGGTTTTTAACACTTTTGAGAGTTTTTCTTCATCACATCTGTGAGGTTTGCACTGCACTGGATTTCCAAGGGATACTTCATTGACCACACAGTCTTTGGTAGTGAGGAGTCTGCTTACCTGCATATATCCTCACCATCCTGTTTCATGGCTTTGCCTCTAAAATAAAACTGCACTATTCCACTATCATATTTTCAGCCCAGTTATGCTGTCAACTGCATCACCCACAAGTCAAAGCTATAACTGGGTAACAGCAAAACCTTGAATGGTGTTTCCTTCCAGAGGACAGTCTAGCTTGGAATACTGTAGTCCATAGGGAGCTCTAGCTCCTGCTGCTTGTATGAAAAGATAGGTGTCAAATCCATACAACATTTTCTAATCTGGGATTTGACCCAAGTGAGACATTTAAGACTAAAATCCCAACAAAACTGCTGGTGATTAAGTTCAAAGATTTATTTGCTCTCAAGTTTAACAGGAGCTTGGAGCTGTACTTCTGTGCATGTCTTGAGTCGTCTCAATCTTGGAGTTAAGAGAGAAATTGAAAGCTTGCTTTTCATATCATACACTCAAGTAAGCCTCCTGCTGGGATAGTCAGTTCCACAAGTGTCCTCAGAGCATCCTCTGCCTTCAGGGACCCATTTCTCATCTAATGGCATGCAGTGGCTATTGCTGTTTCCTACTGAAATGCAAAATTCCTTTTCTCTGGCCAAGCGCTGCTTAGTAGCCTGATTGTTTACGCAGAAGGCTTGGACATTTTAATTTCCTATTTCAATAACTAATATTCAAATTATATTTGGGTCAAGTTATATTTGGATCCAATTATATTTGGGTTCCAATCTACTCAGTCTCTTGAGAGAAAGCCTGGGCAACAGGAGAGAGGCTTCTTTGGCAATGTGCAGCCCCATTGTTACCAGCTTAGTGGTGGTTATGACACTCACTCCAAGCAGAGCTGGACTGGCCAGAGTCTTAGCTCCCCTGCTGTGATACCTTTTTCTTTTAGTTAACATCCAACCACCATTAGTTAAAACACAGAAAATCAAGCACAGACAAGAGCCAGAAATCTGGTTGTCCTCATGCTAGGTGAGTATCCTGAGCATGAGGAAATATGACTTGGTTGGTTAATATGTTCTTCTTCTTTATGAACTAACAAATCGGCACAGTTGCAGCTGGAGGATGAGGAGCGTGTCCCTCCAGCCCACTCACAGTGACCTCATTAAGAGCTGCTTATTTGTGGTAGTTTTAGGCTATGCATTAAATTTTTTCCCCAGCTCTTGAAAAGAAAGTAGTAAAATGTAAATAAATCACTCTTGAGTGTAAAAAGGGAAATAATGATAAGTTCTAAACAATCTATGGGAGAGATAACAGACTTAATCTAGTTGTACAAAAAAAATCTCTCTCTCTTTTTGCTTCTTCAGCTCTGGCAGATGCTTCTCCTGACTTTACTGACCTTGGCTGCACTGCTTTGTTGTGACTGGTGTTAACAACAACTTCTCCACTCATTCTCTTTGCTCCTTTTGCGTACAGAAGGGTAGGGAGAGGGGCAGGGAGGGAGAAGCTGTTGCAGCTCCCCTGGGTTTTGGCCACAGGGGTTCTTGTGCTGTTTATAAATTGTAAATGCCTGTCAATATTGTAAATACTGTATATTTTTTACATCTCCATTGCATTCCATTGTAGATTGTAGTTTTGCTTGTAAATACAGCTTCATTTGCTTCCAACTGGGCTGTTCTGGGAAATGTAATGTTGGGCGGAATTTCCAACCCACCACATTATTGCATAATCTCTGTGGAGCGGTGGGAGGGAGGGCTGGAGTCCCCCTCCCATGCACACCATATGGCCAAACCAGGCCACCTAGGTCATCCTCTTCCCAGGTTAAAGCTTTAGCAGCAGGGTGTTTTATGAATGTGTGGTAACCACAGCAAAGGAGGAACACTCAAAAATGTAAGGCCTGCTCAATTCTCTGAAGGAAAAAGAAAAACGAAAAACCTCACAAAGGTATATTTTAGGAAATATCTTGTTTGCAGGTCCCAGCCAAATGCAAGTATCTCCTAGCAGATCTGCCAGGTGGGTTTTAAGGTTCTCTCCCCATGCAGCCAGCTTTATAGGCTAGACCTAAGCATATAAACTGCTTAGGGTTGTTATTGCAGGCACCTGATATTCTGTGCACTTTATTGCTCAGGATTCAGACTCTACTCAAAGGCCTGAAATGTTAAATACAGGGTTTTACACCAACTTATGCTGAGTCACCAAAGTATTTTGTTGAATGTGGCCCCAATGCATTTTTCAGGCTTATTTGCTGAGCAGCTGTTATTACCACCAGCAGTAACTGGGTCAATAACACGACCTCCAAGAAGGAAAGCAATTTGTAACACCTGTGATGCTTTGACTAAAACATGATCATTACCTCTCTTCCCAGTTATGTAACAAGCAAAAAAATTAAATCATACTCATTTCTTGCAGAAATCTCCACAATGCCTGCTTGCTCAGTCAGTACTTGCACAGCATGACCAGGCTGGATGAGGCTCTGGCCAGCCTGATCTATTGTGAGGTATCCCTGCCCACGGCAGGGGGGTTGGAACTAGATGATCCTTGTGGTCCCTTCCAACCCTGACTGATTCTATGATTCTATGATTTAGAGTTACACTTGAGTGTCCCTTGAGTTCTAGTAACTAGGCATGGATTAAAAAATAAATACAGGGGGGGAAAAGAAAAGGAAAGACAAAATGTTAGACATTTATCTTCACTGTGGACAGACAGTTGTCGTTGCACACATGAGTTGTGACAGATGTGGTTTGCTGACAAGTGGTGAGAAAAAAAGAAGTATCTTAATTCATGCTGGGGGAAGGGAGGAGGGAGGTTTAAGGCTTTTCTTCTGTTTGAGAGAAAAAGACCTGAAAACTTTCAAAGTTGTTATCAGCAGCTTCATACACAACATATTTCCTGGGCTTTTGACCATTCCTAATTTGGGACTCTGCCAAATGAAAGTTAAACAAAAGTTACCCTGACTAAAATATTTAGGAAGCACAGTTTTAGAAGTGAGTGCACATGTTGGCTTGTGACTCAGAGCACACCCACACACTGGGTAGACAGATTAGCATCTAAACCAATAAGCAAGTTCCAGTTCTTGCTCAAAAGGTCAAAAAACCCTGGGAAATGGCCATTACTCCCTTCATCCTCAGCACAATTATTTTTTTCCATATTACACAGTCATTTTGGATGGCACCACAGCAGTGAAGTCAACTGATTTATTGTCATAAACAAATGTGTTCCAACTCAGGACCAATTCTGTAATTTCTATACAAAATAATAAAGAGGAGACTAAAAACACCCCCCCAAAACAACCCCAATTCATCAAACTCCAAATCTTTTCCTGTAGATTAATTTGTTATAACATTTTTTTCTGCTCCACAGAAATGACTGGGATCTGTAAAACACTTACTAGGGAAGCACATATTAGATGGATGAGAGATAGAAGCCAAAAATCTCCTTGATAATCTGTTTGGTTTGCCCAGAACCAGAGAATGTAAAATCTGATGTCTGTGAGTTTCTTGTATTTGGCGTTGTGTTGTTACAACACAGGAGCCCAAAAGATTGAGACTTCCACATGCATTTCAACCTATCCAACCAACCTATCACCCAACACCATCTAGTCAACTAAACCATGGCACCAAGTACCCCATCCAGTCTCTTTTTAAACACTTCCAGTGAGGGTGACTCCACCACCTCCCTGGGCAGCTCATTCCAATGGCCAATCTCTCTTTCTGGGAAGAATATCTTCCTAACATCCAGCCTAAACCTCCCCTTGCACAGCTTGAGACTGTGTCCTCTTGTTCTTGTCACAGGCTGCCTGCCACCCTCATCTGGCTTACAACCTCCCTTCAGGTAGATATAGATGGCAATGAGGTCTTCCCTGAGCCTCCTCTTCTTGAGGCTAAATAACCCCAGCTCCCCTAGCTGCTCCTCACAGGGCTGTGCTCCAGACCCCTCCCCAGCTTTGTTACACTTCTCTAGACACTTTCCAGCAACTCAACATCTTTCCTAAACCGAGGGGCCCAGAATTGGACACAGGACTCAAGATGTGGCCTAACCAGTGCTGAGCACAGGGGCAAAATGACCTCCCTGCTCCTGCTGGCCACTCTATTCCTGATCCAGACCAGGATGCCATTTGCCTTCTTGGCCACCTGGGCACACTCCTGGCTCCTGTTCAGCATACTGTCAACCAATACCAGGGTAGAGCCAATAGCATTAGAAACCTTTGTTAGCCCAGAAATCAAGTTGTCCTGAAGTTTGAGGTACACCCTATTCTGAAAAAAAAAAAAACACACCCTACGTTTAGTCTTTTCTAGAAACCTCAGATGTTCACACAACCTAAAACACGAACAAAAGCATGTATGGAATCAAAACAAATTACATAAAACTCAAAGCTTCTAGAGTCATCATAAGTACATAAACAAGAGGAAGACAGAGGTAAGGTCAGAATAGAAAACCCAATTTCAGTATTTCCAGCTGAGGTATCAAATCAAAATCTGATTGTAAAAGGAAACTGGCTTGTTAGGTACTATGGGACATCAAGTATTCTAAATTAGCTCCAGGGTTTTGTTTGGGCTCTCCAGAGGGACCTTGCCAGACTGGACAGATGGGAAGAGTCCAACATGAGGGCATTCAACAAGTCCAAGTGTGGGGTGCTGCACTTCAGCCACAACAACTCCATGCAGTGCTACAGGCTGGGGTCAGAGTGGCTGGAGAGCAGCCAAACAGAAAGGGACCTGGGGGTACTGGTTGATAGCTGGCTGAACATGAGGCCGCAGTGTGCCCAGGTGTTCAAGAAGGCCAATGGCATCCTGGCCTGTATCAAGAACAGTGGCACCAGCAAGATCAGGAAAGTCATTTTGCCCCTGTACTCAGCACTGGTTAGGCCACACCTTGAGTCCTGTGTCCATTTCTGGGCCCCTCAATTTAAGAAGGACATTGAGACTCTTGAATGTGTCCAGAGAAGGGCAACAAGGCTGGGGAGAGGATTCGAGCACAGCCCTATAAGGAGAGACTGAGGGAGCTGGGATTGTTTAGCCTGGAGAAGAAGAGGCTCAGGGGAGACCTTATGGCTGTCTACAACTACCTGAAGGGAGGTTGTAGCCAGGTGGGGGCTGGTTTCTTCTCCCAGGCAAGCAGCACCAGAACAAGAGGACACAGTCTCAAGCTGCATCAGAGGAAGTTTAGTTCTTCACAGAGAGAGTTGTTAGCCATTGGAATGTGCTGCCCAGGGAGGTGGTGGAGTCACCATCCCTGGGAGTGTTCAAGAGGGAACTGGATGTGGCACTTGGTGCCATGGTTTAATAGACATGAGGTGTTGGGTGACAGGTTGGACGTAAGGATCTTTGAGGTCTTTTCCTACCTTATTGAGTCTATGATCCTATGATTCATTCAATACTTTTACTAATGAGGGGACAGGCAATATACAGTGGGCACCAAGCACAGCAGCATCTGAGCAGAATAAACATATTTTCATTTTTCTTTCTAATGACAATGGAGGAAAAGGGTCATAATGATGTGAATTTCAGTAATACAGGAATGGCCCAGAGTTATTTTCACTGCTGCAGACTTGACATGGAGGAAATTAAAAAAACTCTACAAGATGGGTGACTATTATTAATATTGCAGCTCTACAGGCATAGCTAAGCTTAGTAAAATCATTATGAATAGCTAATCTGTTGCAAAAACATGGGTGGAAATAGTAACTCACCTTGCTGGATTGCGGTTCAGCTTTATCTTCCTTTAGTATGGAATTTTGATGACCTGCCTGTTGATCTCTGTGCTTCAGAGACAAATGACCTTATAATCCCAAGCTGGGGAGAGACTTTTTAATGTGTCAGGTAATGATAGGACTAGGGGGAATGGAAAAAAAAACCTAGATATGGGTAGATTCAGATTGGATGTTAGGAAGAAGTTCTTCCCCATGAGGGTGGTGAGACACTGGAACAGATTGCTCAGGGAGGTGGTGGAAGCCTCATGCCTGGAGGTTTTTAAAGGCCAGGCTGGATGTGACTCTGAGCAACCTGATGTAGTGTGAGGTGTCCCTGCCCATGGAACTAGTTGGAACTAGATGATCCTTGAGGTCCCTTCCAACCCTAACAGTTCTATGTGTCTAGCAGCTGTGCTCAGTAAAGCCTCCTTGACTCCTACATTTGCAGCGCCACTTCCATCAGCTAGAATAGAATAGAATAGAATAGAATAGAATAGAATAGAATAGAATAGAATAGAATAGAATAGAATAGAATAGAATAGACCAGTTTGGAAGAGACATTCAAGATCATCGCATCCAACCTATCATCCAACACCACCCAACCAACTAAACGATGCAACCAAGCACCCTCTCAAGTCTCCTCCTGAACACCTCCAGTGATGGCAACTCCACCACCTCCCCGGGCAGCCCATTCCAATGGGCAATCACTCTCTCTGTGTAAAACTTCCTCCTGACCTCCAGCCTGAACCTCCCCTGGTGCAGCCTGAGACTGTGTTCTCTTGTTCTGGTACTGGGTGCCTGGGAGAAGAGACCAACCTCTGCCTGTCTACAACTCCCCTTCAGGTAGCTGTAGAGAGCAATAAGGTCACCCCTGAGTCTCCTCCTCTCCAGGCTAAGCAACCCCAGCTCCCTCAGCCTCTCCTCATAGGGCTTGTGTTCCAAGCCCCTCACCAACTTTGTTGCCCTTCTCTGGACACTTTCCAGCAACTCAACATCATTCCTAAACTGAGGGGCCAGAACTGGACACAGTACTCGAGGTGTGGCCTAACCAGCGCAGTGTACAGGGGCAGAATCACCTCCCTGTTTCTGCTGGCCACACTGTTTCTGATACAGGCCAGGATGCCATTGGCCCTCCTGGCTGCCTGGGCACACTGCAGGCTCGTGTTCAGCCTACCATCAACCAACACCCCCAGGTCCCTTTCTGCCTGGCTACTCTCCAGCCACTCTGACCCTAGCCTGTAGCACTGCATGGGGTTGTTGGTGCCCGATGTGCAGAACCCGGCACTTGGATGTGCTAGCTCTTGTTTCCACTTCTAGAGCAAGAGTCATGTATCCCACGGTGAGGGTGCTCCTGCCAAAACCATTTTTCTTCTCAGGATTATACTTTTGCAAGGTGACATGTCAAAGAATCTGCATGATCAATCTTTTGAACTCTTTTTTCAGTTAATAAATGCAGAATTCTCTCTGGTTTCAGAAAAGGTTTCCATTAACTCTTTTCCTTCAAATTTCAAAGTTTATCCAAATTATTTGGGAGACTATTTCAGGATAGATTTTGTATTTTATTTATAAAAAAAAAAAAAAGGCAACATTAAGAATGTTTTTCATCTTCATTCCATTTCAGTTTCTTTATTAAATAAATGAGGGCAAGTCCTTTCCTTCTATCACAGTCATGCAGGAAGGAGCTACCCAACCTTTACTATAAGCAGCAGATCATGCTCAGAGAAAGCAATACCAGGGAATCCTGTTATGCTTCACTAAAGAGAAATTACTTAGAGGAGAAAAACAAAAAAAAAAAGGCACATTTCTATAGGAGCTGCTGTGCTAATCATGGGAATCACCCTTGGCAGCAGCAAGAGACCATTACTGCTCTGGAACTACAGCATTCCTCGGATGTGCATGGTGAGATCTGCTACAGTCATGACACAGAATGGGCTGGCAGCGCCTGAGTCCTTGCTGGTTTGTAACCACCTGAGATGAAAGGAAGCTATCAGCCATTAAGTCTGTTTTAATAGCTAGTAGTCATGGCTTCTAGGACTGAAAAGCCTGTAAAAAACATGGTTCTGCTCTGCCACTTTGTGGTTTGCCTCTGGCATCTGTTTATATGTTGTGGGAGGGCTTAGGCAAGTAGCCATCCTTCTTTCCACACCCCAGTATCACAGTTTGTTTGCTGTTTTTTTCCCTTCTTCCTTGCTGGCTTTTTCTTCCTTTGCAATATCATCTTACTCTCACTGTAGATCAGAGTCCCACTCTTGGCCATGGGATGAGAGCTGGTGGCCAGCTGTCTAGACATCTCTCCTTCCACCAGGGAGACCAGAAGAATGAAATGCTGTGTTGAGTTTGTGTGGCAAAGTTTTGGTAGCAGTGGGGCTACAGGGATGGCTTCTGTGAGAAGCTGCTAGAAGCTTCCCCCAAGTCAAATTAAGCCAATGCCAGCCATCTCCCTGAAGCACAGAAGCCAGTAGAGAGAAGCAGGAGCATGTGAGAGAAACAAATGCAAGCACCAAGATCAATGAGGAAGGAGGAGGAAGAGATGCTCCAGGTGCTGGGGCATTCTCTTGCATCTCATAGCAGCAACCCTTGTGAGGCAGGCTGTCTCCCTGCCACCCATGGATGTTGATGGTGTAGCATATATCCACTTGGAGCCTGTGAAGGTAAGCTTGCCCAAAGGAGGCTGTGACCCTGTGGGAAGCCTGTACTGGAGCAAGCTCTTGGCAGGACCTGTGGTCCCATGGAGCGAGGAGCCCATGCTGGTTTGGGTTTGCAGGCAGGACTTGTGACTCCTGCTGGAGCAGTCTGCTCCTGAGGAACTACATCCCATGGAAGGAAACCATTCTGGAGCAGCTCTTGAAGAACTGTAAGTGTGTGGGAAGGACCCATTTTGGAGAATTTCATGGAGGACTGTCTCCCATGGGAGGGACCTTGCTCTAGAGAAAGGAAGAGGCAAAACCTGTCAACATAATGTGTGATGAACTGACTGTAACGCCCATTCCCTGTCTCCCTGTGCAACTCAGCAGGAGAAGTTAGAGAAAGATTGTGAGTAAAGTTGAGCCCAGGAAGAAGGAAGGGGTGGACAAAAGGCATTTTCAAGATTTGGTTTTATTTCTCATTATCATACTCTAACTTAATTGGCAATACATTAATTTCTCTGAATACAGTCTGGTTTGCCTGTGCTCTCAATTGTTGAGTGCTATCTCCCTGTTCTTATCTTGACCCGTGAGCCTTTTTGTTATATTTTCTTGCCCCTGTTCAGCTGAGGAAGGGATTGATGAAGCAGCTTTGATGAGCATCTAGCAAGAGTCAAATCAACACACGTGTCTTTTACCTGCAAAGATCTCGAAGTGGGGAAGCATGCCTGACCCTCTCACTGCCTGAGGGCTCAGCTGGAGTCATTCAGCCCAGCTGTGACCACTTGGTCCAAAGCTTTGTGGAAACACGGTCCTCGTTACCTCTTGAACCATAGGTATTCACTTTCCATCATTTTGGAAGGAAAAACCCAGGCTAGAGTCTTACAACCTTATTTGAACTACCTTGATGGTGTGATCCACTCTGGCTCTCCATTAGAAAACCCACTTGTATTTATCAGTCAGTTTTTGATGTGTGTGGTGCTTTATAAGCAAATATAATGACAAGCTCTCCTCTCCTCTCCTCTCCTCTCCTCTCCTCTCCTCTCCTCTCCTCTCCTCTCCTCTCCTCTCCTCTCCTCTCCTCTCCTCTCCTCTCCTCTCCTCTCCTCTCCTCTCCTCTCCTCTCCTCTCCTCTCCTCTCCTCTCCTCTCCTCTCCTCTCCTCTCCTCTCCTCTCCTCTCCTCTCCTCTCCAAACCTCTCCTCTCCAAACCTCTCCTCTCCAAACCTCTCCTCTCCTCTCCAAACCTCTCCTCTCCTCTCCTCTCCTCTCCAAACCTCTCCTCTCCAAACCTCTCCTCTCCAAACCTCTCCTCTCCAAACCTCTCCTCTCCAAACCTCTCCTCTCCTCTCCAAACCTCTCCTCTCCAAACCTCTCCTCTCCTCTCCTCTCCAAACCTCTCCTCTCCTCTCCTCTCCAAACCTCTCCTCTCCAAACCTCTCCTCTCCAAACCTCTCCTCTCCAAACCTCTCCTCTCCTCTCCAAACCTCTCCTCTCCAAACCTCTCCTCTCCTCTCCTCTCCAAACCTCTCCTCTCCTCTCCAAACCTCTCCTCTCCAAACCTCTCCTCTCCAAACCTCTCCTCTCCTCTCCAAACCTCTCCTCTCCTCTCCAAACCTCTCCTCTCCTCTCCAAACCTCTCCTCTCCTCTCCTCTCCAAACCTCTCCTCTCCTCTCCTCTCCAAACCTCTCCTCTCCAAACCTCTCCTCTCCTCTCCTCTCCAAACCTCTCCTCTCCTCTCCAAACCTCTCCTCTCCTCTCCTCTCCAAACCTCTCCTCTCCTCTCCAAACCTCTCCTCTCCTCTCCAAACCTCTCCTCTCCAAACCTCTCCTCTCCTCTCCTCTCCAAACCTCTCCTCTCCTCTCCAAACCTCTCCTCTCCAAACCTCTCCTCTCCAAACCTCTCCTCTCCCTCTCCAAACCTCTCCTCTCCAAACCTCTCCAAACCTCTCCAAACCTCTCCTCTCCCTCTCACTTTGATTGTATATGCTCAGATAATCTAGTATTGAAAACCTGGAAAGATGCACCAGACTGATTACTGTGATGAGAAAGCAAAGACCATGTGCTACACAAGGTCAGGAAAACAGCTGGGCTGAATTTTAATCTCAGATACACAATTTGCTATTTTTGTGTGCAGTAGGTGGAGAATTCCCCCCAACATTAAATTGCCTGGCCAGCTCAGGTTGGAAGCAAATGAAAGCTGTATTTACAAGCCAAAGTACAACCTGCAATGAAATGCAATGAACATGTACAAAATATACAATATTTACATATATTTACAGCTATTTGCAATTGATAAATGGTACAAGACCCCCCCCTGGCCAAAATCCAGGGGAGCTAATATCTTTCCTTTCCCTGCTCCCCTCTTTCCCCCTCCTGGACACAAAGGGACATGAGAAAAAGCAGAGAATTGTTTTGTTAGGATGCTCAGCCACAACAAGGTGCACAGCCAAGGTCAACAAAGCCAAGCAGAAGGCACAAGTTAGTGTTTTCCAGAGCAATAAAGCTGAAAAGGGGGAAAATCAGTATATATACTCCCACTTTGTTGATAGTATACCCAATGGGATTGTTTGGAACTTATCATTATTTTCCTTTTTACAGTCAATAGTGATTTATTTACATTCTACCACGTTCTGTTCAAGATCTGTGGAAAATTTTAAAGGTACAGCCTAGAACTACCACATTTTACTGTATACTTTTCAAAGGTAGCCACCACACATTTCACTAAAATTAAATCTGTCCTAACCAAGGGAGGAAAACACACCTGCAAGGCATCGTTTGAATCAAGTACATCTCTATATCCCCTTAGGACATTGTCACACTAACAAAACTCTCACAAATTCTTGGTGCTGCCCCCACAGGCTGAGTCCTTTCCTAAACTACGGGGCAGGTGTTTACAAAGCAGACATTTTGTGTCCTAACAGAGTGGTAAGGAAAGAAAGCAAGCTAGAACCAGGCAGCAAAATGCATCCATTTGGCAAGTTCTGCAAACTTGAAGGAAAGACAGCTATGTGGATATACATATATATATACATGTACACACTAACCTTTTTCATAGAATCAACAAAGTTGGAAAAGACCTCAAAGATCATCAAGTCTAACCTGTCACCCAACATCTCATGACTACTAAACCATGGCACCAAGTGCCACGTCCAATCCCCTCTTGAACACCTCCAGGGACGGTGACTCCACCACCTCCCTGGGCAGCATATTCCAATGGCGAACAACTCTCTCAGTGAAGAACTTTCTGCTCACTTCGAGCCTAAACCTCCCCTGGCACAGTTTGAGACTGTGTCCTCTTGTTCTCGTGCTGCTTGCCTGGGAGAAGAGACCAACCCCCACCTGGCTACAACCTCCCTTCAGGGAGTTGTAGACAGCAAGAAGGTCTCCCCTGAGCCTCCAGGCTAAACAACCCCAGCTCCCTCAGCTTCTCCTTATAGGGATTGTGCTCAAGGCCTCTCCCCAGCCTTGTTGCCCTTCTCTGGACACATTCAAGAGTCTCAATGTCCTTCTTAAACTGAGGGGCCCAGAACTGGACACAGTACTCAAGGTGTGGCCTAACCAGTGCTGAGTACAGGGGCACAATGACTTTTTCTTCCAAAAGAGGCTTGCATTATTTCCCACTGTCACCTCTCTGCACTAAATGTATCTGCTGTGTTTTGTGTCAGCTAAAGGAGTTAATTAGAGATCTGATTCAAGAAAGTGGAATCTTGAGAGGACAAGCTTTCTGGCAGAAAGGGACTCCTCCCTGGTCTGATTAGGAAGGCATACTTAAGAAATAACATAGTATGGGCTATAGAGATATATAGGTGTAGTAGATGTTAGCATGGCCCCCTGCCCCACAGTGGCTGTGCAGCCTGCAGATGTTAAGTGACAAAAAGGCAGTTCCTAGACTGGCAGTTCATGTGACTATGCATACATATGAAAAAAAAAATTGCTTTATGAGGACATGGCATACTCCTTCCCTGCCTTTTGTTTCATTGGAAGATGTGTCCAAGAGAGTAGTGATTTTCCTAAGCCTGAGCTACAAGACATCTGTCACAGAACTAAAGGGTGGAGAATGTCTGTGAGTAACTGGTGGTGACAGACGATAACAGCTTCTCCAGGCCTGTGGGTTCTCCACTGTGGGAGGGGACCAGGCTAGGCAGGCAGCTGGATCCCAGCCCAGTTCAGCAATACCACCTTCAAAACAGCCTGTGCTGGCTTCCTTCTTTGTATCCCCAGGGCTTCACGCCCATGCCATTGCATGGGGGTGGAGGAGCTCACAGCTGCAGACCCCTCATGTATCTCCCCATATGCAGACTGAGCAGTCTGCTGCTTGGGCTTCTCTTCTGAGTATCTGCAAAGGCAGGGTCAGCGTGTTGGCTCTGTGTTGGCTTCAGGAAAGCTCTGATAACTTACAGTATCTCCAGGAAAAAATCCATGTGAATCTCTTTGTCATCTTCAACAAACCACTTGCAGGCCACATGTCGTGGGTGGAAATATGGCACAACAAAGAGCCATGGGTCCTTTGCGTAACTCACTGCTAGCCAGTGAGTACAAAATGCACCAAGTTTCACTGGCTTTTTTGTTTTAAATTTTAAGCTTAAAAAATAAATAAAATTTAAAAAGGTCCTGTTAAAAACAAATCACAGGGAGCTGGCTGTAGAGTGCTTACAAACTGGAAATAGACTAGGAGCTTTTAAGAGAGAATATACTGTGTTGCAAAGTAGTAAAAAATAGGAAAGAACAGATAAAGCAAACAGAAAGGATAGGTGAAAGATGCTACTTTCATTTTCTGGTATCATGCCAGTTTGCAATTTCTAAGATATTAGCAAGGTGAAAAGTGTAAATTACAATGACAAGAGAGTCTATAGAGCCGAATTCCAGCAACTATCTTCCAACTTTGCCTTGTTTCTGATGTAATACAATTTCATATTAGACCTATGTTTATGTTTAAAGGATGGAATTTAACCCACTTGGTAATTGCAGACTAGTTGATCCTGCTTTCAATATTGTCACAGGACAGTTGCTACACAGCACTCAGTACACCCTAGTTGTTTATGTTGCCTTGCACAGACAACCACAGTGTCATATGACTCTTCACTGCCGCTAGAATGTATCACACAGGCAGCAAACACACACAGGCAGAACCACTTCAGGCAGAGGTTTTTGTTTTGAAGAGGAAATGGTCAGGAGGGACAAAAGACTTTTTTGATCTATCAATGATTTTAAAAATCATAGAATCAATAAGGTTGGAAGAGACTTCAAAGATCATCAAGTACAACCTGCCACCCAACACCTCATGACTACTAAACCATGGCACCAAGTGCCACGTCCAATCCCCTCTTGAACACCTCCAGGGATGGTGATCATAGAATGGTAGGGATTGGAAGGTACCTCTGGAAATCATCTAGTCCAACCTCCCTGCTAACTCAGGTACACCTAGATCAGGTTGCACAGGAACAGGTCCAGGTGGATTTTTAAATCCTTCAGGGAAGGAGACTCCACTACCTTTGTGGGCAGCCTGTTCCAGTGCTCTGTCACCCCCAAAGTAATTTCTCCTTAAGTTCAAGTAAAACCTCCTGTGTTTTAGTGTATCCACTGCCCCTTGTCCTATGACTGGCTGCCAGTGAGAAGAGCACAGCCCCACCCTCTTGACCTCACCCTTCAGATATTTGTATGCATAACTTCCCCTCTCAGTCTTCTCTTTTCCAGGCTAAAGAATGCCACGCTCTACTCGTAAGACAGATGCTCCAGCCCTCTAATAATCCTCATAGCCCACTGTTGGACTGTCTTCAGTAGTTCCCTGTCCCTCTTGAACTGGGGAGCCCAGAACTGGACTCAATACTCCAGGTGCAGCCTCATCAGGGCTGAGTAGAGCAGGAGGAGAACGTCTCCTGACCTTCTGGCCACACCCTTCCTAATGTACTCCAGAGTACTATTGGCCTTCCTGGCCATGAGGGAACATTGCTGGCTCATGGTGGACTTGATGTCCACCAGCAGTCCCAGGTCCTTTTCTTCAGAGCAGCTTTTCAGCAGGTCAACTCCTAACCTGTACCAATGCATGGTGTTATTCCTCCCCAAGTGCAGAACTACACACTTGCCCTCATTGAACTTGTCCAAGTCTCACTGAGTGCTTTCTGGTGTGCCAGCCACTCCTCCCAGTTCTGTATCATCAGCAAAACCTTCTGACAGTATACTCTGTTCCTTCATTCAGGTCATTGATGAATATGTTGAATGAGACTGGATTGAGCCTCTAGGTGAAAGGCTTCCAACTGCACCATTGATCATGACCCTCTGAGCTCTGTTGTTCAGTCAGTTCTCAATCCACCCCACTCTCCTGTCCATTTTTTTTATTTCTTCTTAAAATGGCTTTTGGCTTAACACTGTTTCCCTCAGCCACAATTGTGCTTCAGTGTGCGCTTTTTTCATTTCCTACTTTCAGCTCTTCTCAAATGTGATCTTTACTCTTCCTCTGCCTTTCTAGTGTGATCGGATTATTGCCATACCTCTTCTGTCAGGTTCACAGGTAAGTCCAGCTGCATTTGGAGGTTTAAGGAGGCTGAGGGACCTGGGATTGTTTAGCATGGAGGAGACTCAGGGGAGACCCTCTTGCTGTCTACAACTACCTGAAGGGAGGTTGTAGCCAGGTGGGGGTTGGTCTCTTCTCCCAGGCACCCAGCACCAGAACAAGAGGACACAGTCTCAAGCTGCACCAGGGGAAGTTCAGGCTGGAGGTGAGGAGAAAGTTCTTGACAGAGAGAGTTGTTAGCCATTGGAATGTGCTGCCCAGGGAGGTAGTGGAGTCAC
Source organism: Melanerpes formicivorus (assembly GCF_026170545.1). NCBI lineage: Eukaryota > Metazoa > Chordata > Aves > Piciformes > Picidae > Melanerpes > Melanerpes formicivorus. The sequence goes on along the minus strand of NW_027142367.1, from coordinate 1,071,523 downwards.
TGTCCCTGGAGGTTTTCAAGAGGGGATAGAATGTGGCACTTGGTACCATGGTTTAGTAGTCATGAGGTGTTGGGTGGCAAGTTGGACTTGATGATCTTTGAGGTCTTTTCCAACCTTATTGATTCTATGATTCTATGATTCTTTGACATACAATGTTAGTGATTTTCTAACAACCTATGAATGGTTTCTTTAAAGCATTACTTTTGCACAAGATGTTATGGCAAAGGAGGAAACATATCCACTTCTCCACCTCTGAATATTTCCCCAAAAAACCCCACAGACATTCCTCTCAACCTAGATTTCCATCACTGGCTGGGGACAACCTTCTGTTTGATGGAGAAGCTTTTTCTTCCTATCCTGGGCTTGTCCTTCTGTACTTAAACTTTCCAGTAATACTCACAGACCATCTCCTCAGATTTCTATATCCGAGCTATAGCAACAATTTGGGATCATCCCCCCTTTTTTATTTTTTCTCCTTTTCCTTTTTCCTTTTTTTTCCTTCCATCTGTGGGAAGGCAACATTCTTTTAGAGCATTCCCAGCTGAAGGCAATTAAAAGGCAATTTCTCAATATTTGGCTTACCTACTGTTTCTTCAGAGCCTTGTCCTTGTCTCTGTTTTGCCGCTTCTTTAAAGCTTTTAGTTTAACCCTAAGCATTCAGCCAGGATACCATCATGCAGATAGCTTCAATTTCCCCAAACCAGTAACAAACTCTTCCTGTAAGCAGTGGGACAGTAATCAGAAACTCCCCACTTATAAATTAGATGTGTATTTGGTTTTCTGCCATTTACAGTGTATTAATAGCATTTCTTTTCTAACTTTACTTAGAAGCCTGTTTTCCTGAGATTGCAACAATTAGGAGCAGGGAAGTCATTGTGCCCCTGTACTCAGCACTGGTTAGGCCACACCTTAAGTATTGTGTCCAGTTCTGGGCCCCTCAGTTTAGGAAAGATGTTGACTTGCTGGAAGGTGTCCAGAGAAAGGCAACAAAGCTGGGGAGGGGTTTGGAGCACAGCCTTGTGAGGAGAGGCTGAGGGAGCTGGGGTTGCTTAGCCTGGAGAAGAGAAGGCTCAGGGGAGACCTTATTGCTGTCTACAACTACCTGGAGGGAGGTTGTAGCCAGGTGGGGGCTGGTCTCTTCTCCCGGGTGGCCAGCACCAGAATGTCGTGGTTTGAGAGGCAAATTCCCCCACCACAGGCAGAAATAATGACTCAGACAAATGGATTGCAAAAGTGATGGAAAGTTTAAACAGAAAAACAGTAAAATTCAACCATGAACGTTTTACATAGAACCACAAGCACCGTGACAAAAGAGAGATCCCAGAACATACCCAAGAACGTCCCATCCCCACCTGGGGGTACACCCAACCCCCCCCAGGGCTCTTTCTCCCCCCCCAAACCCAGCCTTGGGCCTAGGCAGGCCCAAGGGAGGCAACTCACGCCATTTTACCTAGGCACTGGCAGGAGACGAAAGAGGAAGTAGGGACCCTGTGTGGATGTTTTATAGAGGAGCAGAGAATTCTGGGTGAAATACCTGGTTTGCTGTGACCACCCAGTGGGCTGGACCCTTTTGGGATCTCCCAGGTGTGGTCTGTGCAGTGGCATCTGGGCCAGCACCCAGCCTAAACCACCACACAGAGCAAGAGGACACAGTCTCAAGCTGCACCAGGGGAGGTTTAGGCTGGATGTTAGGAAGAAGTTCTTAATAGAAAGAGAGATTGGCCATTGGAATGTGCTGCCCAGGGAGGTGCTGGAGTCACCATCACTGGAAGTGTTTAAAATAAGACTGGATGAGGCACTTAGTGCCATGGTTTAGTGGATTAGATGGTGTTGGGTGATAGGTTGGACTTGATGATATCTGAGGTATTTTTTCAACCTGGTTAATTCTATTCTATTCTATTCTATTCTATTCTATTCTATTCTATTCTATTCTATTCTATTCTATCAAAACTGCTTAAAGACCTTTTAGGGGCATGGGAAGAGAGGAGAACAGGAAAGCAGAGAAGAACACATGGCAGTGGGGTTGGAACTATGTGATCCTTGAGGTCCCTTCCAACCTTAACAATTCCATGATTCTATCAAGTGTCTTATCAGTATAGCTTGTTCTGTTGGCAGTTTGGGGTGATTTAATTTTTTAAGAGTTACCCTTTGGGAAAACATTTTAGTTCTCAGAAATTAGATTTTTTATTAAAGGCATTTCACTGCAAAATCCTTAGCCACCCTGACTTTCACTGCCTCTCTTAGACTTGCTCATTCATTCTTTCAAAATTAGGACTGAGAGTTTTTAGGGGCAAATCGGTTTAGGGACAAATAGGGTTTAGGGACAAATAGGGTTTAGGGATAAATAGGGACAAATGTAGCAGACTTGGGAGGAAGTAGAAAGTTTATTACTTAGACATCTAAAGGTTGCTGTATATAATGAGTGCTGTATGCAGGGTGCTATGACCATGTCTTGTCTGTTATACAGTTTTAGCCATATTTTTGTGAGTTATTATTAATGCTGGCTTATAGCATATGCCTTTGGAAGTAGTACAGTCAATGTATACCTGCTTACAGAGGGAAACTCTAAAGCCTCGAATTTCCTCTTGGCTGGCTCTTTCCTCCTGTGCTCAACTTGGTCTATGCCATTTGAAAACAGAAGTTGACATCTGTGGTATTTTTAGGTACAATCAATCTTCTGGTAGATATCTCTCCAATAGGATTGTTTAGAATTATCTTTATTTCACTTTTTACACCCAATAGTGATTTATTTTTGCTCTCTACAACTACCTGAAGGGTGGTTGTAGACAGGTGGAGGTTGGTCTCTTCTCCCAGGCAACCAGAACCAGAACAAGAGGACACAGTCTTAAGCTGTGCCAGGGGAGGTTTAGGCTGGAGGCTGGGAAGAAATTCTACACAGAGAGAGTGATTGCCCATTGGAATGTGCTGCCTGGGGAGGTGGTGGAGTCACCATCATTGGAGGTGTTTAGGAGGAGACTTGATAGGGTGCTTGGTTGCATGGTTTAGTTGATTACGTGGTGTTGGATGATAGGTGGGACGTGATGATCTTGAAGGTCTCTCCCAACATAGTATGGTCTATTCCATTCTATTTACATTTTACTACTTTTCTGCTCAAGATCTGTGAAGAATTTTAAAGGCATAGCCTAAACCCACCACAACATCAAGTCATTTTACATTGTTGGAAAGAAACCTCTATTCCCTGTTGTAAATACACTGGAAGATCATGGAACAGGGAAATTTGGAGACTACTCCTCTAGACTGTTTGCAAGTTTGTCATCTCCATCCTTTTGCCCTCATCTAATATTATTTAAGCAGGAATGGGCACTGTAGCCACTTTCTAATCAAACTAAGCAGGCATCCTCCCACTCAGATTGAAGTCTGGTTGGATTTTACAGTTTGGATTTATACCCTATGGATGTGAGTGCAGAGGCAATTTATTGGCTGTCATGGCTTCAGCTGCCTTGTCACTGAAGCAGAAGTATTGCAGAAGCTATTGGTGTTCCTTTTGCATGGCTGCACAAAGATAGATTGGCAACTGTACAAAAACATGAGCTATTTATCTCAGCCAAGATGGTCAGATTTGTCATTAAATGCAAAAATCAGACTTAAAATCATAAGCAGAGAACAGGATAGTAGAGACTGGCAGATTAATAAGGAAAATACCTCATGAATTCAGACTGGATTCATTTTAGTATTGTGGTAGTTCTGGGCTATGCCTTTAAATTTTTTTCCCAGATCTTGAACAGAAAAGTAGTAAAATGTACATAAATCACTACTGTGCAAAAAGAGGAAATAGAGGTAATTCTAAACAATCCCATTGGAGAGATAAGGAACTTAAATTGGTTGTACCAAAATGATTTCTCTTCTCTTCTTACTTCTTCACACTGGAGAGATGCTAACTTGCTTCTGCTTGAGTTTGGCTGTATTGTTTTGGTATTAATATTCCTCTGTTCCTTTCTCCCTTCTTTTGTACAAGGAAGTAGGGAGGGAGGGAACAGAAAAGAAGAAGCTAATGTCATAGAATTATAGAATCAACAAGGTTGGAAAAGACCTCAATGATCATCAAGTCCAACCTGTCATCCAACACCTCATGACTACTAAACCATGGCACAAAGTACCACATCCAATCTCCTTTTGAACACCTCCAGGGATGGTGACTCCACCACCTCCCTGGGCAGCACATTCCAATGGCTAACAACTCTCTCTGTCAAGAACTTTCTCCTCACCTCGAGCCTAAACTTCCCCTGGTGCAGCTTCAGACTGTGTCATCTTGTTTTGGTGCTAGGTGCCAGGGAGAAGAGACCAACCCCCTCCTGGCTACCAACCAGTAGCTTCCCCTGGTCTTTGACCAAGGGGATTCTTGTGCTGTTTATTAATTGTAAATATCTGTAAATATTGTAAATACTGTGTATTTGTACATATTTATTGCTTTCCATTGTAGATTGTAGTTTTGCCTGTAAATACAGCTTTCATTTGCTTCCAGCTGAGCTGGTCTGGCAAAGTTAATGTTGGGGGGTGAAATTTCAACCCACCACATTACAAGTACCAGGAGAAGCCATGTGGAATTGGAAATATCCATGGAACAGGCAAGTGTTGAACTACATCTCTCCTCTCACAGAAACCCAGAGGGCTCAGGCTCTCTGCTGAGATTTATCAGTACAGCCCCAGATATTTCAGTGACACTTTTATAATCCACAATAATTAAGGTATTTGTGTCTAAGGTATGTTTCATCTCACAGTCCTAATTTAGCAGATGGGACAGATTACTTTTAAGGCAGCATTTATAGCCCAAAGTCTGATTTTTGCTTTACAAGTATAACCAAAAGAACAAAGGAAAAAAGGACAAAAAAAAAAAAGGAAAACTTTCTATTTTGAATGTTTGTGTTCTAACATCTGCTTTTTAATCTATTCTTGTACTAAAGTTATGTTAATTCCCAGCTTCATTAATTAATTTGTGCCATGAGTGTAGCATCTGTAAAAGAGGAATTTTCCAATGATCCCTTTGGAAATGGCTGTTCTTAAACCACCAGGTATTTTAATCCACCTTCTGGCCTGATATAGATTCGCTTTGGGAACAATCCCTGCATAATTACAAATTATTTTTGGATTTCTAATTTATTCATAATTTTCCAATATGGATGAAACTCATCAGGATGTGAGACTTCATTTATCAGAATATCCTTGAGCACGAGCAATAGACGTAAGTTTCACTTCATTAAAAACAAATGTAATCCTTATGGTAACTGACCTAGTATTCACAGCATAGAACTTTCATTAGCCAATGTTAATTTGAGGAAGAAAACTACAGAAGTAAAGAAGAAAAAAACTAACCTCAAAGAGAAGGTTACCAACTTTCTTTTGTCCATCCTCCCCCAGTGGCTTTGCCATTCTGAAGTTGTCTTTCCACAGACTGCACAAGACAACACCATGTAAATTATCATGAGCTTCAGAAAAGGTTTCATGGATTGTTAGCTATACATCTAATCCCAGCTGTAGCTTTTCCTTTGGAAAAAACAGATGATATTGTTGTTCTTACCAAATCACCACAGTGATCACACCACCACCCAGTGTTGTATTTGTTGTGCAAACAAATATATCTCTTCTTAAAAGAAAAGCATATCAGTTCTCTTTAGGCTACTCTTTTGCATCAGTTTGTCCTGATGACCAAGTTATATGGAAAAGGTAAAAGGTGAATTGTGTTCTGCAACCTTCCTACTCTGAGCAGGGAGGTCATTCTGCCCCTGTAGTCAGCACTGGTTAGGCCACACCTTGAGGACTGTGTCCAGTTCTGGGCCCCTCAGTTTAGGAAAGATGTTGAGTTGATGGAAGGTGTCCAAAGAAGGGCAACAAAGCTGGGGAGGGGTTTGGAACACAAGCCCTAGGAGGAGAGCCTGAGGGAGCTGGCGTTGCTTAGCCTGGAGAAGAGGAGCCTCAGGGGAGACCTTCTTGCTGTCTACAACTACCTGAAGGGAGGTTGTAGCCAGGTGGGGGCTGGTCTCTTCTCCCAGGCAACCAGCACCAGAAGAAGAGGACACAGGCTCAAGCTCTGCCAGGGGAGGTTTAGGCTGGATGTTAGGAAGAAGTTCTTCAAAGAAAGAGAGATTGGCCTTTGGAATGGGCTGCCCAGGGAGGTGGTGGAGTCACCATCACTGGAGGTGTTTAGGAAGATACTGAATGGGGTGCTTGGTGCCATGGTTTAGTTGATTAGATGGTGTTGGATGATAGGTTGGACTCTATGATCTTGAAGGTCTCTTCCAACCTGGTTAATTCTATTCTATTCTATTCTATTCTATTCTATTCTATTCTATTCTATTCTATTCTATTCTATTCTATTCTATTCTATTCTATTTCCTGGAGAAATACAGAAGGCTTTAGTACTCTAGTTCCCTGGAATGTAGTTCCATACATCCTGTACCACTTGCTTACTCCAGCACCAGGGCCTGAGCTTGTGCAGGTCAGGAGGAGGAAACTACAGGCTTCCTTGCTACCTAGGCCTGAAAGGCTTCTGCCTTTAGGCATGTCCTTTTACTTTCAGAAGCATAGGTTCTGGTACAGGGCTAAATCTCATTTTCCTGCTGCTTGCATCATCATCACTTTGCATTTTCCAGTTGTCTTAAGGATGAAAAAGCGACTGCCTTGAACTCTATCTGCACAGCACCTGAATCATCACTGTCCTCTGAACCCACTCCTCAAAGTCACATATTGTTTAGTAATTAGTAATGAGTGCAGCTGTTGAGGAGATCCATCCAGGCCTTAGTCCCTAGCTAGTACAAAGGATTGGGCAAATCCATGACAAGCCATAGCTTCCAGTCACCATCGGGAGTTTCCATAAACCTGTATGTGAAGTAACAGTCCAGTACTCAGCAACACTTTACCCTACTGAGTGTATTTCCAGTGGACAAACTACAGGTTAGCCAGACATCTAAGCCTTTCTGCAGTGACCACTCTTTCCCCTGATGGTATCAGATTCTCATAGATACCAATTGCTTTCAGAAAGGTGGATTTCTTTGTTTTTTTCTTAGCACTATGTAGAAATCCAGCCGAGTAACCACACACTGTGAATATTTCTTCACCAATGCTTTTATATCACTGTAAGTATCAGCAGATTACTGAAAGTTGGGTGTGAAAAATAAAATCATAAACCAAATCCTGCCTGATGTATTTTGGAGATCCAGCTTCCCCAACAGTATGTTTGGGATTTGTTATCACAAGGTGCTGGACACTCTGTGTATTGGCATGCCTGAAAGCTGAAGATATTTAGCACCATACAAAAAGAAATGGAAGAAGGTAAAGCCCTTGAATCTAAGTTGTGCCATACTCTCATCAGGCCATATATGAGGACATACCAGAGGACATACCAGACCCAATCTTTGATTCCCAAAACAAAAGAAGGCAGCACTACAGCCTTATGAGTTCAGTAAACCAAGGTGCACAATGCTTGGGTAGATTTCCCTTTCAGCTGAGTATAAAGTCATTGAGGGTCAGGAAAACTGAGGTAAAGGACAGCATGTTGTGATGGCATCATTCTTCAAGCATGCAGTCTCCAAAAGGCCATGACAGACTGAGGGAGTTGGGGCTGTTCAGTCCAGAAGAGAAGGCTCTGAGGAGACCTTCTTGTGGCCTTCCAGTATCTGAAGGGGGTCTACAAGAAAGCTGAGAGGGGACTTTTTAGGGTGTCAGGTAGTGATAGGACTAGGGGCAATGGAACAAAAATAGAAATGGGCAGATTCAGATTGGTTGTTAGGAAGAAGTCCTTCACCATGAGGGTGGTGAGACACTGGAACAGGTTGCCCAGGGAGGTGGTGGAAGCCTCATGCCTGGAGGTTTTTAAGGCCAAGCTGGATGTGGCTGTGAGCAACCTGATGTAGTGTGAGGTGTCCCTGCCCATGGCAGGGGGGCTGGAACTGCATGATCCTTGAGGTCCCTTCCAACCCTAACAATTCTATGATTCTGTAACATTTACACCCCTGTTCCTCTCTGAATTTCAATAGTTTCTGCTGTTGGAGCTCACTGTGACTCTCGTGATTTATTTACCCCAAGAGGCATTCTACAATCAATACTTAACTTCAGTTCTCTTTTGTTTAGTGTTACTATTAGCCTTTCAGCTTTATAAACAGCTGTATACAGATGATGAGATATCTAGGCTCATAATGAGATATCTAGACTCATGGTTGTTCCACTCGTGTGGAGCAGTTCACCACCCAGTCACTAGTCACAAGCTCAGTGGGATGGCAGGGATCATTGTGGAGGCATGTTCATCACAGCAGCACAGGATTTCAACACAGCTTTTGCCAGAAAGTGCCCCAGTGAGTTACTGGTTGATAGAGAAGAGTGGTTTTATCATCACTGCTCAGATGCTGGCACCCTGTCACAGCACGAGGCTATCTGCAGAACAACTTTCCAGATGATGCCATGGATAAAAACCTCACAACTCCAGGAAGCCATGGCTGGCTGCATCCACAAAGGTCACTCAGAGCTCAACTACAGCAGCAGCTGTAGTAATGACAGCCCAAAGGGTGCTTGACCAGCTGCAAGCAGACTGTGAGTGGGCAGAGCTCAGGTCACTACTACAGGCAGTGCCACAGCATGTCCAGGGAAAGCGAGAGTAAACCCAGATGCAGAAATCCTTTCTGTGGCAACAACTAGATTTAAAATGTTGTTGTAAACCAACACTGGCAACGGCATGAGCTGACTGAAAGTGAAGTGAGTTATACTTTGCCTTTCACTCTCCTTCTCCAGTGTCAGAACTGGAATAATATACTTCCTGCCTGTGATAATGTTTTGTCATTTTGTTTTATTTTTCCACATTATAATACTATGTCATTCATTAATTTTATAAAAAGAATGGAATGTTTACTTCCTCCCTGCATTTGGCATTAGTTAATGAAGTGCAAGCAAATGTTGACTGAATTCTCAATGATGCATATCTGTTCTTTCCATTTTCTAATTAAGGTTCACTGCAGCCAAATGCATGTGGGGAAAATCTTATTCTTATGCTGGGAACAAATACAAGGTTTAGCACCAAGTGGATGTTAGTTTCAACACTGTGCACAGCTAAAAATAGGATACATGACTGTTATCTCAGAATCAACAACTAAAAGAGCTTAAAGATGAACTTGGATCTAAAATCAAGAGTCATCAGGGTACCAACCTTCAAACTGCTGTTATCTTGGCAATTAATCTCATCCCATAGAAACAGACTTTGCATGCTGTGATGTTAGGGCATGGATGAAAACAAATGCATGGGAGGATTAAGAAATGGGTGGGAACCTTCAGTCTCAGGGGATCTTGAATGACTTCTGTTGAAAGAAAGCAGAAGTATCTTTGCTATGGGGGCTACACAGAATACCCACATACTATGCTGAATGCTAGTGTTTCTTTATTTCAATGAATAAGAAACAAAATTATAGCTTCATTGAAGTCATGGACAAAATCCAACAGGAATGTTTGAAGCCAGCTTTGTGAGATTTACAACTGAAAGTCAACTTCATCAAATATGATAGTAGTAAATGGGCATTTAAAGGCTTTATCATAGTAATGCAACATACCTTGTTTTGAAAAAAATAGGAAGTTGAAATTTTGGGCTTGCACTGACCGTGTTCCAACTCACTTTACCCATCTTAGGGAAATGGGAAAATATAATGATAAAATAACAGTGGTTATCATAATTACCTGTTGTTGATACGTTTTGCTGATCCAGCTGTATTTCCTTACATGTCACAAAATAATATTAATTTTATCTAGCTGTGATGATAGTAATGCTCAGTTGTAAAGGATAATTCCTTCTTTGTCCAATGTTAAGGAGGATAAAGGCTATGAAAGAACATGTGGGATGTATTCTCCCTGACTTTGCTTTAGCTATATCTCTGTAGCCCTTTTGCACTTCTCATGCTGTCAGGAAGAAGTTTTCTCTTACCTTCAGAGGGAGAGATGGATCCAAGGCCAAGCTTTCAGTCCAGCATGCATTTATGCACATTGACAGCTGTATTGCTGATCAAGGAGCCACATAGTTATCACAGTAGGAAATGTCAAGGAGAAACTCAAGGACCAAGTCAGCAGTTGGAAGAAAGCTAGAAATCTAGCTCTTGGCTGGAAAAATTACAGCCATGGATGCTACCCTGGATATCAGCAAGTAAATCGGGTCAGGTCTTTACCAAACATAAAGCATAAGCAGATATAACCTGCTGGTCTTTGTTTCTGCCCTCAGCTTATACAGCAAACTAAATTTTGTTTGTTTTTTCTCCAATATGCCTTATTCTGAGGCAGGATTGGGATGTCCTCAGAGCTGCAAGAAGGCAAATCCTTAGTTCTATCAGCAAAGCGACGGAGCAATAGCGAACTTCGCAATCTCAGTGCATGTGTCAGAAGCTGAACTGTGTGCGCATACACAGGTGATCTGTACGTGACTGATCACTTGCTCTTCTTCATCAGACTGTGTGTATACACAGTAGGCAGATAGAGATAGGGCTATCATGCCTGTAACCTCCAATTATGCTCATAGGTGTCCAAATATACTGCTATCGCTGTCAGATTCCTAAGAGTGGAGAGGGTTGCCACTACATGAAGTGACCCAGAACTGGTATCTGGACTGCAGCACTGAATAATTTAGCCCAGCTTGAAAACTAAAATGAATACCTTACAGCTTTCCATTGAATTCCACCAAGCTGCACCCACACAAAGTTGTTGCCTGTAACAGAAGCTGTGTCCAAAAGGGAGGTGAAATCTTCTTTGTGATAAGCTTGTGTGCAGTTATGGGTGTATCTGTTAATTATAGGTAATGAGAAACAGAGCAGATTGCTCAATACTATACCTCCTCCCATAATGCCAGACGCAGACAGGAATATGCCACATGATGGAGTGGTCACACTCTTAAACCTTCTCTCTGTGCTGTTAGCAGCTATTAACTCCTGTATTCTGCTCAGTCTTGGTTTTGAGCTCTGCCCACAGCTGAGCAGCCAATTGCCTTCAGCAGTTCACTACACAATATGCATCACGTGCCCTTTCTTCTGCTTGCCCTCATCTTCCTTTACATTGCTTTCTTTCTGCAGGGAATCTAATTAGATCTACATTGTAAAGCTCAAACAGACTTATAAAAGTGCATTGTCATAACAAAGATAAATAGCAAAGGAGAAGCAGAGTGTTTGGGAGCATCCTTGGGAAATGGTAAGGTGCTTTTGGCCAAAAAAGGCAAAACTCTTTAAGATAGCCTTGAAAGAAAGAACTGTGCAGTGCAAGGGTTGCAATACACAGCACAAAGGGATTTGGAGAGAGAAAAAAAAATTGAGCTGTGGTATGAGATCCTTAGATATGGGATTTATATTTTGTGTTTAACTATTTTGGCTATTGCTACACATGATTTCAATGTCAACACACCAGAAACCACAGGAGCATAAACAACAACAAACTCTCGGCTCAGTTTATGAAGGCTAATAGAGCTGGGAGTTCCAATATTTTCTTTACAGCTAATGTCACACAAATAAACAAATAGAAACCCACAACAATCCAAACCCCTTCATTTTCAGTAGTCATAAATTATTATTACCATGCTGTAACCTAGAGTAAACAGGTTCGTGGCTCATGACTAAGGCTGGTAGGCTGTCCAGCAGCACAAATGGCAGCATGAATGAATTCCAAAGGTGACGGATGCAGGAAGGGCTCTACTGGGCTTGGGAGCTCCAGGCATCCAGTTTCCAGGCTGTTGTTTGATTGAGAGCTTCAAGAGCAGGGCATTTCTACAGAAATTTTGTGCAGCTGAGGGAGCTGGGGTTGTTTAGCCTAGAGACGAGCAGGCTGAGGGGAGACCTCCCTTCAGATAGTTGTAGCCAGGTGGGGTGGGGGGAGCCTAGGGAGGTGGTGGAGTCACCATCCCTGGAGGTGTTTAGGAAGAGACTGGATGGGGTGTTTGGTACCATGGTTTAGTTGATTAGATGGTGTTGGGTGATAGGTTGGACTTGATGATCAAAAAGGTCTTTTCCAACCTAGCTGATTCTGTGATTCTGTTAACAAAAGCAGAAGCTGAAAGACTATAGTGGATGCCCAGGTCTAGTTCCATGTGAAGGGCAGGCTTAGAACAAATGAATGAATGTGTTTATTAGGAGAGAGAAGTTTTTTTGTGAATACCGCCCGTCGTGAACACAGCAGCACGGGCAGGATCAGCACGTTCTGTAGAAATGGTCTTGTTCGTCACTCCCTCCCATGTCCCTGATCCCCTGCAGAGAAGGCAGTTAAGGGATACAGCCGGGTGGTGGCCACCAGAGGGCGCCAGAGGACGCGTGAAACAGCCCAGAGCCCCGTCCCCTAGGACAGAAAGAAGTGGGCTTAAAACATTGGTACTGTGAAACAGGAAATAGCTGCTTTACTCTCAAAGACAGGGAACAAGTGAATTAGGTTATTTTTTTTTTTTTTTTTTCAGGCTAAAAGCTAAGTTTAATTTTATTTTATGCTTTCGTTCCCTTTTAGAGAAAACAAAACAAAACATCCAAACAGAAAAAATCTGCAGCAGCTTTTCCATAACCTTATGGACTCTCAGAAGTGCTAAGGCTCAGAGATGCAGGTGTTTTGGGGTTTGTTTCCCCAGCTCTTTTTGAGAATGATCATTCCATTTATGACTTTCTGAAATGGTTTTGGTAAAGTAACTTCAGGTGGTTTTTTACATGCTTGTCTCCAGTATTCTGACTGGCATCATCAGCTCTTTCATTTCCTGCAAGTATTCAGAGTATTTGGTGTCATAGACATATACATTAAAGAGCACTTTTAATGTGAAGGTTTTATGCAAATTGCACATCCTGCAAATTTGTCACCAGAGCTGCATCCGCAAGTTACCCACCGGTAATAAAGCATTCCTCTCTCACAACCAGTACATTCACACACAAGGTACTCAAATATCTATCTACTGTTGCTCACATCCTCTTGTCAGTTCAGGTTTTGACTTTACTAAGTAGGCATTTCCTTTTGCTTCTGGAATGAGATCATACTGTTCTTTATTCCAGCTGGTGCTAGAACGTGAGCTGAACTGAGAAAGAATAGAATAGAATAGAATAGAATAGAATAGAATAGAATAGAATAGAATAGAATAGAATAGAATAGAATAGAATAGAATAGAATAGAATTAACCAGGTTGGAAAAGACCTTCGAGATCATCATGTCCAACCTATCACCCAACACCATCTAATCAACTAAACCATGGCACAAAGTGCCCCATCCAGTCTCTTCCTAAACACCTCCAGTGATGGTGACTCCACCACTTCCCTGGGCAGTCCATTACAGTGGCCAATCACTCTTTTTGTGAAGAACTTCTTCCTAACATCTAGCCTGAACCTCCCCTGGTGCAGCTTGAGACTGTGTCCTCTCATTCTGTCACAGGTTGCCTGGGCAAAGAGCCCAACCCCCACTTGGCTACAACGTCCTTTCAGGTAGTTGTAGACAGCAATAAGGTCTCCTCTGAGCCTCCTCTTCTCCAGGCTAAGCAACCCCAGCTCCTTCAGCCTCTCTTCATAGGCCTTGTGCTCCAAACCCTCGCCAGATTTGTTGCCCTTCTCTGGACATGAAGCTCTGAGCAGAAGTTTTATCCTGTTCCTGTTAATCATATAATTGTTTCAGTCAGAAAAGACTTCTAAGGTCATCAAGCCCAACTGTCCAACATAACACTATCATGACCATTAAACCATGTCCCAAAGTGCCATGTCTATATATCTCCATAAACTCTCCCATTCTCCCTAAGCAGCAACCAAATGTTTCTATCCAGACAGGACAGCCTTCTTCCCTGCCAACTTGACCTTCAGCACATGGTGACAGCCTGCTCCTGCATGTTTAAGATGTCCCTTTTGAACAGTGCCCAGCCTTCCTGGACTCCTTGGCCTTTTAAAACTGCCTCCCAAGGGACTCTAGATCAGTTTCCAAAACAAGCCAAATACTGCCCACTAGACGTCCCTGGTGGCAGTTCTGCTGACAGCCCCTCCACCCTTTTCTTCTCCAACAACAGAGAACTCACCAGTTTGTGATCACTGTGCTGAAAACAACCTCCAGTCGTTAAAACCCCCACAAGTTCTTCTCCATTTACAAAGAGTAGGTCCTACAAGGCACCCTTTCTAGTTGGCTCTGTCACCGGCCATGACAGGAAGTTATCCTCTGCAAACTCTAGGAACCTTCAGGACTGTGCTATACTTCCAGCAGATGTCAGGGAAGTTCGCCACAAGAACTGTAAATTACTTCTAAATATAGGTTGAAATCCTCATAACACAGGTAGAAATGGAAGCAATACACCTGCTGTTTAAAAAGATGATATAGACCTCACTGGTGTTTACTACAGCCATGAGATTCCACCACCAAGCACAGAATGCTTTGACCTCCATCAGTTAATCTAACAAAATCTTATTGTCTCTGCAAATGCTGCTTTTCTGACTTTTACCCTTCAGAATCCAATGGAAAACTGCAATCTTTGAAGCTACCTTATCCAGTGTATCCATCTGACTGGATGTCACTGGTAATGACTACAGGCTTTCCTCCCTCCTCCACAACTGAAATATGCAGATCACTGTTTTTTAGCACAGGCACTATAAGTACTACCTGTCAACTAAAATAAAAGTCCACAATTACATCATGCTGAAGGTATATTTTGCCCCCAAGTAAGCAGTGTATTGACTCTGGGCCCCTCAGTTTAGGAAAGATGTTGACTTGATGGAACATGTCCAGAGAAGGGCAACAAAGCTGATACAGCCCAGGATGCCATTATCCTTCTTGGCCACCTGGGCACACTGCTGGCTCATGTTCAGGAGAGGATTTTCTGAAGGGTTATCATCACGTCTGATTAATTGTTAGGCTTTTTCTTTAGCCATTTGACTGAATAGTAGTTACATTAGGAGACTGCTCCTAACCTGCCACTAAATGAATTAACATGACTAGGAAATAAACTGATGCTTGTAGATTGTGACCCAGTACAATTCTGCCATTATGCAGAGAAACTGTATTTGACTTTTAAACATTCTCAGATCTTAGTAAGATAATAGCATTACATTTTTCTTGGAACAATAAAACAAAATTACAACAGCCTCTTGCATGGTAAAGGAGAAGAGCTGGTGGGAAGAAGTCTTTATGTTTGGGAGCAGGGAACTAGTCTTTTAAAGCACCATTCTTTAGATTAGACTTTCAATATGGACCCCTTTAGTAGGTGTCAGAAAATAGGACAAATTACTTTCATACAGTTTTGCTTCAATTTCTTTGTATTACTGAGAGGTCTTCAAACTGGGGCAGAGTCAGATAAAATACCTCTCCCTTCTGAGATGACTAATAATAGCCATTTAAGGGATTTGCTTCTGAACCTCACTCCCAGGCACCAGATTAAAAAAAATCATTCTTTAAATATAATCTATTTTCTCATTCCTAGCTAAATGTATGATCGTATTAAAAGAGCTTTCCCCTCTTCCACACACTTCAATAAAACATGTTGCAGTTTCAGAATGGGAAGCTTTATTTGGTTGATTACACCATCCTGCGATAACTACAAGGTCAATTCCTTTCAGCAAAAACCTCTAGAATTAAGGCTGGAACCCTACTCAGAGACGGGCAACAAAGTTGGTGAGGGGTTTGGAACACAAGCCCTATGAGGAGAGGCTGAGGGAGCTGGGGTTGCTTAGCCTGGAGAAGAGGAGGCTCAGGGGAGACCTTTTTGTTTTCTACAACTACCTGAAGGGAGGTTCTAGACAGGCAGAGGTTGGCCTCTTCTCCCAGGCAACCAGCACCAGAACAAGAGGACATAGTCTCAAGCTGTGCCAGGGGAGGTTTAGGCTGGACGTTAGGAAGAAATTCTACACAGAGATAGTGATCGGCCATTGGAATGGGCTGCCCAGGGAGGTGGTGGAGTCACCATCATTGGTGGTGTTTAGGAGGAGACTTGATGGGGTGCTTGGTGCCATGGTTTAGTTGATTAGATGGTGCTGGATGATAGGTTGGACTTGATGATCTCAAAGGTCTCTTCTAGTCTGGTCTGGTCTGGTCTGGTCTGGTCTATTCTATTCTATTCTATTCTATTCTATTCTATTCTATTCTATTCATCTATGGGCCAATTTATCTTTTTTTTTTTTTCCTGTCAAACTATTTCTTCTGTAACGGTGTGCTTCAAGTGATAACTCCATGTGGCAGTTTGGGGCTGGGTGCCTCCTGCTGCTGCCATATGGGGTGCACCTCTGGTGCCCCGAGGATCCAGCCCAGTGGGTGGACACAGGAAGCTGTGTATTACATTCCCATAATGTTCTGTTCCCTATAAATCCATCTGCAAGGTCTCACACTTCCTCTTTCTTCCCTTGCTGCTCCCGTGGGAGATGCTCCCTATCTGGTAATGGAAGGGGAATCATCTCAAGGCCTCTTAGGCCTGGCTAGGCCTAATGCCAAGAGGAGAAGGGGGAAGGGCAATCTCAGATCTGGACAGCTGAGACTAGCCTAACAGTGGAGGGGGGGAAGAAAGAGCCCTGGGGGTTCTGGGTGTACCCTCAGGTAGGGAGAAGGGGAGTGCTGGGAGGTTTCTGGGTAGGCTGCAAGGGACTCTGTATGCTTTAGGATCTCTTTTGTCACTGTGCTTGTAGCTTCTGTAAAACACTTCACTGCTTTTCCATTTAAACTTTCCATCACTTCCGCAATCCGTTTGTCTGAGTCTCACCTTTTTCCCTGCCCCCGGTGGGAGGCAAGGGAGGATCTGCCTTCCAACCCACCACATTTGTTGGTAGCACAGAGGATGGTTGCTTTGGGTACTCTGCAGATCGGATTGGAGAAGATGGAAAAGTTAAAATGGAAATCTGGGCGTTGTTGGTTTTGGTAGTTGCGGCTTAATTTGTTGGGGTGACCGTGTGGGCGTCTTATGAATTGCAGGGGGATACTTGGTGCATAGCTGATAGTACAAAATTCTTCCTGTTGTTTTAGGCGGTGGCGGGTGGTTTCTCTAGCCGTTGGCATGGGGTAACGCTTAACAATGCGTGATCTGCCTCCTCCCCCCTTTGCTCCCTGTGGAGCATTAGAAGCATCAGGGAGGGGGCGGTGGCAAGCAGACCGGAGTCAAGCCCGGTCTGGGATATACAGAAATACAGTTTGTGGATGGGTACAGTCTTCCCCTTGCATTTTGAAGTGGGCTATTAAATCACAACATCTTAGTCTTCTGTATAAAACATTATTGGCATTACTAGAAAAGAGCAACACACGTTATTGGCTTTCTTAAAAAGTAGATCATGTGATGACAAAACAGCAAGGCTTGGTTTCCCAGGCAGGAAACATCATAGAGAATTTTGCTCTGGTTCAGCTTGACCTTGTCAATTTAGTTCATGCTCAATTTATTTTGTTGCAGTAATCTTTTTCAAGTGGTCTTCAGAAGTGACTGACAGTCTATGTTTGCCAGTGCTCAGAGACCTGAAGTCACTTTGTAAATTCATATTCTCACATTGTACCCTGAAATCCAATTTGGGGGTATGGCCTTAAGATATTGAAAGAATATGTCCCACAGTAAGCTTATACAGTTGGGTTGACAATGAATTTTATTTCCTGAATGTCATTCCTCTTCCTGTGATGTGTAGAGTTACAGTGCAGTTTTGGCAAATGAAAAAGATTTAGGACACTGAATGTTTTTTTCACTGGAAATACATAGGTATAAATGTCAAAAGATGATGGACTGTTAATGCATTTGTTAAGGCAACTCTTCAGCTCAAAGTGTTCAGGAACATGCTTTAACTTTATGCAAATAAACATCCCTCTTCAGCTTCCATGGGACTCTTTATAGGCAGAGAACAAAGCACAGTAGCATATGCTGTTCAAAGTCCCTAAGTACATACCATGCTTTTTCTTAATATCCATTTCAATACAATGATATTAGTTAGTCACCAGGGGTTTTCTTGTTAAAACACATACCCCACACCCATAAAAAACACCAAACAAACAAATAAAACCCCCAAGGATAAAGCAAGCATACACAGTTTACAAAGGAAAGGATACACCACCCTCTCTGTCATGAATCTCCAAAGACCCTCAGACACATGTGATTTGCAGGAAATGCCAACTTGTAGTCAGGACTTGTCACATACATCACACAAGGAGATTGAAAGCTCTTCATCATTGCTTCAAACCCACTATATGTCCTCCATTTCTCTGAGCTGCACCACCAGCATTTCACAATAGACAAGATAAAATATTTGTATGGATGTATGGTCTGTAACCTTAATGCTAGATGTCTGTATTGCCAGGCTTGAACTTACTTAACACACTAACTCAAAGAAACTGTGCATGGAACAGTTGTCTTGATACTGACAGAAACAAATTAGCCAGACCTGCAAACTCCCACACATTTCTGGACTTCTTTTCTTTATGAACCTCCTATTTTTACATATATGTTTTCAAGATGAATCATAGAATCATAGAATTGTTAAGAGTTGGAAGGGACCTCAAGGATCATCCAGTTCCAAGACCACTGCCATGGGCAGGAACACCTCACACTACATCAGGTTGCTCACAGCCACATCCAGCCTGGCCTTAAAAACCTACAGGGATGAGGCTTCTACCACCTCCCTGGGCAACCTTACCACACTCATGTGTCTTACCACACTCATGGGGAAGAACTTCTTCCTAACATCCAATCTGAATCTACCCATTTCTAGTTTTGTTCCATTCCCAATAGTCCTATCATTCCCTGACACCCTAAAAAGTCCCTCCCCAGCTTTCTTGTAGTCCCCCTTCATATATGGGAAGGCCACAATTAGGTCTCCTCAGAGCCTTCTCTTCTAGACTGAACAGGCCCAACTCTCTCAGTCTGTCCACATAGGAGAGGTGCTCCAGCCCTCTGATCATCTTTGTGGCCCTTCTCTGGACACACTCCAGCACGTCTGGATGTTCTATACAGATCAGATGATCTGAATAGCAACAAAGGACAAGTTAAATTCAAATACAGTTAAAATATTCTCTCTTCATTACACCTTTGGTGTCATTATAAACAATGTAATTGGTAGTGTATTTACAAGCTACTGGACAGCTTGTAGTTAAACCAGGGATTGAATGGCATCTTAAACTCTGAGCTCTATTGCTTTGACAGGATGAGCTTGGGCAATGGTGCCACAGCAGTCACCCACACTAAGAGGCAAGCCCTGTGCTCTCATTCCATGTTCACTCCAAACAGTAAGCCAATTTATTTGAACTTTAGACATGAGAAAGGCTGGCTGGGCAAGGTTCTTTATAATTTTTTAAATGCCAGACCCTTTTTGTGGTTTCATATTGGTAAATACTGCCTGCCTTTTTTTTCTCCCCCATGGAAAGAAGGCTGCCCTCTGTCTTATTTATTTTGAGAATCATTGCTTAAGTTTGTCTATATGGACTTCTACAGCACAGTGGCCATGAAGTTTATTCCTCTTATCTTCTTTGAAGTATGCATATGTGGTGCAGAAGAGGGGAAACTGGGGGGAAATGAAGAAATAGGGTACAACTTCTTGTTATTACCTTGAAGTTTCCTTTCACTTCTTCAAATGTGCAAAGAAAATAATTTGAAGTGGTGAGACATACTTTTGTATATAGCCTCTCATAAGCTTCTTCTAGCAATATATGGTTCCCCAAATCCAGAAATGTGTTAGCACGCTATCTGAACTACTTCACTTCATGAAAACTGTGGCTGAAATTAGAAATGACCTTCAGAGACAACACTGCAAATGACAGCAATAACATTTGCAGTATAGTCTCTGGGTTTATATTTCTGAAAGACCTGGTAAAATTCTCCATTTTCTTGGCTGAGCTGTTTTGGTGGTCAGTAGAGCAGAGGTAATTTTGTTTGTTTTACCCATGTAATGACTTTGCTTTGCCAGATGTGTCTGTAAGATACATCACAGTTCTTTAAAAACAAACAGTATCATGTAGTAAAAAAAAAAATTACTTTAAAAGCATTATGTTCCCAGCTGTTAAAACTGTGGCATGACTGCTATTTTGTCTTTAGAAAGCTGCTTATTTTAGTGAACCCAACCTTACAACTGGAACAACTGATGAAATACAGTGGAATCCATAGTGATGGTGTTAAAATATTTACTGTGCAGAAAAAGAAATGTTACTATTTATGAAGCAGGAAAGGTCATATGCCACAGAAAATAATGAAAGCATTTATCTGAACTGTGTACTGGTTTATCTATTCCATGTACTGGTTTAACACAGCCTGCTTTCATAAGCATGCCCCCTCCCTCCCAGGTCGGGAGGAAAAGTAACACAGAAAGCCCTGGTTTGAGAGAAGGAGATTTCAGTGAAATGATACAATATACAATTACTTTAGCTAATTCATGGGAAAGCACAGCAAAAGCAGAAGCAGCAGCAGAAGCCATAGATAAAACGAACACCCTCACACACCCCAAACCCCACAGCCAGCCTGGCAGAAAAGACCAACACACCAAAACTGGAAGGCAGAAGCCTCAACCAGAACAGGAAGCCTCTCAATACAATTAGAACTGCAAGCCCCATGATACTTTGCTCCAGACAGTGCTTTCATTTTAAAGCTGGCATGATGTCAATGTGGTTTTGAATACTCAGCAGCAGAAAGTCAGTCACAGTCAAACTGAAAGCCCTCTGCTCAATGAGCCCTTTGCAAACATTTCCTTGCAACACTTGTAGAAACTACTTGTGTAGCCTTTGCCTTTGTTGTCAGTGTACTGTCACTGAGGTATGGCTATAGGAACCCATCATACAGCCCTTTCTTCCTTTCAATTCAAGTGGAGCCTTGCTTGATGAAAAAAGTATGGCAGCAGGAAACTATAGCTAAAACTCAGTAACTCCTTCATCTTAGGGCTTTATTTGGAGTCATGAATGGGTCATACAACCATATATACTTCATTCAATTTCCCATTATAGTTCCTAAATATAATAGTAGCTACTTTGCTCCACTTAACTCTTAATAAAACACCAATCTCTAACTCACTGTAAGTGACTTTCCCCTTTATTTTGTGGCCTGTTCTTTGGCAGCTTTTTGACAGAGTCTAATCTGAAATTTCCAAATAGCAGCATACCAGGTTGCAGCAGTGTTTGGCATTTGCTACTTGGAGCTATAGATTCATAAAGAAAGGTTTGGAGGTTATGTTGTAGTAAAACAATTCCATTTTTATTTGCATGAAGGCCAAAAGCATACCCTATTAGCTTAATTTCTTTCCTTACCTAAAATATTCTTTCAGCAGTTAGATGATTTCAAAAATATTTTTCCTTTGCCATTTTCATCCAGGAATGAATTTAGCATATGTTTTTTTTTACAGATTTGTAACTTTCCCCCCCTTTTTTTCTTTTCCCCTTTGGAATAGACATGAAAGCTTAAGATATGTTTCAATAACAAACACATTGGTTTACACAGAATCTTATCCTGTCAAAACATCCTTATGCACAAGGATCTGCAATGAGATCAGCTGTGCTTTGAAAACATTTTTGTTAGCTATTGGGCTTTACAGAGACAGTAATGTTACCAGCAGAACTGTTGGTGATTACATAACATTTGTAATTCTGTAATTATAAAATTCTCACATGGAGTGGAAGGCAGGAAAGGAAGAACATGTGATGGCACTGTACATGTATTTATTTGTTAATACAGTATTTAATAAAAAGTACCCAAACTGCTCCTATCAGCAAGCCAGCAACACACAGGATATCCACATGCATCTGAGCATAGAAAACTGAAGATCCCAGTGGAACTAGGTGCCCAGTGGCATCCAAAATCTTTGCTTTGGGAGTGCAGGAACACTTCTGGGAAAACATCTATATGTGATCATTCACAAATCAGTGTGTTCTCCACCACTGTCCTGAGGATTTCAGAGCCATTAGATGCCACTCTTACCATATGTTTAATCTAGAAATGCTAACTTGGATCCTTTACTAGGGAATTTGACTTCTTCCTCTAAGTGCAGCAATCTAAAAATCTGCTTAGAGACCTGGTCACTTGGGAATATGTCTTGCTCTGCTTGGAATAATTAGAAATGAGATCATTTGACTTCAGTTCCAGGACCTGGACAATATATCTTATTCCTTTTTATTTGGAAAGGAAGGAGTCAATTTAAGGATCTAAGATACACACCTAAGAGTCCAGTAAAGCACTTCCATCCCTTGGCCCATCCTGTGCAGAAAAGCAACAGAAACATTCATAGCAGACTAAGGACAACCAAGCCTGTATTACACACAAACAGAAGAACCAGCCAGTGACAGATGGCATCGAGAACATTTCCATTCTAAACTACTTCATACAAGAAATCTCAAAGGCATTGATCCCTTCCTCCTATTTTTACCTTGTGAGGACACCAGGAAAACTAATCACCCTTGTCTGGCTAGCTTTGTACCGCCTGAAATTCAAACTACTGAGAAATCATGATGAACTTGAGCTTTGCAACAAAGTAGAGGAAAAACAGAGTTTATGTTTCTTCTTAGAAATGGCTAATACTTTAAAAAGGCCCCCAAAAGAGAGCTTTGTGACAAGGGATATATAACACTCCAATATTAAATGGGACCTTGTAGTCGAGAACTTTGCTAGGAGGGCAGAATTAGAAATCTGTGAATGATTTTAACAAGAATATTTCCTAATTTGGGGGTGCATCAATGCAGCCTTAATGCCCTCTTTTAATTCTTCTCTGTCTGTATGTGTAATTCAGACTGATGACAGCCCTGTCAGAGCTTCAGACCATTTCTCATGAGAGTCCAGATAAGCATGAACACCATGAAAGGCCAGGTATAATGGGTGTTTAGAAAGTCTGGAGCAGCAGTTGGGCTAAATGTAAAACTCCTGCATTATAACCACAAGTACAAGGTAGCAAATCAGAGACTTTAGGGACACCTTCTATGTCCTGCATGCCTGCAGACACATTTGTACCAATACCTCTGTGAAACCACCACTCCATTAACACCTTGTCCTGATTAGAACCCACAAATAAGGAATATAAATAGTGTCTATGTTCAAGAGCACACTTCCAGGAAATAGATCCCAAGTGGACATGGGTGCCTTTCTGGAGCACTTGAGGCAGAGATGTGAGATTTAACAAGTACTTCTGTAGGGAGCACTTCCCACCCCTTACATCAGCATCTCTCTGCTGAAGGTGTTGACCAAGCATTGCCTGCTCAGTGTGTTGGCAATCCTCCAACACAATACAAGCTGGAAAACTCTTCCCACATTCTCTGGTGAAGCAGATCAAGTGCTGCATATAGGAGTCCTAATCTTACCCTAGAGTTGGGCATCTCTAAGTTCAGTGCTGCAACATCCATCAAGTCCTCTGACACATATTGCTCTTTGTCCATGTCACAAATAGAGCTAGACATATACAAGATATGTTTGGATCACAGGAAGAAAACCCTTCCAGCCACTTTGTATCCTAAATACCTGGAGAGATTAAACCCCATAGTTACCAAAAGTTACTGAAAGTTCAGAGTTAAATTTAGAACAGCTGCTTCTTCTTCCTCCAAAATAGGGCCTCATTAGTATTTTCACTGTATGTATTTTTAAAACATCAGTCTGGAAATCAATTAGTCTAGCCAAGATGTTACTTTCCCCAGACTCCAGACCTAATTCTTTATGTCTTCTCCTCTTAGGTAGATTATAACCCTGTGTGCTACTGGAGTGAATTGTGCCGAATAAAAAAATGCTGAGGCATTTGCATGTTTCATTAACAAACTCCTAAAGGATTTTTGTAATGTATCGATTTTTTTTAATTGTGACCTTCAGGAAGAACCTACTCTGATACTAGTCTCCTGAAACATGGTTTCCTTGTCAGGGGGTGGGGAGTGGGTGGGAAGAGGGACCAGATTTTATTTTCCATTGCTAAGAGAAGTCATGAATTCTGCTATATGGTAACACATTCAAAAGCAATGGCTATTCATGTATTTGGCAAATAACACAGAAGCTCTAATGTCATTACTTGGCCTCTATGGGAACTGTAGGAAGATGCTTTTGGTTTTCACAATGGTCAAAGCCATGGAGCAAGAACAGTTACTCAGTTAAAAATTCTAGGCAGAAATGGTTCACAGAAAATGAGAAAGTGTAGTGATGTCTCACTTTTTCTTTTTGAAGAAAGTAAACAAAGTCTCAAGTTGCACCAGGGGAGGTTTAGGCTGGATGTTAGGAAGAAGTTCTTCCCAGAAAGAGATTGTGTGGTGAAGGCATTAGATAGTTCAATTAAGTTATAATCATAACACTAAGCCACTTGTGGAATGTATTTCACGAACGTGCACTAGAACATGTATATAAGTTGGTGATTAATCAGTTATTAATAGTTTGATAATTAATAAAAATAATATTTTAATAATTCATATTTCATATTCATAAAGTTAATAACCTCTTCACCACAGATTGGCCATTGGAATGTGCTGCCCAGGGAGGTGGTGGAGTCACCATCACCGGAAGTGTTTAAGAAGAGAGTGGATGAGGTGCTTGGTGCCATGGTTTAGCTGATTAGATAGTGTTGGATGACAGGTTGGACTTGATGATCTCAAAGGTAGTTTCCAACCTGGTCTATTCTATTCTAGTCTAGTCTAGTCTAGACTATTCCATTGCAAAAGACGTGCATGTATCAACAAAGGAAGAAACTAATTTAACCCTTCATAAATAGAATGATTGGATAGGAAATCAAGCAGTGGGAAGACACAGTGATCTAACAGCAGCCAGGTTAAACTTGGTATACATTGCAATGTAAATGAGAACAGTAAAATAAGCTTTGGGTTTTTTTCCCTTTAGGGGATATAGCATGTCTTACTACTAATGGTGGATGTGGGGAGGCCTGTGGATGTAGTCTACCTGGACCTCAGCAAGGCCTTGGACACTGTCCCCCACATCAAACTCCTGGCCAAGCTATCAGCCCATGGCTTGGACGGGAGCACACTGCATTGGGTTAAGAACCGGCTGGAGGGCCGAGCCCACAGAGTGGTGGTGAATGGTGCCAGATCCAGCTGGCAGCCAGTCACTAGTGGTGTGCCCCAAGGATCAGTGCTGGGCCCCATCCTCTTTAACATTTTTATTGATGATCTGGCTGAGGGCATTGAGTCCATCATCAGTAAATTTGCTGACGACACCAAGCTGGGGGCAGGAGTTGATCTGCTGGAGGTTAGAGAGGCTTTGCAGAGGGACCTCGACAGGCTGGACAGATGGGCAGAATCCAACAGCATGAGATTTAACACATCCAAGTGCTGGGTTCTGCACATTGGCCACAGCAACCCCATGCAGTGCTACAGGCTGGGGTCAGAGTGGCTGGAGAGTGTTGAGGTAGAGAGGGACCTGGGGGTACTGGTCGATGGTAGGCTGAACATGAGTACTGTCCCCAGTTCTGGGCCCCTCAGTTTAGGAAGGATGTTGACTTGCTGAAATGCATCCAGAGAAGGGCAACAAAGTTGGTGAGGGGTTTGGAACACAAGCCCTATGAGGAGAGGCTGAGGGAGCTGGGGTTACTTAGCCTGGAGAAGAGGAGACTCAGGGGTGACCTTATTGCTCTCTACAACTACCTTAAGGGAGGTTGTAGACAGGTGGATGTTGGTCTCTTCTCCCAGGCAGCCAGCACCAGCACAAGAGGACACAGTCTCAGGCTGTGACAGGGGAGGTTTAGGCTAGATGTTAGGAAGAAGTTCTACACAGAGAGAGTGATTTCCCATTGGAATGTGCTGCCCAGGGAGGTGGTGGAGTCACCATCTCTGGAGGTGTTTAGGAAGAGACTGGATGGGGTGCTTGGTTGCATGGTTTAGTTGATTAGGTGGTGTTGGGTGATAGGTTGGACTCGATGATCTCAAAGGTCTTTTCCAACCTGGTTAATTCTGTAAGTCTGTTTGATGCCTGCTAAATTTAGAGCCATGTTTCTCACAGAACCAGCAGATTGATATAAAGTTTAAAGACTTTTCTTCCAGCTTGCTCATATATGTGTGAATCAGAAAACCAATAACCATAAGGAACTTACTCAGTACAAGGGACTAATGACAATGTATTGCAGCATGCAACATTCTGAGTCGACCCAAATATTGCACTTTTTAAAAGAGTGTATATGACGCTATTTTACTTATTTTGGCTTGCAGTGCAGTCTTGTATGCTCAGCCCTCACTTGAAAGCTGAGATTGTACTTCACTTTAAAGCTGACACAACCAGTACAACATTGAACTGGACAGCCTGATCCACCGCATTCCCCACCCACATAATGCAAAACAATCAACCAGAATGACAAGAAAAGTGCCCAGCACTCCCTGAAGGCTCAAATCCATATCATTCAACCTTCAATTCAAGCAGCTTCCTTCACTGTTCCATCTGAGATTCAAATAACACAGAACTTAAAACAGGCTCCTGTTACAGTTCAGGGAGTGGCTGTTTTGAAAGAAACAAAATTTTGAATTAAAAAAACTTAAAAACCAAACCCCCCAGAAAATTAGAATAGTGCCACGCTGCTTCCCTTGTGCAGCTATCTTAAATATCATAGTATCACAGTATCACCAAGGTTGGAAGATATCTCAAAGAGCATCAAGTCTAACCTGTCACCACAGACCTCATGACTAGACCATGGCACCAAGTGCCACATCCAATCCCCTCTTGAACACCTCCAGGGATGGCGACTCCACTCTGGGCAGCACATTCCAATGGTGAACGACTCTCTCAGTGAAAAACTTTCTCCTCACCTCGAGCCTAAACTTCCCCTGATGCAGTTTGAGACAGTGTCTTCTTGTTCTGGTGTTGGTTGCCTGAGAGAGAGACCAACACCCTCCTGGCTACAACCACCTTTCAGATAGTTGTAGACAGCAATAAGGTCTCCCCTGAACCTCCTCATCTCCAGGCTAAACAATACTGGATTCACTTAAATAAGATTAATTTAAATGTGTTTTAAATGGTTAATTGCTGAATGTAAAACAGTTGCAAATTTTAGACAAAGCAAAAATTATTTTGACACTTCTCTCCTATGAATTATATTTTTTTGTTTTAAATTCAAAAAGGCATATCCTGAAGCAGGGAAATACTGTTACAGATGAATGCAAGAAAAGTATGTGAAGTATAACAGTATGTCCCCATCTCTTAAAAGTTACAGTAGTTACATATATATGCAAGAAAAGTATTTGAAGTATAACAGTATGTCTCAGTATGTATCAGGAACAGTGTAGCCAGCAGGAGCAAGGAGGTGATTCTTCCCCTGTATGCTGCACTGGTTAGGCCACACCTCGAGTACTGTGTCCACTTCTGGGCCCCTCAGTTCAAGAAAGATGTTGACTTGCTGTAAGGTGTCCAGAGAAGGGCAACAAAGCTGGAGAGGGGTTTGGAACACAAGTCCTATGAGGAGAGGCTGAGGGAGCTGGGGTTGCTTAGCCTGGAGAAGAGGAGGCTCAGGGGAGACCTTACTGTTCTCTATAGCTCCCTGAAGGGAGGTTGTAGCCAGGAGGGGGTTGGCCTCTTCTCCCAGGGAACCAGCACCTGAATAAGAGGACACAGTCTCAAGCTGTGCCAGGGGAGGTTTAGGCTGGATGTTCTTCCCAGCAAGAGAGATTGCCCATTGGAATGGGCTGCCCAGGGAGGTGGTCAGAGGTCGCTTCCATCCTGGTTAATTCCATTCCATTCCATTCCATTCCATTCCATTCCATTCCATTCCATTCCATTCCATTCCATTCCATTCCATTCCATTCCATTCCATTCCATTCTTCTACTTTGGTCAGACAAGCATTCCTTATAATGACCCAGCTTCAGTTACAACTGTACCATAATTTCATTATCTGGGGTGAAGTTTCCCATCATGACCTTCTGCCTCAAGGTGAACTGAGTTTAAGCAGAATGTAACCTATTCAGGAATTATGATAAAGACTTGCTAACTAAACCCAAACAGATTATCGGTTGAAATGTTTTAGTACATTTGTGATTCTGACAATAAGGAATTGTTTGCTGATCTGAAGGACATTTCTTAAACTTGATTAACTTCTGAAAATCTCTCTGTGTGTGTGCACATATTCATAGATTCATAGAATAACTATATATACACATACACATGTATGTAAACATGTATGTAAACATACATGTGTAGTCATAGAATATATACCTATAGATATATACATAAACACATATAATTATTAATTAATTCCAGGCTGTTATTTTAATGTTTAATTTTGTCCACATTTTTGATTATGTGATAGGAAAATGACTTACAGGTAATGAAGTAATATTTATTTAATATAGCATATTTGGAACAAGTTAGATGTGTAGGAACATTTGCATAAAGAAGTGTTTTTAATATATAGCTATTTTTGTTATTAGCTGATATCACATTTGGTGAGAAACATCATCTATCAGTGAGAGAAATTCAGTAGCACTCCTATGGTATCCTTTTGTGGCAATCATAGCTATTATGCTGCTTCTTTTCTTTCATCCCCATCAGTCTAGTATCCTCTGCCTTTCCATATGACCAAGGAATTTTGGAAAGCACTTTCCAAGAACAGAATTTCAGAGCTGTAATTAATTGTGTGTAACACAACCGGTTGTTTGTTCCCATTAAATCTGCAACTCACACAGCTTTAGTCCTAATGGAAACACAGGAAATGAACAGCTAAATCAAATGCCAAATGGTCTCATATTTCATCTCTGTAAGTTATCAGGCCCTACTATGATTAATTAGTATGTATCGTCTATCCTGTCACTATATTAATGCTACTATGGATTTGCCTGGGACAATGTGGATAGCAAGCCACAGCAACCTTTAATATGGGGAGTAGCAGCTTGGCCCTTGGCCATTTATTAATTTAATGTATCTGTTATGTAGCACATTTTACTGCACACCTTCTAAAGGAAGAGGTTATGGACTATTTCTTACAAATTACTTAAGACTGTTTGGAAAACACAGAGTATAAGTTTAAAGGAAGTTTAACTTTCTTCCATGGCATACTAAGTGTTAGAGGGGTCTAATCCTCACTCATTAACTAGGATAGGTTCTGATAGAAACACAATAGAATAGAATAAACCACGTTGGAAGAGACCTTCAAGATCATCACATCCAACCTATCAACTAATCCAACCCACCTATGAAGGACGCTGCTGCTCATGACCCTGATATAAAGGGTCCCACGCTCTACCAACCGAGCTTACTCTGCTCAGTGACCCACAATGACCCAATAGGCTGACCTGTGATGACAGTACCAGTATTTTTTTGTGAACTCCATCACTCTGGAGTTAAATATTCTCACATTCTGAAGGAACATTAGAGTTAACAAATGAACCTATTTCTGGTCTCAAAATCTGTTAATTAGAATCAAGCCTATTGACTTTGAATATTTCATTAGAGTTTAGATGTGTAGAATATTAAGCTAATCTCAGGTAATGATAGGACTAGGGGGAATGGAATGAAGCTGGAGGTGGGGAGATTCAGGCTGGATGTGAGGAGGCTGGATGTGAGGAGGAGGTTCTTCACCATGAGAGTGGTGAAGCCCTGGAATGGGTTGTCCAGGGAGGTGGTTGAGGCCCCGTCCCTGGAGGTGTTTAAGCCCAGGCTGGATGAGGCTCTGGCGAGCCTGATCTAGTGTGGGGTGTCCCTGCTCATGGCATGGGGGTTGGAACTAGATGATCCTTGTGGTCCCTTCCAACCCCAACTGATACTATAATACTATGAAGTCTATGTACGTTTTATAAATAAAGAGGGATTAGATTATTAGGTGGTGTCCTCAATAAAGTCTTTCATATAGATTGCTTCTCAGTGTAGGCCATGGTTTAGTAGTCATGAGATCTTGGGTGACAGGTTGATGATCTTTGAGGTCTCTTCCAACCTTATTGATTGTATGATTCTATGACTAATGAACATATTTATGAGCATAAGATAGAACTGTAGAAAGGAACCTGCAGGGCATCTGAAACATCCTGCAGAACAACCATATTGAACAGCAATATGAATTGTCTGTCCATTGTGGGAAAATGTGATATAGCTATGCTCCTCCCAGTAATCAAATTTATATAGGCAGTACTATGTAGCCATGCACAAACTGCCTCCCTTCCTCTGCCTTCACTGCAGCTGCAGTTGCTACCTTCAAGTTCCATCACGCAAACTGGCCAGCAAAATTACATACTAAAGAATGTCCAACTAGGCAAGCAGTGCAGAGCATGCAGATCACAAGAGCCACGTTGAATTTAGGAAAGACACATATCCACTGCAGGCATGTATGTGACGTAGCACAGAGATCCCTAAATTCAGTTTGGAAAGTGTGATTTTGGGGTTTGAAACAGAAGAGCCACCTCAAGAAATAATCTGTGATGTTATTCTCTGGCAAGTCTGTTCTTCTCTGGATCTGTGTTTCTTGCACAACGTTTCCGGCACAGCAGTTCACTCTCCCCTTGCTCTTACCCCTGCATTTGCATTAACAGAAACACCTGGAGGCAGCGGGCAAAACAGATCATAAAAATAATATCCAAGTGTCACATTTTGGAGTTTTTTTAGTAACTGGACTGTTTCAGATCTCATTTATAGTTGCATTAGCACAGCTGCACCGCAAGGGCTGGAACAAGCATCTGGAAATTTCTTGAACCAGTTTTGCCACTGGAGAAAACATAAGACTAAATTGCTTGGCCATTGAGGTATTCTGCTTCAGCTAATTAGCGCTGCTGCAAAGATCAGTTAATTAGCATGGGTGTAAAGTTCTCTGACACAGTTATGCTGCTTCTAAGACCCGAGCTAATCCCTCCACACGGTGCTGCAGCATGCGGTGCAAGAAGCGGGAAGGCAAACAGAGCAGAAGGCAGGGCGTATCTCCCCTCATCGTCTGGGGATCCCAGCCCCTGCCCTCACCGACGGCCAGGCCTGCCCGCTTTCCACAGGAGAAGCAAGCAGGCTGGGCGTGCTACGAACTGCTTTCTTTAATGATACTTCACTTACGTGTGTGTTTGCCTCGTTACTAACTCAGGCAACGACGCCGGCCTACACCACGATAGTGTCAGGCCGCCGGCCCGGGCCTCAGGCGACTGGCATGGGGCGCTCCCAGCGCCGCCCTCTAAACCCCCGGCTTGCTCCGTAGCCAGGCAGCTCAGTCCGCAAGCCAGGCACCTCCGACAACAGGTCCGGGCCGGGAGCTGTTCTCCCTTCCCCTCCCACCGGGGCAGGGATGCGATAAGAACCGCTCCAGCCACCGCTCAGGCAGCCCCGCAACGCGGGGACAGGTGCCCGCCCGCCAGCCAGCCAGCCCCCGCCATGGGGCAGCAAGGCGTGTGAAGTAAGCGCCACCCTAGAGTCACTGCTCTACCAAGCGCCCCGCTTCGCCCATTCCCCTTTCCGGAAGCGGCGGAAAGTGACGAAGGGATCCGAGCGAAGCCGAAGCGCGGCGTGGCGTGGAGGGGCGGCAGGGCCCGGCCGGTGGCCCCGCTAGGGGGCGCGTGCGAACGGGCGGGCTCTCTCGCTCCTCACCGCCCCGCCCTGCCCAGGCGCAGGAGCCGGCGGCGGGTGCGGGGTCGGCTCTCTGATCCCGCTCTCCGCACCTGCTCGCCTCGGTCTGTGCGGCGGCGGCGGCCGCAACGGTCTTCTGCGCCACCTGGGGGAGCGGGGCGGCAGCAGCGGCGCGGGGCGGCGCGGCAGGTACCGGGCGGGGCGGCGGGAGCGGGAGCGTCGCGGAGCGCGGAAGCCGGGCTGTGGGGAAAAGTTGGCGCCGCCAGGGCGCCTCCAGGGCGCCTCCAGGAGGCGGGGGCGGCAATGCTGCCCGGGCCGCCCCCGTTCCTCTGCTCCTCTTCGGCCGGCCGGCGGAGTGCCCTGGCGGGCAGCTGGCCCCGCGCCGGTGCTGGGCTGGCCGCTGATCTCGCGGGAGAGCGGCGGCGGCAGGGGCGACGGCTGTTCCTGGCAGCTGGCGGGGCTGGAGCGGGGTGCGAGTGCGAAAGCAATCGGGAAGGTGAGCGGCGGTGCCAGGCTGACTGTTAGCCTGTAGTCCGCCGTGCCGGCGGGGAGCGGGCGGATCGGGGCGCCCCGGGGCGCGGCACTACTGCGCTCCGCGGGGTCCCTCTGTTTTCTGTTCCGCTCCGCGCCTTGCTATTTCAGCAAAGTGTGAGGGTCCGGCGGAGGGACAGGTGGACGCCGCCGAGTCACCGGGAAGGGAGTGAGGAAGGTGCCGTCCTCTCCCCGCTTGCTCCTACCCTTGCCTTTGCTGTCTCTTGCTGTGGGGTTGGTTTGGCTGTTCGGTGACCTTTTCTTCCCCTAGATCGCTGTCGCAGCACCTCTCCTAAGAGGTTTTTGGACCCCCTCCGAGTACCGAATGCTTTACGTGGGTTTAGGAGCAGGGTGCTGCGGGAGCGGCCCGGCCCCTGCCCGCTCGGACGGTGCCTGGGCACGGCTTTGCCGGGCGAACAAAACGCCAAGCCCAGAGATAACTAATCTCTGGTGCTGTGTCAAGAGCCACTTCGCCTCGGGGGCTGCCAGGTCTCCACAGGGGTTACTGTCAGCATTTTGAGTGCCGACTTGGAATGTGGCGGTATAAAACTTTACAATGCATAATATATCCGTATCAGTAATCTCTCTAGCATATAGATAATACAGGTATATGTACGAAGTGTGAAAAGAAGTTAACTTGCTGGCGTTGTGAAACAAATGCAAGGGCACCTTTAAAAGGTGATACTTCTTTTGATACAAAATTCCTATTTGTCGCAAAATATTTCTCATTTTCTCTTCTTACAGTTTTACACAGAATTAGTCAGCCTCTCCTTCAGTGGCTCGTTGCCTTGTTTTGTTTTGTTTTGTTTCCCCTGCTAGAATGGTTGTTTCTGTCGTGGCTGGACAGCTTGTCATACAAATTTGCAGCTGCTCTAGTACTATGTAATAGAAATAAGAAATTAGTGCTTTGGTAATACTGAACAGCGGCCCTGCTTCTTTTATCATGCAAAACTGCTCTTTTGATAGAAATACATGTATTACTGAAGTACTAACTTTGCACAGTTTTGCATAGAAAAATTATATACAAAACATGAGTTTAGATGTGTAGGTATATATGCTTACGGAGCTTTGAAGAGGTATTACACTTGCACACTTCCCCCCCTCCCCCCACAGTAAATTTGTGTGAAGCTAATCTGTAGAAGCAGCAAATTGTCCCGAATTACCTGGGCAGTTTTGATCACAAAAGAAACTGTTTGCAAACAGGAATCTGGGGAAAAAAGGTCATCTTTATTACTATGTCTGAAAAAACTTGTGAATGAAATACAAATGCTGAATTTTTACAATGCTGACATTCTCCGTCAATGTCTGATGGCTAAGCTGTCTTGATGAGTTGGTGGCAAATGTCTAATACACCTTTGGTTTTAGTTCATAAGAAAAAAATGTAATATTCCACATATTTCTAAGTACACTTAACAGAAGCGTTCATTTGAAGAATCATTTTGTGCTGATAAGATTAATTTTGTTCCATTAAACACAAGTATTGCTGACAGTAGATTCCTGGAAGCAACAGCTTGACACTTATTACCTCTCTTTGTGATACAATAAGCATAACTTCTTCTCTAAGTTATCATCTTTTTTTGCACATTCTAAAACTGGGTTAGTTCATGATTTCAGGACAGAAATTTTGGGTAATATCATGGTGACATGATGTACTGTACAATACTTAACTTTTTACCCCTGTGCCTCCAAAACACTTCTAGTACAATCCAAGATCATAATAAGACCACAGTTAAGTGAACTTTGTAATTTAATTGCCTATCCGGTAAGCTCCATAACTGCTTCTTTATTTACCAGTTTGTCATATTGGTGTAATATTACTAGTGCAGAAGATGATCATGAAAACATTAGTGTGGTAGTAACACCACCTTCTTGCATATGTTTATGACTTGTTACATGATAAACCTACAGTGGTCTAAAATATCAATGAATTTCTAAAGACCTTGGGTGAGTTTTTATAATAGCATTATGATTCTCCACATATTTCTCAGCTGTGACCTACTTTTTGTACT
This sequence comes from Melanerpes formicivorus, assembly GCF_026170545.1. Taxonomy (NCBI): domain Eukaryota; kingdom Metazoa; phylum Chordata; class Aves; order Piciformes; family Picidae; genus Melanerpes; species Melanerpes formicivorus. Next base: position 1,037,661 of record NW_027142367.1, on the reverse strand, counting down.
GATAAGTAAATGATAGCTTCACATAGACTGAAAGAGTAACCTTATGTAGGCACAATACTGATAGCGTTGTATGCAGAAATCATTAGTGTTAAAATCTCCAAGGTGGACCAAATACAGAAACAGTGTGCAGCTTTTTATTTTGTCACTTTGTGTATTCACAAAGAATATTTGCCTGGCTGGCATCTATACATGGGGCTATTTGTTCATTACTACTCAAGCAATTAAAAGTAAACTAAAGCTTAAAGGTGGTGAGGACCATTGTTACCAACTAGACTATTTTAGATATGGTAAATGTGCATTCTAAGTTTTGTAGAAAGTTTGTGTTTTGTTTTGTTTCTTTTTTCTTTCTTTTTTTTAATGAGAAACAATTCCATAAACTTTATAACCATGAAGTTGAGAACTGGTTGCTGTCAGAGGCAACAGCATGTTATCATCTACTGAAAAGTTTGCACTGATGTGCAAAAGCAAGAGAAACCATTATTCAGTTGTTTTCCCAAAACTACAGTTTTGAGGATACTAAGCAAACCAATTATTTTAATCATAGAAAGGCAGGGATTGGAAGGGACCTCTGGAGATCATCTAGTTCAACTCCTCTGCTCTAACACAGATGTATCTACATCAGACTGCACAGGAATGCATCCAGGAAGGTATTCAGTGTCTCCAGAGGAGACTCCACTACCTTTCTGGGCAGCCAGTTTCAGTGCTCTGTCACCCTCAAAGTAGTTTCTCCTTAAGTTTAACTAAAACCTCCTGTGTTCTAGTTTGTACCTACTGCCCTTTGTCCTATCACTGGCCACCACTGAGAAGAACTCGGCCCTATAATATTGACCTCCACCCTTTAAATATTTATATGCATTTATAAGATCCCCTCTCAGTCTTCTTTTTTTTCCAGGCTGAGGAGCCCAAAGTCTCTCCCTTTCTCCTGGTGAGGGAGACGATCCAGTCCCCTAATCATCCTCATGGCCCTCTCAAGTAACTCGCTGTCCATCTTGCACTGGGAGCCCAGAACTGAACAGGATGTTCCAGCCGTGGCCTCAGCAGGCTAGAGTAATTCCTCCTCTTCTTAGTTAGTGTTAGTCTGAAGTGTTGGCTTCTCTTATCTTTTGGTTACCAATTTGTAGCAGTGCAATATGTATTTTAATTCTATAGTGCATGAGGTTAATCAACAAGATTGGTTTGGCACAACAGAATCACAGAATCAACCAGGCTGGAAAAGACCTCAGAGATCATCAAGTCCAACCTATTACCTAACACCACCTGACAACGAAACCATGGCTCCAAGTACCACATCCATTCCTTTTTTGAACACCTCCAGGGACAATGATCAAAAAACAGTGATGACCACTAGTGTATCCAGCTTGCAGGTGTCTGGCTGATGAGAATCTATAGCCATGACATTTCAGTCTCTGATGGAGCATTGGATACCTTGGGCTGGAACATGGGATGGATGTCAGTTGGGTAGGAAGCTACCCAGATCAATTTGTTAACAAGTAATTCTGAACTGGGGTTGTCCCATAAGGTCACAGGAAAAGCAAGGTTTAGCCAATTTAGTCCAGGTTATGTGGAGGTGTTAGAATCTGTGCCTACAGTTTTGTTTTGGAGTTAGATGCTTTTCATGAACTGTGGCCTAAAAATCAAACTGTGTTTATGGTTTTACCTCGTGACAAGTGTGAATTAATGGCAGGTAAGTTACTCTTCTCTCAGGATGTTTACTGAGGGAAAAGAGCAGGCACAAAGGCATGTGAAGTGGAGTAGCAGATGTGCTGCAAGTTCTATCCTGACTTATCTTGAATTAATTTATTCTAGTCTTCCCGTAGCCTAAGATATTGTTGCCTTCATATCAGCATGTAGTGAACTTTATTGGGTTCTTCCTTCTATTATTAACATTGTAATATGAAACTTAGTCACATGCCCTGTATGGGACTTTGTATTCCTTTTATTCTTCTTTTAGTATCCCTGCATAGAAGAATACTTCATGAAGTGCTAGGAAATCAGATAATATAGAAAACAGTCTGCAATAGTTTTTGCTTAATGAAGGTTTGTTTTGGCAAACTGCATTCAAAATCTTGAGGAGCCTTCTCTTCAAGGAAAACATTGATGCTTCCTTACACAATTCATTTGCTGTGGTGCTGAAGTCTGGTCATGTCTATCTGTTAGGTTTTGTGTTTTAGATTTCTAAACATTGCTTATGAGTGATGGCAGCAAAGGGTTCCTACTTGCTGGCCTAGGAAACTCAACAGAAATTTCAAAACCTTATTGGTGCTCAGTTCACTGCTGTGTGTCGCTCATCTAGTGAGTTCCCTGTGTTCTTGTCTTGCAAGCTGGACAAGTTCAACAAAATCTGGGCTCTGGGCATCCATTTGGATTATAGATTGTCCACCTGGCACTCCTCAATAAGATGCGAGATATTTTAAAACCAGTTTACAGGAAAAAAAGAATGGGAAAGATAGAGGAAAGAAGTCAGAGAACTGTGGTTAATGGGACAGAGGATAGATGGAGACCTATATCTAGTGGAGTCCCTCAGGGGTCGGTGCTGGGACCAGTACTATTCAATATATTCATCAATGACTTGGATGAGGGCACAGAGTGCACTGTCAGCAAGTTTGCTGACGATACAAAACTTGGTGGAGTGGCTGACACACCAGAGGGTTGTGCTGCCATTCGGTGAGACTTGGACAGGCTGAGAGTTGGGCAGGGAGAAATTCAATGAATTTCATCAAGCGAAACGTTACAGTCTTGCACCCAGGAAAGAACAGCCCCATGTATCAGTATAGGTTGGGGACTGACCTGCTGGAGAGCAGCAAAGGGGAAAAGGACCTGGGGGTCCTAGTAGATGGAAGGATGACCATGAGCCTGCAATGTGCTCTTGTGGCCATGAAGGCCAATGTCATTCTGGGGTGTATTAGGAGGGCTGTGGTTAGTACCTCAAGAGAGGTTCTCCTTCCCCTCTACTCTGCCCTGGTGAAGCTTCATCTCAAACATTGTGTCCAGTCCTGGGCTCCTCAGTTCAAGAACGACAGGGAACTGCTTGGAAGAGTCCATTGCAGAGCCACAAAAATGATTAAGGGAGGAGAGACTGCGGGAGCTGTGTCTCTTTAGCTTGGAGAAGAGGACCCTAAGGGTTGACCTCATTAATGTTTATAAATATTTAAAGGGTGAGTACCAAGAGGATGGAGCCAGGCTCTGCTTGGTGGTGCCTGATGACAGGACAAGGGGCAATGGATGGAAGTTGAAGCATAGGAAGTTCCAGGGAAACATGAGGAAAATTTTTTTTTTTCACTGTGAGGGTGATGGAACAGTGGAACAGGCTGCCTAGAGGAGCTGTGGAATCTCCTACTCTGGAGATACTCAAACCCCGCCTGGATGCATTCCTGTGTGATCTGCTCTAGGTGATCCTGCTCTGGCAGGGGATTTATACTAGATAATATTTTGAGATCACTTCCAGCCCCTAACATTCTATGACTCTGTGAAATTTTTTCACTGTTCTGAGAGTTCCTTTAGCTATGGCTGGCACACTTCACAGGTTGAGGGCCTTCTCACATGGTCTTGCTATCTCATTTCAGCATGCATCTTAATGGAGTTCTTCTCTCCAAGAATCTTCGTTGTGAACAGCATTGCATAAGGAATGCAATGGATATCTGCAGACTGTATGGCCCTTAGTCTGAAGCCAGCATAGTATCCTAATTTGCCTGTTTGCAAGGAAGATCATGAGGATTGGGCTAATTTGAGTTTTGTGACTAGGTTCCCCCTGATAAACTTCTGCAAGCTTCTTCAGTATGGAGATTAAAGAACAATAGCCAAGTAATACAGTTTTACAGACAAAACAGAGATTGCAAGAAAGAGTGAAGCTTGCACATGGTACAGGCATATGTTAGTCTGCTCTATCAGCTGTAACATCATCAGTTCCCTTTCTTTGCAAGTTTAGGTTTCCTACAAGCACTTACAGCAGTGTATGATGAGGAGAGAGAGGGAGAATGTCCCAAGCTTTGAAGTAGTATGACTAAAAGCCCTGCTGAGGAAAGTGTGTTTTTCAGAACCTGGAATTGAGAGGAACTCTTCTAAACTAAGTGATCATAATTCTTTCTCTAGCAGAAAGAATTTGGGGCTTTTTGAAAGGTGTTGCTTTGCCAAAAGTTATATGGATTCTTATCCTTGCATCATAGAGTAGAAGTGCACTTGAAGTAGCATGTTGCATTCTTCTTTGTATTGACCAGTTCAGTATCTTTCAAGAGGAAATATAGCATAGAATAGAATAGACCAGACCAGACCAGACCAGGCTGGAAGAGACCTTCAAGATCACCGTGTCCAACCTATCATCCAACACCACCTAATCAACTGAACCATACAACCAAGCACCCTATCAAGTCTCCTCCTGAGCACCTCCAATGATGGTGACTCCACCACCTCCCTGGCAGTCCATTCCAATGGGCAATCACTCTCTCTGTGTAAAACTTCCTCCTAACCTCCAACCTAAACCTCCCCTGGTGCAGTTTAAGACTGTGTCCTCTTGTTCAGGTGCTGGTTGCCTGGGAGAAGAGACCCACCTCCGCCTGTCTACAACCTCCCTTCAGGTAGTTGTAGAGAGCAATAAGGTCACCCCTGAGTCTCCTCTTCTCCAGGCTAAGCATGTAATATTTCTTGTCACAGCCACCTGCTTTCTATCATCTTTATTAACAACCAGCTTTCATCCTACTAATTCAGCCTCATACCTTGTGCACTCTGAAGTTTATTAAATAGTTATTCTTAATACTGTGTAGTACTAAGGTAGTAAATTGCCAGTGCTTGTGGCCCTTGAAGCCATGGTTTCGTGGTCGTGAGTAACAGGTTGGACGTGATGACCTTTGAGGTCTTTTCCAACTTTCTTGATTCTATAGTGATCCCTTGTTTTGTTTTTTAGAACTTCTCCACTAAGATTTAGTGAGATGTTGCTCACAGAAATTAATGAAAAAGGGGAGTGAAAGCCAGTCCTTAATTCAATCCTGTACACATCTGTTATCACAGTGGGTGGTAAAGTTTTATAAGGAGTTGAAGAGGTTTTTCATCATTAAGGTGAAAACATGGTCAATATATTTTCAAGTTCTCTACAAGAAGAAGAACGCTGGATGTACATAAAGTTATTCTAACTTTGTCTTGCTCTTCTATTATTAATGTAGTGGGAAACTACTTGTGTACTGTTCTTTTAAATTCCCATAACCTTTCAAGCAAACTGAAAGGTTTAGTTTCTGAAATGGTAAGTACTAAACTGTGCTTGAATTTGTTATTTTTTGAGAGAGAAACAATTTTAAAATTGTTGTGGAATCATAAAAAGCTTCAGTCATTGTAGCTGCCAAATACAGTTCCAGTAGTTTGGTAGTAACTTTAATTTTATTGATTCTGACAGATACCAGTGTTATTAACCAAGGCTGGATGCCTCAACAATGTGTTTTTACATTTCAAATAAAACATGCCCTGTGCATAAAGTAAAGCCAACATTTCCTCTTTTTTTTTTTTTTTTTTTTTTTTTTTTTTTGTATAGTAAGAAGGAGAAAACTTTTCTAAGTCATTTATTATTTACACTATTAACCCATTGGGTCCAGAGAAGAGCAACAAAGTTGGTGAGGGGTTTGGAACACAAGCCCTATGAGGAGAGACTGAGGGAGCTGGGGTTGCTTAGCCTGGATAAGAGGAGACTCAGGGGTGACCTTATTGCTCTCTATAACTGCCTTAAGAGAGGTTGTAGACAGGTAGAGGTTGGTCTCTTGTCCCAGGCAACCAGCACCAGAACAAGAGGACACAGTGTCAAGCTGCGCCAGGGGAGGTTTAGGCTGGAAGTTAGGAAGAAGTTCTTCACAGAAAGAGAGATTGGCCATGGGAATGTGCTGCCCAGGGAGGTAGTGAGTCACCATCATTGGGGGTGTTCAGGAGGAGACTTGGTAGGGTGCTTGGTTGCATGGTTTAATTGATTAGGTGGTGTTGGATGGTGGGTTGAACTTGATGATCTTGAAGTTCTCTTCCAACCTGGTCTGGTCTGGTCTGGTCTGGTCTATTCTATTCTATTCTATTCTATTCTATTCTATTCTATTCTATTCTATTCTATTCTATTCTATTCATTGTTGGTTTTGGGTTTTTTTTAGCCTAAGGACAGCTGTAAGCAGCTGAAATCAACAATCAAGTATTTCACTCTAAGGTGAAATGCCATTTTGTTTGCACTTTAAAGTATGAAAGTAGTAAGACTTTGACATCTGATTTGCCACTGTCCTCTCCCTCCACCCCAGACAGATTTTAATCTTGCGTGTGTAGTGTTATGGAAAGCAAGCAGATCATAACACCAAACTGTGATGAGTAACCATGGCTATTTCCCTAGCAAGTTATGTGATACAGTTATGCTGTGCAGAATGACACATTTTATGAATCAAAGCCGGGGGCCTGAGCTGTGACTTGTTTGCATCTGGGCTTTTGTACTGTAATGTTGTGCTTGTGTTGTTTTGCCTGCAGTTGTGTGACTGTAGATCCTGATCTCTTTCACTGAGTTTTGGTGGGACTGTTTTAAAGCTTAATATTTTTATCCCAAGTGCTCAGTTGGCCTTTATTTCTACATCTATATCAGTGTAAAATGCTTTTCATGTTATGTGGGGTTTTTTGTGTTTTGTTTTGGTGGTTTTGTGCTCTTTTTTTTTTCTTTTCATATTCTTACACAGATGGGAAAGGACTGCACTTTTTGGACAATAATGGTATAGGTAGAGACATAACTTTTGATTGCAGGCAAACTTGGGCATGTAATTGAAGTTCTGCACATGCAAGGATTTTCTGATTGCTGCGGTTGCTTCAATGCTAATGGTTTGTCTGGAGAAGGGTGGCTTCTTGCATGTGTTGCTAACATTCTAAATAACACATACAGTCTGTAGATAAAGCAAATTGTAATTGGAAGTGTTTAAAATAAGACTGGATGAGGCACTTAGTGCCATGGCTTATTTGATTAGATGATGTTGGGTGATAGGTTGGACTTGATGATCTCAAAGGTCTTTTCCAACCTGGTTAATTCTGTGATTCTATGGTCAAGTTGAAGATCAGCTAGCACATGGAGTGCTAAAATACAGCTTCTCTTATCTTCATGTGATTGTTTCAGAATGTGTTAGTCCATGTTTACTGTAGAAAAGGCAGGTGCTTTTGAGCAACCTGGTGAGCACAAGTTGTCCTGATTAGTTTTCAGTGGTTCTTAGAGGATGGGACAGTTTCCAGTTTTTGCACATGGTTATAGGTATTCTATATTGGTAAAGATTTATTAAAGCATCGTGGAAACACATTTAAAATATTTTGGATAAAATTCTGGCTTACAGAGTGGAGGAATTCCATAATTATGGTGTATTCCGAACTTTTGTCATGTCCCTGGCTTCTTATTTTTAGGTCTAGTATGTCAGTGGATTTTACTAATTGTCATAAGGCTTTAAGGAGATAAAATTTTTGTTCTCTGACAGTTCACTCTTTTACATGGTGCTTTCTAGACTTGTTGGATGATAGGTTGGACATGATGATCTTGAAGGTCTCTTCCAACCTGGTCTGGTATATTCCATTCCATTCCATTCCATTCCATTCCATTCCATTCCATTCCATTCCATTCCATTCCATTCCATTCCATTCCATTCCATTCCATTCCATTCCATTCCCATTTCTAGTTCTCCTCTCCTCTCCTCTCCTCTCCTCTCCTCTCCTCTCCTCTCCTCTCCTCGAGTCTCCTCGAGTCTCCTCGAGTCTCCTCTCCTCTCCTCGAGTCTCCTCGAGTCTCCTCTCCTCTCCTCGAGTCTCCTCGAGTCTCCTCTCCTCTCCTCGAGTCTCCTCTCCTCTCCTCGAGTCTCCTCTCCTCGAGTCTCCTCTCCTCGAGTCTCCTCTCCTCTCCTCGAGTCTCCTCTCCTCGAGTCTCCTCTCCTCGAGTCTCCTCTCCTTGAGTCTCCTCGAGTCTCCTCTCCTCGAGTCTCCTCTCCTTGAGTCTCCTCTCCTCTCCTCTCCTTGAGTCTCCTCTCCTCTCCTTGAGTCTCCTCTCCTCTCCTCTCCTTGAGTCTCCTCTCCTCTCCTCTCCTTGAGTCTCCTCTCCTCTCCTTGAGTCTCCTCTCCTTGAGTCTCCTCTCCTTGAGTCTCCTCTCCTCTCCTTGAGTCTCCTCTCCTCTCCTCTCCTCCCCTCCCCTCCCCTCCCCTTCTCTCTCCTCTTCTCTTCGATTTCCAGCCTTGTGTATGCCTAACTCAATTTTCAGTCTTGATTCTCTCCATTCATGAACTGATGCAATTTATGATGCCTTTCTGTTTGCTTCATTGTAAGCCTGGTTGCAGTTTCAGGCTCTGTTGTGCCTGTTGCCATCTTCATGTATTTCTTTCTTGAATGCCTGTTAAAAATAGTGCCACAATTTTCAGTTGATGGAAGTTCACTGGTGGACTCAGTTTGAGTAGATCATCAGCCACTCTCAAAATGATCTTGTACATTATTCAGGATTAGTTTGAAAAGAGGTCATGTCTTCTGGGAATCATTTTATGGAAAATATCCCATTGTAATAAGGAACTTTTAAAGCTTTTTTTTTGTTCAAAGCTTATTTCTGTAAATGTAATTTGTTTTGTCTGACATCTGAAAAAAAATGCAAAGAACTTAGTCACATGTGAGTTTGAATACCTACTTAAACCTTTGAATTATTTGTGTATTTAATGAAATAATGTGTGGATGAAAGTTACACCTTCTGTTCTACTCCAAAACATACAGTTTGAGGTGTCACTGAGAAAATTCAGATCAGTAACTGTTGGTCAGCTTTTTGCCTGTGAGAAGGTTTGTGATGCTGTGCTTTGTTAAATTAACAGTAGGTTTTAATCAGACTACACACAAGTGTGTGTGGTTTTATATTTGAAACCATGATGGAGGGCTTTTTATTAAAAAACAGAGAACATTCAGCAACTGATTCTTTTTGCTTCCAAATTTATTCGACTTAGCAACACATTTGTTTGAAGTAGTTGCTAGAAAGTTTCATATGCAGAGGGCAAGTCTGTGGGACTGCACCAGTCAGTGCGCACTGGTGGTGTGGCAAGTGGCCAAAAATCCCTAAGAGATTTCAGAACTTCCCCTTGTATTAGAACTACTCTTGTAGTAAAGAAGCTCTCTTAATTGCAACTTTCTATTCATTAAACTCAGTGGATTGTAAGTTTCTTTTTCCAGGTTTTGTTATGTCTGCTTCCTATTCGTATTGCAAATGCACACTTGGAGAATAAGATACCTACCTGAAGGAAGCTGGTGATTTGGCACCCCGGAGCTGATAATGCTCCAGGATTAAGGGGAACACAGTGTTTTTATGGTAGCTGGGAAATGAGTCAGTGCTTAATAATGGGAAAGATTATATTTGATTTATGCCTTTTCTGAGCAGGTAGCAATTTATTATTTTTCAGATATTAAACAGTTATACTTTTCATTCATACCTGTAACTGAAAGAACCACATAACTGATGGAGTATGAATGTACTCTTACTATTCAATTAAGAAACACTTAATTGACTAACAGCATTTTGCTTCTAGACAGTGCACTTTGTATATCAGGTAGTCTCTCTCTGAAATGAATATGGAGCATCTTACTTTCGTGGTACTTGAATGCCTAGGCTTGCAACATCACATTTCTTCAAAGTGTGAAACAAGCACTTATCTGCGAGTGTAATGGTAACAGACAATTATATTAATAACATGGTTTTCTGATACATTATCGTACAGTAATTGACCACCACGATGCCCCCCTCCAACTGGCTGTTTTCAAATACACAGTTGCATTCTGGCCTGCATCCGGAACAGTGTGGCCAGCAGGAACAGGGAGGTGATTCTCCCGCTGTACACTGCACTGGTTAGACCACACCTTGAGTACTGTGTCCAGTTCTGGGCCCCTCAGTTTGGGAAGGAGGTTGACTTGCTGGAAGGTGTCCAGAGAAGGGCAACAAAGCTGGAGAGGGGTTTGGAACACAAGTCCTATGAGGAGAGGCTGAGGGAGCTGGGGTTGCTTAGCCTGGAGAAGAGGAGACTCAGGGGTGACCGTATTGCTCTCTGCAACTACCTGAAGGGAGGTTGTAGACAGGCAGAGGTTGGTCTCCTCTCCCAGGCAACCAGCACTAGAACAAGAGGACACAGTGTCAAGCTGTGCCAGGGGAGGTTTAGGCTGCATGTTAGAAAGAAATTCTATACAGAGAGAGTGATTGCCCATTGGAATGTGCTGCCCAGGGAGGTGGTGGAGTCACCATCATTGGAGGTGTTCAGGAGGAGACTTGGTAGGGTGCTTGGTTGCATGGTTTAGTTGATTAGGTAGTGTTGGATGGTGGGTTGGATGTGATGATCTTGAAGGTCTCTTCCAACCTGGTTTATTCTATTCTATTTGGTATAGGATGTTTGACTTGTGGTATTTGAAACTGCTTGCACTTAATGGTAAGGGAGGGTAGTCTGTTGTGATACTACCCTTTTGGCACAAGCTTTGTGTTTGATAAATGCTCAAGCACAAATAGAGTGCTTTGAATACTTTCCCCCCATTTCCTTAGAGACTTAATTCCTTATCTCAATAGATTACCTAACGTGAAGGTAAATTTACACTGGTTTTCACCGTGGCCTGGCTGCTGAAATGCATTCCTGCTTCTCTCATTGGGAAGTTTTATTTTTTGGGCGGGCTTTATTAGTTGTGAAATCCTTACTTTTGATGTGATGGAAATACCACACTGAACTCTGGTCTGTAATGTAAAATTAGTTATTTCTCTTTATCAGTATGAATAGAACACCACAATTGCACAGCTGTTTAGAGTCTGTGGTAAGTTGGTAAACCCAGTTTATGTGTCAGTTTATATTGAACTGAGTATATTGGCATTAAATGCTGAGACAGTGGTGGATTTGGTTTTATGTTGTTACTTGCCTAAATATACTTGGTTTCTAAACAGGTATATCTGACTTGTGAGCAACTGAAGGTTTTGTGGTAACCAAGTGGTATGACTCAGTGGAATACGAAGCTATGTATATTCAGAATAGACCCAGGAACAAAGGTAATTTGTCACTAGAATAACTTGTATTGGTTTCTTGATGCTGAAATCATGAGTTCTTCAAAAAGCCACCATCCTCTTGGAGCAAAATAGTTGTAGAGGAGTTGTGAAGTTTTGTATAGGAAACCAAGCTTACTCATAAGGTGTCCAGTTCTGGGCCTCTCAGTTCAAGGACAGGGAACTGCTTGGGAGGGTCCAGTGCAGAGCCACGAAAATGATTAAGGGAGTGGAACATCTTCCTTATGAGGAGAGCCTGAGGGAGCTGGGGCCCTTCAGCTTGGAGGAGGCTAAGAGACGACCTCATTCATGTCTAGAATAGAATAGAATAGAATAGAATAGAATAGACCAGGTTGGAAGAGACCTGAAGGGTGAGTGCCATGAGGATGGAGCTAGGCTGTGCTTGGCAATGCCCAATGACAGGACAAGGGGCAATGGCTGGAAGTTGAGGCATAGGAAGTTCCATGGAAACAGGAGGAAGAATTATTTCACTCTGAGGGTGACAGAACACTGGGACAGGCTGCCCAGGAGGGTTGTTGAGTCTCCCTCTCTGGAGATATTCAAGACCCACCTGGATGAGTCCCTGCATGACCTGGTAAAGGTGATCCTGCTCTGGCAGGGGGGTTGGAGTAGATCTCTCGAGGTCCCTTCCATCCCCTAACATTCTGTGATTCTGTGATTTTCCTTATATTGTGAAGGGGCACTCTGACCCTTTATTAAAAGCAGTTTTGATGACTAACATATTCTTCCAATAGTATCTGCTGAGATCATTAATTAAATTGAACTGCAGTCTTAACAAGTGATTCTCTAGAATCTGATGTACTGAGGTCTAGAGTCGGTTCTGTCATCCAGTCATCTCCAGAGCAAGAGCAATTATAAACTCTGTTACTTGTTAACCAGTACCTGCTATGTTTGACTTTCTTGGAGCAGTGTCATCTGTGTTCTTTCTTCTAATTACCCAGGAAGTAAATCTTTTCTGGTATAAGAGAACTGGTATAAAATTTCTCTTTTGGGTATCAAAGCAAGCAGCCAGAGAAAAATACAACTGGTGTTAAGCTAATATGAAGAAGATAAATCTGCACGTTGTTCAGTCTGCTAAGTGCCTAGCATCATAGCTTTTTTATTGCCTCATATACCAAAGGCAAAAAGTAGATTTTTATTACTTTTTTCCCGTTTTTCCCTCTGCTTCCCATTGCTCCAGCATTTGTAAACAGAACATACTAAGTTAAATGGTAAACTTGGTTTCAACCCCTCCACTACTTAAGTAAAAACGCTTCTGTGCCCAAGATAACATAATTACCCTGATACCTTTCTCTACAAAAGTCGATTGTAAGCCAAATGCTACAGAAACTCTGAAAAGAAGTGTTCCTATATGTGTCACCTTGGCTTTATGGATGGTTGCAGCACTGGGTCAATCCTTTGTGTATCAATGGTACTCAGCTGCCAGATTCAGGCACCCTGAATTCTGCAATGACCTTTCTTGGTTCTAGATGGCCTGCATCTTTCCTTGAAGCTTTTCTTTCTGGCAGCCAGGAGGAAACTGGCTTTGCAACCATTTACTGTATGCTATAAGGGAAAGCTGAACTCTTAACACAGGTAATAAAAAAAGCCTGTTTTACTGGATTGATTAGATGGCAGCTTCAAGGCAACCGATGACTGTGCCTCTTGCCAGCAGATAAGGTCAGATAGTGCAACATGCCTGGCTTCCTTTCCATCCGTTGAGATCTCTTTTGGCAGGTGATACGTGACAAGTAAATGAGGCAAAAGTTTCTGTTTCTTCAGTACTTTTAGCTTTGATGTTGCTGTCAGGTGACCTAAACCAACGTTGAATCAAATGAAAAGTTTTAACTCCTGAGTCTGTTTCATTGTCTGAAGAGCATACTCGTTGCCCATCCCTACTCCAGTAGTGTTGTGGTGGGCTGAAATTTCCTCCTCATCATTAACTTTGCCAGACCAGCTCAGTTGGAAGCAAATGAAAGTTGTATTTACAAGCAAAACTACAATCTACAATGGAATTCAATGAATATGTACAAAATATACATATATTATACAAAATATACAAATTATACAGATATTTACAATTGATAAACAGCACAAGGATCCCCCTGGTCAAAGACCAGGGGAAGCTACTAGCTTCTCCCTCTCTGCCCCCCCTTACCCCCTGTACAAAAGAAGGGAGAAAGGAGCAGAGGATGTTAATACTAAAACAATGCAGCCATGGTCAAGCAGAAGCAAGTTAGTATCTCTCCAGAGTGAAGAAGAGAGAAGTTGTTTTGGTAACAAGATCTTGGGGCAGATATCTCTCCAATGAGACTGTTTAGAATTGTCTTTATTTTCCTTTTCACAGTAGTGATTTATGTACATGTTACTACTTTTCTGCTTGAGATCTGGGAAAAATTTTATAGGCATAGCCTAAAACTACCACAAATGTCTAGCTCTGTTGGTTAGTTTCAACATAATATTGTGTTAAAAATAAACTGTAATGTTTTCAAGACATTAAGGTGAGATATATGAAGCAGGTTAGTGCCTGCCTTTAGAACAGTGTTTTAGTGTGAGACTATGCACATATATATAGCTGGTGTGTGTATTGCTTTGCTCACAGTGTAATGAGTGAGCAGCTGGTTGACTTGGGTAGAGCCGCTACGTGTATCACTTCACTCTACATCCTCTAACTCATGTCCAGGCAAGACAGGAGGTGTGACTGGCAATATGGCAGCATGTGTAGGTCTTGAAGGTTTGAGCAGGAAAGACAAAGATCTCAGGCATAGAGGGGTGGCAGCCTGGGATCTTAAGAGATGATTGTAGTAGTATATACATGATCAGAGACATCTTGGCATGCCTGTGTGCCTGTGAATGCTGCCAGAAGTAGCCACCGAAAGGGATTGCTGAATATTGCCGACTTCTTCAATAATAAACAAATTAGCAGTTACAGATATTATAAACTGTAGTTCCTTGAAATGAGTATTCTGTAGACATTAACTTCTAATACATGTCAGTTCCTGTGGCATTGCTAGTGTTAAGACATGAGAGCTGTCCGATGTTGGATAATTTCTGACATACAGAGATTTCAGACTTAACATCATTCAAGTATGAAGTCATTAGTGTGATACATAAAGAGGCTGATGGTGCTGAGGTTGTTTAGCCTGGAGAAGAGGAGGCTCAGGGGAGACCTTATTGCTGTCTACAACTACCTGAAGGGAGGTTGTAGCCAGGTGGGGGTTGGTCTCTTCTCCCAGGCACACAGCATCAGAACAAGAGGACACAGTCTCAAGCTGCACCAGGGGAAGTTTAGGCTGGAGGTGAGGAGAAAGTTCTTCCCAGAAAGAGTAATTGGACATTGGAATGTGCTGCCCAGGGAGGTGGTGGAGTCACCATCCCTGGAGGTGTTCAAAAAGGGAGTGGATGTGGTACTTGATGCCATGGTTTAATAGTCAGGAGGTGTTGGGTGACAGGTTGGACTTGATGATCTTTGAGGTCTTTTCCAACCTTATTGATTTTATGACTTGTACTTCTATAAGGTTAGTGTGTTGAAATTTGAGGATGAAAATGCTATTGTACTAAACTACTTCTATATTTGTTCTTCTCTTTGCAGAGTTTTCACAATGTTCTGTTTGCGATTTTTGGTTTGGTTTTTTTGTTTGGTTTCTTTTTTTTTTTTTGGGGGGGGGGAGGCACTGTTTGTTTGTTGTTTTGTTTTCTTTGCTTGTGTGGTGGGTTAAAGGCATAGCCTAAAACCACCACAGCTTGTTTTTTGCTTTTGTTTGCTTTTGTTTACTTGTTTCAAAATTAGAAGCCTGGATAGAAAAGAAAAAAAAAACAACCTATTAAACCCTGTAAATAGGTTGCCTAAAGCAGGGTAGACTCTTCCTTGCTGGAAGTATTCAAGGTTTGACCTGACGGAATCTTGGAATATCTAGTTTAAAGTCCTACTTTCAAGAACAGTTAGACCAGATGATCTCCCGAGATCCCTTCCAACCTAGATTTTTCTATGATTCTGTGGTCTATCTAGGTCATGTATAGCCATGCTTCTCTACACTACTGGTGATAGCTTGATGAAAATAACACTGATCTTAGTATCACAGTATCATAGTATCATTCAGGGTTGGAAGGGACCACAAGGATCATCTAGTTCCTACCCCACTGCCATGGGCAGGGACACCCCACACTAGATCAGGCTGGCCAGAGCCTCATCCAGCCTGGGCTTAAACACCTCCAGGGACAGGGCCTCAACCACCTCCCTGGACAACCCATTCCAGGGCTTCACCACTCTCATGGTGAAGAACCTCCTCCTCACATCCAGCCTGAATCTCCCGACCTCCAGTTTCATTCCATTCCCCCTAGTCCTATCACTACCTGATATCCTGAGAAGTCCCTCCCCAGCCTTCCTGTAGGACCCCTTCAGATGCTGGAAGGCCACAATGAGGTCACCTTGGAGCCTTCTCTTCTCTAGACTGAACAGCCCCAGCTCCTTCAGTCTGTCCTCACAGGAGAGGTGCTCCAGCCCTCTGCTCATCCTCGTGGCCCTTCTCTGGACGTGTTCCAGCACGCCCATATCCCTCTTGTAATAGGGGCTCCAGAACTGGACACAGTACTCCAGGTGGTGTCTCACCAGAGCTGAGTAGAGGGGGAGAATCACCTGCCTTGACCTGCTAGCCACACTTCTCCTGATGCAGCCCAGGATCTGATTGGCTTTGCGGGCTGCAAGTGCACACTGAGAGCTCATGTTGAGCTTTTTGTCCACCAGCACCCCCAAGTCTCTCTCCTCAGGGCTGCTTTCCAGCCAGTCCCTGCCCAGCCTGTATTTGTGCCTGGGATTGCCTCGACCCAGATGCAGGACCCTGCACTTGCTCTTATTGAACCTCATGAGGTTGGCTTGTGCCCACCTCTCCATCCTGTCACGGTCCCTCTGGATGGCCTCCCTTCCCTCCAGCGTGTCTGCTGCACCACACAGTTTGGTGTCATCAGCAAACTTGCTGAGGGTGCACTCAATGCCAGTTTCCATGGCACCCACAAAGACGTTGAACAAGCCTGGTCCCAGGACTGATCCCTGAGGGACTCTGCTTGTCCCTGGCCTCCACTGGGACATGGACCCATTGACAGCCACTATTTGGGTGCAGCCATCAAGCCAGTTATTTTTAAAATATTATATGTTTTTTTTTTTTCCTGATGAAAATAAACATAGGAAATAGGTTAGTTGAACAATGCAAAACTCTACCACTATACAATACTCTAATTAGGAGAGTTGACTCAGTTGTTCTCTATTAGAGGAGCAGCTATAAGAGTGGTAGTCAGTTATTTTTATTTATGAGAGCAGAGTCTAAAGTAAATGTCAGGTTGCCTTCTATAGGATTTACTGCTAAAGCAGGGTTAAAAAGCCTAGTTCCAAGTGTAACTGGAAAGCATTTGACTAATAGTACCAAATATCTTATCTTTGCTTTATGATTGGTTATCTATGAGTGATGAATGCCTGAATGAAGATTTTTTTTCATGGCTGAGCTTGCATATGTATGTATACAGACACATAGTATACATATTACTTTGCTGCAGAAGAAATTCTGGATTCTGGATTTTGATTTATTTATTTATTTTCCCCCCAAGAATGGCCAGCTGTAGTGGTTGGGCTTTTTTTTCTGGTTTTGTCCCAGTAGTTAGTTGTAGAAATCATTTCAAAGTTGATGTAGTCTTTTGACATTCCCTGTAGCAGCATGATGGCTATCCTTTCAAATGTTACCGAGGGAATTCTGCTGTGTGCTGACTCAGGAGATAACCTTAAGATCTAAGTTAGCCTGCTGGTCTCTGTGTATGTAACATGGAAGATGCATACAGTGCAGCAGAAAGCCTAAAAATTTAGACTTTCAGAATGGAACTTAAGTGTCTCACCACCCTCATAGTGAAGGTTCTTTCTAATACATAATCTAAATACATCCTCTGTCAGTTTTAAGCCTTTACCCTTCATTCTATCACTGCATTCCCTGATTAAGAGTATTTCTCTAGCTTTCCTGTAGGTTCCCTTTATGTACTTCAAGGCCACTATGAGGTCTCCTTGGAGCCTTCTCTTCTCCAGGCTGAACAATCACAACTCCCTTAGCTTGTCCTTGTAGGGAAGGTGGTCTAGCCCTTTGAGGCCCTCCTCTGGATGTTCTGTGTACATGTTTCTCTGATTCCTCTGCATAATTACAGCAATCACTGATCTATTTCAGATAGCACACTTCAGGCACTTGTGTGTTGTCACCTTTCTGTATTGATAGCTAGATTTATAATTAACTACCATTAGCACAATTAAAAATATAATAATTTTGGTGGCCTCTTCCCTTGGCAGAGAAAGGAAGGAAGAAGAGAAGAGATCACCATATGGGCTAGCCATAAAATAAAGAAGTTGGTGGGTTTAAATGCCCACTGCAATGAGTCCATTTTCTTCAGGCAGACAACCCAAAGGATTCACCTAGGGTTTGCTCTTGGTGAGGAAGCCTCAGCCTGCTCAGAACCATGAGGATGATTAAGGAAGTGGAACATCTTCTGCATGACGAGAGAATGAGGGAGCTGAGGGCTTTTCAGCTTAGAGAAGAGGAGCCTGAGAGGCGACCTCATCAATGCTTATAAATATGTAAAAAGTGAGTCCTGGGAGGTTGGAGCCAGGCTCGATGGTGCCCAATAACAGGACACGGGGCAATGGGTGGAAGTTGAGGCATAGGAAGTTTCACATAAATACAAAGAAAAAAAATTTTCCTGTGAGGATGACAGAACACTGGAACAGGCTGCCCAGGGAGGTTGTGGACTCTCCTTCTCTGGAGATATTCAAAACTCACCTGGACGTGTTCCTGTGTAATCTGGTGTAGGTGATCCTGCTCTGGCAGGGAAGTTGGACTAGATGATCTTTAGAGGTCCCTTCCAGCCCTTGTGAGTCTGTGATTCTGCATTAGCACACTTCACTGTTGCTCTGGAAACGCCATCTCTTGGCATTGGTTGTGAACTTGCTTCTTGGGCCTGGGTGGAGAATTGTGGCCATGTGGTTAATGAGTTGCTGGAACCTCCGCATTGAGTTTTAGTTACAGCAGCATGACATTGTTTGACGGTGTCAGGCTGCTGCCACTAAAAACAAGAAGTTAAGATCTGTATTTAAGTGTAGTAGTGCCTGTCTGGCACAGAAAGTAATGTGCATGCGTGGTGACTCTTAATCAACTGTCTGTGCACTACATATTTGAGTAGTGTTGGACAAAAGGCTAGCATTCAGCAGTATGAGAAGGCAAAATAATTGAGTGAGATGCATCTGACTCCTTACCCAACTGTGCAGATAACATTGAGATTGGCCAGAACTAAAACCCAATGCTGCTGAGGAAATATTTAAGGCTTGGCATGAAATCATACTAATATTTGTGAAGGGAAATCCACTAAGGATGCTGAAACTTGAAAGTGCATTTAAAAAAACAAACAAACCACAACAAAAAAAAACCCAAACCCACCCCAGCCCCCCAACTTGTATTTCACAGTAATTGATGGTTTAAACATTTTTTTTTATTTTATTATTTTTAATGGTGCTAGTAGGAATTTGCAAAAATGAGAACATCCTAAATTATAAATGTTCCTTAGGAACAAACCTTGTTCATTGGTTTAAAGATAACTCCTGTGCACTATCTAATTTCTTCTTCTTCCACTATGCATTGCTGTCATACTGTTGTCAGTGTTTGCTTTGTTCCAACCCTTTCCATTATGCCTTTATTCATCCAGTACTTGTTTTCATGTCAGGCTTTTCTGCTTGAAACTCCATTATACTCACAAGAGCCTGCACTAATCATTGATTCAATTAGCTCTATTAGTTCTGATTTATTTTGTTCATGTGAACATCTGATATAATGCTTACAAAATTTATGGAAGGGGGAATCTCTTTAGCCATTTCTTCATGAATGCAGGAATAATTAAACCAGGTGGTATTCCCTTAGTGGTTTTTCCACTAGGTTTTGAAACCTACTTAACAGCCAAACCACTGCAAGTCTTCATTCAGTCCCCAGCAAAACTGTTCTGCTGCATATTCTGGTCTTGCAAATTGTCTTAGATGGAAAGGATTCCAGTTCTTGTTGTATTTCTTCAGAAGGGGGACTGTGTGGTTCTGCACGAATTTACTGTGGTTCAAGGTTACATACCTTACTTATCAATTTGGCAAAGTTTCTTTTGATAGATTCAGCAGTTAATTTATATTACATGCTGAAGTAGAATCCCCACTCCATTTATGCAAGGGTCAAACCTGCTTAGGTGAAATTCTGGGTTTTTTTAATAATAGTATCACAGTATCATAGTATAACCAAGGTTGGAAGAGACCTCGAGGATCATTGAGTCCAACCTATCAACACAGACCTCATGACTAGACCATGGCACCAAGTGCCACGTCCAATCTCCTCTTGAACACATCCGGGGACAGTGACTCCACCACCTCCCTGGGCAGCACATTCCAATGAGAAATGACTCGCTCGGTGAAGGACTTTCTCCTCACCTCGAGTCTAAACCTCCCCTGGTGCAGCTTGAGACTGTGTCCCCTTGTTCTGGTGCTAAAGTGTATGTGGCATAGGCCAGAATTTGTACTTTGATTCCAAAGCTCAGGTGGTGATTGAGTACATTCAGCATGCGTAAATATTGTTGTCAGGTTCAGAAAGCTGTTGCAGGAAAGCATACCAATTAAACTGGTCATGACAAGGTACATTTTGCAATAGGAAAGCTATTAAGATTAAATAAACTGAGTATTTTTAGGCAGATGTAATTTAGGGTAGGCAACCTGACCCCTATGGGGTCATTGTCTTTGTTACTGATCACAGCATAACCTTAAAATTTAGAATTGTTTATAAAGGTTTTAATGGTGGATGTGGGGCAGGCTGTCGATGTAGTCTTCCTGGACTTCAGCAAGGCCTTTGACACTGTTCCCTGCAGCAAACTCCTGGCCAAGCTGTCAGCCCCTGCTTGGACAGCAGCACTCTGTGCTGGGTTAGGAACTGGCTGGAGGGCCATGCCCAGAGAGTGGTGGTGAATGGTGCCACATCCAGCTGTTGGCTAGTAACTAAGTGGTGTCCCCCAGGGATCAGTGCTGGGCCCCATTCTCTTTAGTATCTTTATTGATGATTTGGATGAGGGGATTGAGTCCATCATTAGTAAATTTGCAGAAGACACCAAGTTGGGAGCAGATGTTGATCAGTTAGAGGGTAGAAGGGCTCTGCAGAGGGACCTTGACTGGCTGGACAGATGGGCAGAGTCCAACAGGATGGCATTTAACAAGTCCAAGTGCCAGGTGCTGCACTTTGGCCACAGCAACGCCATGCAGAGCTACAGGCTGGGGGCAGAGTGGCTGGGGAGCTGCCAGACAGAAAGTGTCCTGGGGGTACTGGTTGATAGCCAGCTGAACATGAGCCAGCAGTGTGCCCAAGTGGCCAAGAAGGCCAATGGCATCCTGGCCTGCATCAGGAACAATGTGGCCAGCAGGAGCAGGGAGGTTATTTTGCCCCTGTACTCAGCACTGGTTAGGCCACACCTTGAGTCCGGTGTCCAGTCTGGACCCCTCAGTTTAAGAAGGACATTGAGACACTTGAACAACTCCAGAGAATGGCAATGAGGCTGGGGAGAGACCTCGAGCACAAGCCTTATGAGGAGAGGCTGCAGGAGCTGGGATTGTTTAGCCTAGAGAAGAGGAGGCTCAGGGGAGACCTCATTGCTGTCTACAACTATCTGAAAGGTGATTGTAGCCAGGAGGGTGTTGGTCTCTTCTCCCAGGCAGCCAGCACCAGAACAAGAGTCTCAAGCTGTGCCAGGGGAAGTTTAGGCTGGAGATGAGGAGAAAATTCTTCACAGAGAGAGCTGTTAGCCATTGGAATGTGCTGCCCAGGGTGGTGGTGGAGTCACCGTCCCTGGAGGTGTTCAAGAGGGGATTGGACATGGCACTTGGTGCCATGGTCTAGTCATGAGGTCTGTGGTGACAGGTTGGACTTGATGATCTTTGAGGTCTTTTTCCAACCTTATTGATTCTATGATTCTATGATTCTAATGGTTGTCAAAATCAAGTTGTTAATCTACTTTGTTCAGTTAGTAAGGTAACATAAACTCAACAGCATTATTTGGAGAATTGATTTCAAATTAATTTCTCATTTAAAGCTCCCATGACAATGAGGGTTTTTCCAGGGAAATGGACTCTTTTGTCATTGATGATCTCTGTCTCTTGGTTTTGTTCAATTGACTAGTCTGAAACAAAACCAGAAATTCAGTATTGTGTTTTCAGGTAGTCCTTTTGTTTTTTTGATGCCTTTCCTTTAAAACATTCTTCATCTGTATGGCAGAGTTCTGAAAGATATACAAAGGAAAAAAGTATTAGTGGTTGTGAACTTTTTCTCAGTGAAGTAGCTCTAACCTCATAAAGTGCTGGAATCAGCTATCTCTTTGCCTCTCTCAACTCTTCCACATTAACTTTTGAGGAATTTGCTTGTCGGGAGATATTACTTATCATCACTGCCATGCAAAAGCACCTATATGGTGGGGAAACCAGGAGAAAGACACCAGATGTCAGCACCATGACAAAAGCCCTCTCTTTTTTGCTCCTGTTGCGGTATAAGCTGGCAACACTGGCCATGTGCCTGCATTCCTTTGTAATCAGTTGCCACAGCATGCTAAGATTGCTTTGTGGGAAGTAGATAACTGTCCTACCTCCCAGCCAGGAGTACAAAAACTGAACTAGGAAGGATTGGGGAATGTCTCATCTACTTGGCAAAATTTGGGATGTGTTTAAAAATCCCTGATACGGTCTCATGTATTAAGTGATTTGAAACTTAAACCCCAAACTAACCTCTAAGTTTAGAACTCTGAAAACCAGCAGCAGTTAATACACAGTGGGTGATAGATGTGCATTGTCAAGCAAGGTGGCTGTTTAATTTTGTGAATTACATGAGCTTGCTTGTGGGTGGAAGCTTGTTAATGCAAAGTTCTAGAAACTTCTGTTACTTCAGGTAGCAAGAGGAATCTTTGTTAGAAATGCTCATTTGTTGGATGGCTATGTTAGAAATAAACACAATCTGTCAAAGTGGGCTTGAATTCCATGTGAAGGCACTCTTTGTCAGTAGGAGAGTTGAAGAAAAAAACCAACAGACCCAACAAAACACATAAAAAAACTAAACCAAATTATAAAATATCCCAAACTCAAAAGAGTGTGCCCTTCAAGAGCAAGCAGAGAGACTCTTTACTGAGTCATCTCTCCAAACTCACTCAGCCCCACTCCATTTTACTCCCCCAAACTCCAGTTGTGCCTTGCATTGCACCTCTACAATGTAAATGGAAGCTACTTTCCCATGGCCCCATGATGGGTATCTCTTTCACTGGCCTCAAGTTTACAGCCTCCCACTGTATTCCCTTTGGTTTGGGGTTGGACACCTGCTGTGACAGCAGTTCTGTTAACATAATTTGTAGCCACGGGAATAGGCAGACACACCTCTTTGTCAGTGCTTGTGAATGAAGAGCTCACCCAACTAGGAAGGTTAGGATAGGATAGGATAGGATAGGATAGGATAGGATAGGATAGGATAGGATAGGATAGGATAGGATAGGATAGGATAGGATAGGATAGGATAGGATAGGATAGGATAGGATAGGATAGACCAGGTTGGAAAAGAACTTCAAGATCACTGAGTTCAACCTATCATCCAACACCATCTAATCAACTAAACCATGGCACCAAGCACCTCATCCAGCTCTTCCTAAACATCTACAGTGATGGTGACTCCACCACCTCCCTGGGCAGCACATTCCAGTGGCCAATCCCTCTTTCTGTGAAGAATTTCTTCCTAACATCCAGCCTACACCTCCCCTGGCACAGCTTGAGACAGAGAGAGTGATTGCCCATTGGAATGGGCTGCCCAGGGAAGTGGTGGAGTTACTGTCATTGGAGGTGTTCAGGAGGAGACTTGATGGGGTGCTTGGTGCCATGGTTTAGTTGATTAGGTGGGTTAGATTGGTTGATGGATTGGACGTGATGATCTTGAAGGTCTCTTCCAACCTGGTCTATTCTTCTATTCTATTTTATTCTATTCTATTCTATTCTATTCTATTCTATTCTATTCTATTCTATTCTATTCTATTCTATTCTATTCTATTCTATTCTATTCTATTCTATTCTATTCTATTCTATTCTTCCTATTCTTCCTATCCTATCCTATCCTATCCTATCCTATCCTATCCTATCCTATCCTATCCTATCCTATCCTATCCTATCCTATCCTAGGACTTAAGTGAATTGATTTGTTGAAAGGAAGTAACTGACCAAAAGGTAGTTGCCACTATGTTTATAGTGGGGGGAAGATGGGTGTATCTATTTTAGGTGAATGCTTTTCAGAGTAGTACAGTATGCTGTGGTCACTAGGTGCATGTTATTCTTGTGGGGTGATGAATAAGCTACCTAACAAGGCTGTAAAGATGTAAATGTTTGGATTTTGCTGGTCTAAAGCATACACTGTTTAGATGTTGATAGAAAACCAGAAAGCACAGATTGTTTGCAGGCCAGGACATGTCCTGTCATTTGTTTACCCTATTTTTCCCCCACTATGTGTAGGAATTGCTTTCTTCTTTAAATATGAGGACACAGAAGCATGTGCAGGGAATTGAAAAAGTGGTTAGCCATTTTGCATGGCAGTGTTGCTCTTTTGTTTGTTTGTTTACCTATCCTCTCTGTGCAGTGAAAGGTCCTGTGCAAAGGCTGTACACTGTCAATGCCACTGTGAGCCCTGGCAAACAGATCCTATTAGAGAGAAGATAGCAAAATACTGTTTTGATGTCTCTGCAACACAACAAAAAGAGAAGGAAAAGAGGTGTGCTTCAATAAAATTCAAATACAAATTCATCAGCTAGTCAAAGGTGGGGGAGGTGAGATGAAAAGAGACAGGAAAGAGTAGCATGCTCTTCCATGACAGTTGTTTACAAAGCACTCTTCATAGGCTGGCTTTGCACAGTATCTCTTTGCTTCTTCTGCCTCGAGACTTACAAAACATGATTGTAAACTTTCTGGAGAAGTTCTTCTCCCCATGTTTCCTCACATGGCAAACCTTTATATAGCAACACCTTTGGTTTTGTTAAAATGAATATGTAACAGCTACAAAGTATCAGGAGGCATACAGAATAGAATAGAATAGAATAGAGCAGGTTGGGAGAGACCTTTGAGATCATCACGTCCAACCTATCATCCAACACCACCTAATCAACTAAACCATGCAACCAAGCATCCTATCAAGTCTCCTCCTAAACACCTCCAATGATGGTGACTCCACCACCTCCCTGGGCAGCCCATTCCAATGGGCAATCACTCTCTCTGTGTAGAATTTCTTCCTAACCTCCAGTCTAAACCTCCCCTGGCACAGATTGAGACTGTGTCCTCTTGTTCTGGTGCTGGGTGCCTGGGAGAGGAGACCAACCTCTGCCTGTCTACAGTCTCCCTTCAGGTAGTTTTAGAGAGCTTGTTTAGGTTCCAGCTCTTGATTTACAAGAATTTAGCAAAACCTTTTCAAGTTCTTTCTAGTAGTTTGAGATGTAGAATGTTCTGTAATTCTTTTATCAAAAAATAGTCATATGAGACTTTAGGATCTTCTGAACATGTCATTTTTGAACAGTCCTGGAGGAGAAATTGAGTACCATCGTGATGTCAAAAATTATTTTTTTTTTCTATACTCATAGCTTGAAATCAGGCTGTCAGTTTTAAGTTCCCATCAGAATATAGCTTTTAATTTTCTAATTACTGTTGTGTTTCTCATGTTTTTTAGTGGAAGGAGTGGTTAGATTCCTTTACAGTCTTAACTTTTGCAATAGCATTCTGTGGTTAACTGTGCAATTTCCAGTGCTTTGTTCCAGATCCCTTTGGGGATAGAATAGAATAGAATAGAATAGAATAGAATAGAATAGAATAGAATAGAATAGAATAGAATAGAATAGAATAGAATTAACCAGGTTGGAAGAGACCTTTGAGATCACCGAGTCCAACCTATCATCCAACACCATCTAATCAACTAAACCATGGCACCAAGCACCCCATCCAGTCTCTTCCTAAACACCTCCAGTGATGGTGACTCCACCACCTCCCTGGGCAGCCCATTCCAATTTGGTGTCTGTAAGCTTTATAGCAGAGGAAATATTCTGTCATGCTTGAGGGAATATACTTTCAAAGCTTGTTACAGAACATGGATTATAGAATATGTGAAGCACAAATGTACAGGAAACACTTCCATGAAGTTTTAAAGTCTGAAAGAAAAGTCTGGGTGCATTGGGTCATTGGAAACGCTGGGTGACACTGCAAGCCTTAATTTGCATGGCTAGTATGGGAGCAAGAGTTATGGTTAAAATAGAGCTTATAATGAAAAATTCCTTTATAACCTGTTTGAGGTTGTTAGCTGAGTACCATGTGCAGGAGAAAACTTTCATCACTGGTCTCAGTGACTGTTGCCTGCTTCTGAGGTTTGTGAAAGCAAACAAGCCTTTTGTTTTAGCTAACCCTTGGGAAATACTAGGAATCTGTAATGACAGGCAAATATGTAAATATGGTTTTGATACTGGGAGACTTTGTGGTGTTGCATGTGCTTAAGCTTGTGAAGGTGTCACTATTAATGGCTTTATTTTATATCTGAATACTTCATAGAAATCCCAAGCAGCTGAAGATCCCAGTGCTTGCAGACTTGTGACAACTTTGCTAATTGAATGTGTACATGAGGTAGGCTTTCACTGTAAATATAAAATTGTTCTAAGGCAGGAATGTCACCAGTGCTGGCTTTGCATACTACTGTGTGGTGATGTTCTGGTTTTGCTCCTCTTGCGTTATATTTTCTGTTTGCTTTTCTTCCTTCTTTTAAAGTGCTGGTTAGATTTCACACTCAGCTGTGGCCTCACAAGAAAGGAAGCTTTGGTCATCTCTAAATTCAGGCTGTTTTTCAGGTTTTAACAATCATAGAATCACCAAGGTTGGAAGAGACCTCAAAGATCATGAAGTCCAACCTGTCACCACAAACCCCACGACTAAACCATCGCACCAAGTGCCACGTCCAGTCCCCTCTTGAACACCTCCAGGGATGGTGACTCCACCACCTCCCTGGGCAGCACATTCCAATCATGAACAACTCTCTCAGTGAAGAACTTTCTCCTCACCTCGAGCCTAAACTTCCCCTGGTGCAGCTGGAGACTCTGTCCTCTTGTTCTGGTGCTGGTTGCCTGAGAGAAGAGACCAACTCCCTCCTGGCTACAACCGCCCTTCAGGTAGTTGTAGAGAGCAATAAGGTCTCCCCTGAGCCTCCTCTTCTCCAGGCTAAGCAACCCCAGCTCCCTCAGCCTCTCCTCATAGGGCTGTGCTACAAACCCCTCCCCAGCTTTGCCCTTGTCTGGACACCTTCCAGCAATTCAACATCTTTGCTAAACTGAGGGTCCCAGAACTGGGCACAGGACTCCAGGTGTGACCTAAACTGTGCTGAGTACAGGGGCACAATGACTTCCCTGCTCCTGCTGGCCACACTATTCTTGATACAGGCCAGGATGCCATTGGCCATCTTGGCCACTTGGGCACACTGCTGGCTCATGTTTAGATGGCTGTCAATCAGCACCCCCAGGTCCCTTTTTGTTTGGCAGCTCTCCAGCCACTCTGACCCCAGGTTGGATCACCGTGGATCAATGCATCACTGAATTCACACAGAATTTTCCTTTTCTTTAGAAGTGGAGTTAGCTTTCTTTGGGATTTATACTCTCCCAGACATGATTACGGTGTTTGTTTTCCTTCTCTTCCCCACCCCCCTTGTCAATGGATGGCAGCACTGTCAGCAGCCTCTGTCTCAGATGGTGGATTTAAGCTCTGGTCATGTTCTTCTCTTCAGTCATGCTATGTAAGTAGATAGCACTGTAACAGCAAGTTCTTAAGTTGCTCATTGATAATCCAGTTACCTACAGCATGCTGCCTGCTTCTTCAAGGTTTTAAAAAGTATGCTTTGTCAGTTACTTCAGTCATGATCAGTGTTCAATTTGGAGCAGAATAAAGTGACCTGTTTGTAGAATGTCATTTGTGACATCATCAGAAGTAGAATATGGACACCCAGATTTATAGTCTTGAGTCCATACACTGCTCTATGAAGTGCTTCTTTCTTGCTCTTCAAGAAAAAACTTTAACTCCTTTTAGTCAGAGGATGAAGTACAAGGTATAATGACATCATTCCTCTTGAAGAGAATGAAATGTCTGGTAACTGTAGCTTTAATGTGCAGAATGTAATGTGTTAATTGGAGGCAAATATTGTAGAAAGAGGACTTTTATTGAACTAGTTCATATATAGGAAAATTCCTTTGGATATGCACATCAGGTAAGAGGAGAGGCTTGTCTTGGAAAGTTAGACATTTTATTTCATACCTGTAGGAAGCAACTCATTAGAGGTATGCTGTGGTTGTTTTTATTTATTTATAGGCCAGTCATGTTGCATTAGAAGGGAAACTTTGTTCCAATGTAGATCAGTAGCCTTTTAATTCATAGGTAGAGCTATGAACTGCTGTCCGTTACCAGAAAACAGCATGTCTCACACAGGGAATTTGATATGGGGACAGTGCTTTTCTGACATTCAGAGCAGAGTTTTGTCACTTCATGGCTTCTGAAAAATTATATTTCTGTTTATTTATTTGTTTTACACTAGAGGAAGTAGAGACTAGTATTCACCTGCAAGCCTAGGGGGTTGTGTGACATTTGCTTAGGAAAGCCCTGTTTTAAAGGGTTTTTTGTGTCTTTCAAATCAGTAGAAGTAGGATGGGTTGTTTCTAGACTGCTGACTAGTATCATGCTCTGGATATAGTACACCAGTGCAATTTCTCCTTTAAAAGTATAGTTTGGATATATCTGTTTTAATCCTTAGAAAGAGTGTTTGTTTGTTTGTTTTTCCACATCCCTTCCTGTATTTGTACTGCAGATGGTTAAAATTCTCTTAATTAGCACAGCTTTACTTGGTAGTAGTGTCATGCAATAGTTCCATCAAATACAGTTTGTTGCCTGCTAATAGAATATGAGGTCTTTTTGTATTTAATTTTTTAAAATGACAATAAGCTTGATACCTGCCTGATGTTTCAGAACATTTTAGTAGCTTATCTTTGCAAAACTGCTGTAGCTGTGGACAGTTTCATCTCTGATTATTTGATTTTACAGCATGGCATTTTTAAAAATTACCTTCATATACTTCAGTCTATCCTGAACTATTTATGGGGGGGTTTGGTAGCTGGAGACTGCATTGCTCAGTTTCCCCTTTCATGTTCCTCTACCCTTCATTGCTGTTAACACGACACTGTCAAGCTGAAGAAGGTGAACTTTTACTTTCACTTTGCAGTTTCTAATACGAGTGTTGGTTTTAGTTCCCAAAAGACATTATTTAAGATATGAATTTGTCATAGCTCTTCCTTTTTTTCCCAGTGTGCTGCTTTTCTTTTGTGTTGTGGTGCTCTTTAAAGCCGAGACAGGCCATAGAGGAAGCTGTAGAGTTCCTGAATTCTTCAGTTGCCATGGTGCAGGAAATGGAGTAATGAGTTACTGCTCTGAACACACTGGCTTAAGGTGTCATTTTATAAATAAACATCATAAAAATCTTTTACATGCCAAACAGAAACTACTGAAAATGTGAAAGCTTTGCAAATGTGGCTCATTCTCATCTGCATTTTGTAGTACTTGAACAGTATAGGGAACAGGTCTCTATGGTTACTTCAAGTTGCTTTTTTCTCCTGTTTGTTTTTCTTTTCTCACTCATTCTGTGTGCAGTAGATATTATTTCTGTGCTAGTGCTAATCCAGTACATAACAGTAGTGCTTCACACTATGTACAATGACACATTGGATTCTGTCATGACTTAGCTGCATGTAAGTACATATGTATGTATGATAAGTAACAACAGTGAAGCTGGCATGACCACAGTGGCACCTGTAAAGTTTGAAAGGTCATTCATACAAATGGTTTGATCCTTTGCAAATGTGACCAAAGTATTTTCTTCAGAAGTTGCATTAAAGGATGTTAAGAACCCAAGCACTGATGTTGATGGTCAGTGTTGTTTTTCTACCAGTAAGATCATCTTGAGTTTATTTACTTCTGGGTTATCTGATTTCAAGATTAAATTTTTAGATAACCAGTTCTGCTGTTGAAAGTGTTGCTGAGAGGCTGGGATAATTATTTTATTCCCCATAGGTAAAGACTAGAACTAAATTAAAAAATGTGCTGTTTTGACCAAATAATCTCTATTAACCTCTAACAGCAGCCTCTCGTGCTTTGTTGCTGGCCAGTCTGTACCCTCTTCATTCTGGGCAGCAAGAACTTTTGGTGTATCTGATTCTGTGTACATGTTAAGATTTTGCAGGTAAAAATTTGTAGGGTGTAGGTAATGCAAACCTTTAGAAAGGAAAAAAAATAAGGGGAGGGGGAAGAAAAAAAGGAAGAAGGATCACAGGAAAATTGAAACAGAGACATTGTCTCTCTAAAACTTGTCTTGGAATGAATATATATAAAGTTTAACATGAATATTCATTTTTAAAGGATAATTCATTTAGTTAGTGCTGTTATTCTGTTGCTCTATGTGCAGCTCTGCTTTTGTAGTTTAACCAATATTAGTATAATTAATGGTCTGAAGATATCAAGGCCTTTTCTGTCACACCTATGCAGTATTTTGAGAGTACTGAGCCTGTCAAATCCCTCTCTGCCATTCATCAAGAGACCGGGCTGTTATCCCTGGTGTAGTTGTGTGGGTGTACACATGTACTAAGCAGCAGAATATAATTGAATGGGTGGCTTACTTTGCTTCACCAGGTATTCACAGCTTTTCACAGAGTTTGCTTCAGTATGTTACTGGCATAGTGGGTTCTTAGGGACATATCAATGAAGATACAGGGTAATGCTAAAAGAAAAATTTAGGCTTGTTTCCTCTCTCTCTCACATCCTCTAGTGCTTGCTGCATCTATAGTTGGATTTGTCTTTGAAGGAACTTTGCCACACAAGTTTACCAGAGATGTCATGGAAAGCTAAATGAAGTGCAGGAAAAGCCTGCAAAGCACTTCATATTCAATTTTATTGGCTAATTGAGCACCTAACCTCTTGTAGTTGTATAGGGATATTTTCCATTTATTCAACTGTGTATATTGAGTTTTCTTAGAGGCAATGCCTGCTGAACAGCAGGTGCCTGATTTCTGGACATAAGAACAATCCAGTTTGTCTACTTATTGGCTTCTGAAATGAAAATAAAAAGTTAGGTTGAAATTTTGTGGAGGTTAGCAAAGGAGTTTTGGAAATTGCTTGGTTTTGGTTTTAAATCAAGATTTTTTCCCCCTCATAACTACCTTCATTGAAACTAAGATGCTTTCAAGTACATTCTAAATGAGAAAATAGAGATATTATCATATTTACAGTCTACCCTGAAGGCTTATTCGTGGGTGAACTCCACCATAAGGAGTTATCAGATGAAGAGGAGATATCATATTTTACTATGGAAGAATTATTCTTCATTCTCTGCTAGTTCTGGTAAATATTGTGGGGGCAAGAGGTGCAAGAATGTAAGTTACTGTAGGTATTTTCATACTCATTTAAGGTGTAACATTTAAACACCTATGCTTACACATATTTTTTAGTTGTGGGAGGGTTTTTTTTGTTTGTTTGGCTTTGGTTTACTTTGTTTTGTTTGTTTTTAGTTATCGGACTGATTTTCTGTTACGAATCTCTTGCTGTAAGATCTGTATTTCTGAAAAACAAAGGATGTTAACTAGAATGACTGAAACCTTATTCCTGCTGTTTTGATAACATATATTCTCAGAATGCTTTGCTAGACCTATTAATTATTTACATGACAGTTAAGTAATTGTGCTATGCTGCCTTGTACCACAGATCTTAGCTGCTGGAAGCAAATGCAAGCTGAATCTGGATTTTAATTTTGGGGTGAAGAGTGTCTATTATAATGATATTTCTGTCTGCGTTAAGAATGATGTTTGGAAAACTTGCAGCTGCTGCTTATGAGGTTGCATATGTGTCTACACACACAAACTTTCAATGTGGATTATTAATCTTTATTCAAGTTTTAAGTAAGATGACACTGCAAGAAGTCTTATATTCTCTGTATCTCAATTTAGAGACGTTTTTACACCACATTTAATCCTCTAATGCCTTCATGCTAGTTCTGTTTATTAAAGATTCATAATGCTGTGATACTTCTGTCTTCCAAATTTTACTTTCTGTATAATTTATAATCAGTATGCCAGGAAAAGATTGTGAGAAGTAACTGTAGATGAGCAAGAGATAACCTGCACACATTGCTCAGAAGGAACTTTAGCTTTTGCTTTTTTCCTTTGGTTGTTGCTTTAGTAATAATTTGTGATTAGCATAGAAACAAATACCTCATGGGATTTTCCTGTGTAATATTAGGGCTGAATATTGTATTAATGGTGACATACCTAATTTCTCATTTGAAATGTAGAAAAGATTGATAGAATGGAATCATAGAATCAACAAGGTTGGAAAAGACCTCAAAGATCATCAAGTCCAACCTGTCACCCAACACCTCATGACTACTAGACCATGGCACCAAGTGCCATGTCCAGTCCCCTCTTGAACACCTCCAGGGATGGTGACTCCACCACCTCCCTGGGCAGCCCATTCCAATGGCTAACAACTCTCTCTGTGAAGAACTTTCTCCTCACCTTGAGCCTAAACTTCCCCGGCGCAAATACCTCATGGGATTTTCCTGTGTAATATTAGGGCTGAATATTGTATTAATGGTGACATACCTAATTTTTCATTTGAAATGTAGAAAAGACTGAGTGTGTTCCCTGCAGAAGGTGAAAACAGAACCTGTTTTTCATAGGTGTTAAATTTCAATCTTCTATGTGAATCTTGTTAAGATGTATTGATGATGGATGTGACTCTGAGGTGTGTAAATAATTCCTAACTACATGGGAAGAATAACAAGGACATAAATTACTACAAAGATTTCAGATTCGCTAGGGTTAAATTTTGCTGATGATAATTTGGGAGATTATTTTAGCCAGCAAATAGAGAAAGCTGGTGCATGCTGAAGAGAATTTCTGCTGGTTTGCTTAGGGCTATATGTTGCTATAAAGACACCTTTAATTTGTAATACCACATTGTATTCCCATTTACTTACTTAATCTCTTCTAAATAGAGTAATAGGTAAGCATAAAATGCTATTGAACATACATACAAGACTCGGGCATGCCTTTAATACTGCTTTTTTTGTTTTCTTTCAATGTCAGGGGTGATCACTTAAGACTATGAAAGTGGGTTAGAAGCACTATCCTTCCATAAATGACATTCCCACAGATTCTGCAGTATTCAAGAGCTCAACATGGAGTTACCCATTTTCAGTCATATAATTATAAAGAGTCTTCGGGAACACTTAGAGAACAGTAGTCCCCTTCTAGAAAAAAACAACAACCAGGAGAGCTCCCAGTTGCAGGGGTGCTCATTTACCCAGGGGAATGGTGGTAATGAATGATTATTAAAACAACAACAAACCACAAAACAAAGAAAAACCCCCCACAAAAACTATTGATATGTATGTGTAGTCTCATCTATAGAAGGTCTTTGTGTATATACTCGTTAAATATGCTCATAATTTATTTCCTTGGTAACAAATATGGTAATGTTACACTGCAAATCAGGTCATAAATTTCTTTACCAACAATTATTAAGTGAGTTGGAAAGAAACAAAATGCTGGTATGGAAAGAGATGTTTTTGGAAGTCGGACTTCAGTGAAGGCGTAGAGAAAAACACATTATTGTTGTAAGAGAAGTCATGCATAACCAAACTTGTCCAGAAGTGTGTTTAATGTACTTAGAAAACATTAGCTTCCTTGTGCAGCTATCTTTGTTGCTCTTGTAAGCCTCTTGCCTGCTTTGATTATGGGATAGAATTCCCCATTTCTTTTATACCTTAGAGTAAAAATAACTGTGTTTTGAAGATAAATTGGTTTGGTTTTTAATTAAAATGCAACTCAGCATTCTGGATTTGAGATGCTTATTTTAGGGAAAAGGAATAATTGCTAGACTCCTCACTTGTTGAGAATGGAATGGAATGGAATGGAATGGAATGGAATGGAATGGAATGGAATAGAATAGAATAGAATAGAATAGAATAGAATAGAATAGAATAGAATAGAATAGAATAGACCAGGTTGGAAAAGACCTTTGAGATCATCAAGTCCAAACTATCATCCAACACTATCTAATCAACTAAACCATGGCACCAAGCACCCCATCCAGCCTCTTCCTAAACACCCCCAGTGATGCTGACTCCACCACCTCCCTGGGCAGCACATTCCAATGGCCAATCTCTCTTTCTGGGAAGAACTTTCTCCTCACCTCCAGCCTAAACCTCCCCTGGCACAGCTTGAGACTGTGTCTTCTTGTTCTGGTGCTGGTTGCCTGAGAGAAGAGACCAACCCCCACCTGGCTACAACCTCCCTTAAGGTAGTTGTAGAGAGCAATAAGGTCTCCCCTGAGCCTCCTCTTCTCCAGGCTAAGCAACCCCAGCTCCCTCAGCCTCTCCTCCTAGGGCTTATGCTCCAAACCCCTCCCCAGCTTTGTTGCCCTTCTCTGGACACCTTCCATCAACTCAACATCTTTCCTAAACTGAGGGGCCCAGAATTGGACACAGTACTCAAGTTATGGCCTAACCAGTGTGTTTTGAGGATAGGTTGGTTTGGTTTTTAATTAAAATGCAACTCAGCTTTCTGGATTTGAGATGCTTATTTTAGGGAAAGGGAATAATTGCTAGACTCCTCACTTGTTGATAATGTTCAAATTTGTCTTATCTTGTGTTGGCTTGTTTTGTGAATTAGCCTGCTGCCCAAAGCTACAAAGAAGGAGATGGGATTTGCATTTAAGGGCCAGTTGCTCAGGGCTGGAGGCTGATCACTGGTGTTTAGTGCCAGCATCTAGTCTTACCTGAGACCTCAGTGACCATCCCACCTATCTCAGAAGCAGCTGCCATTGCAGGTTGCTTCACGTGCTTTCAGGTAGCCCTTTATATTGTGTATAAAATAGGGAGTTGCTGGGATTGATACATCATTTCAGTAATCTAGACCTCTTTAAACTGCAGCTTTAAACACAGGTCTTACTGGGTTCTCTTTCCTTGATCATTAGGGATTTGCAGAGTTGTTTCCTTATGGACCTACCAAGTGTACAGCATGTGACGACAGAATGTGCAGAATTACTTAGGCTGGTGCCGGTGGTGTAACACCTGTCAAACAGCTCTTTCAGCTTACTGTCTGCAGAGTAGTGGTGAAGGCCATGTAGGTTGGAAGTGGAGAGCCTGGCTTTCTTGGCTTGTGACTCCCAGCTAGTGGCAGTTTCCTGTGGCTTGACGAGGCTATTTGAGCTCCAATTGACTATTGGCTATGCTATCCAAACACTCAACCATTTATCCTGCTCTGTGATTAGCTGGCTCTGTCAAGGACAGCCTCAGCTGGGGTTCTTTGCATGCTGTTAAACACAAACCATGAACTCTGGATGTGTTTCTGGTTTGACTTTACATAGAGTTGTAAAAACCAAGAAATTCCAAGTTCCTATTTGTCAACTCAGTGCAAACTGATCACACTAGCAGGTTTGAATTTCTTGTGATGAATTTCAATTGGGACATCCATCATATAACCTGAAGGTATCAAAACAAATGCAACTGTGAAGAACTAGCATAAAACCCAACTATAACTGTAATCTAAAGCTAAGCACCTCTCTGATTTTATAAAGAACAGCAGTATGTAAGTACCTGTTAGTCCTAGTTCTTGGATAGCTCCTATGAATGCTGGAAGACAGACTGTTGACAGTTTTATGGCGTGGAAAAGAGCAGGTCTGATTTGCTGGAGGACATGTGTAAGTTCAGCAATAGCAATTCATATTTTATGATCTTTTTGATAGCATTCACAAGTCTCATTATTTTATGAGAAACTTAAAAATAGAATTTAATCCTTTTCACAGGCAGCTTTAGGGTGAAATTCCTGTCATCTATTGTGTCTAGTTGACAGCATTCAACAGGACCTGGGCCTGGGTTTAGAGAATACTATTTTATTTATCAGGGCCAGTGGTTGAATTTCACATAGCAATTAATACATAAGTGTCTCCATAATAAATGTTAGAGAACATAGTTACAGAGAACATAGGGCAATGTAATTTGAAAATTAAATCTAGCCTACCAAATCTAGTAGAAGTATGGGCTAGGATATCCATGTAACATATTGGGCTTTCTACAGAGGAACCTTGGTTCAAACTGGGGGGAGAGAGAGGGTGGGCAAGTAAGAAAAGTTGGGGATTCATAGAATCACCAGCACTCTCAAGTCCTTTTCTTCAGGGCTGCTCTCAAGCCAGTCACTGCCCAGTCTAGATCAGTGTAGGATCTTATACTTGGTCTTGGTGAACCTCATGAGGTTGGCTTGTGCCCACCTCTCCAGCCTGTCAAGGTCCCTCTGGATGGATCCCTTCCCTCCAGCGTGTCTGCTGCACCACACAGCTTGGTGTCATCAGCAAACTTGCTGAGGGTGCACTCAATGCCACTGTCCACATTGCCAACAAAGATGTTAAACAAGCCTGGTCCCAGGACTGATCCCTGAGGGACTCTGCTTGTCACTGGCCTCCACTTGGACATAGACCCATTGACAGCCACCCTTTGGGTGTGGCCATCAAGCCTGTTCTTTATCCACTGAGTGCTCCATCCCTCAAACCCATACTGCACCAGCTTTGAGACCAGGATGTGGTGTGGGACACTGTTGAAGGCTTTGCTTAGGTCCAGGTAAATGATGTCAGTTGCTTGGCCTTCATCTATTAATGTTGTGACCTTGCCATAGAAGGCCACCGGGTTTGTCAGGCAAGATTTGTTCAATCACCTCTTTGTTATTCTTCTGACTCAGCAGTGCCTCCAGGAGAATCTGTTCCATGATCTTACTGGGCACAGAGGTGAGACTGTCTGGCATGTAGTTCCCTGGATCAAAGGGGAGAGAAAAATGTGCAGTATAATTCATGTAGGCATTTGATTATTTTGATAAAAGATGAACACAGTGCTGAATAGTTTAAAAAATTAGCTTCTAGAAAATGATAGAATGTGAAATTGAAGGTATTATATACAGTCATCATCTGCCTTCGTCTTCTTGTGTATCTTTGATAATTAGATAACTACATGTTTTACATGTCAGCAACCCTTCCTGGATAAAAAGCCCACTTTCTGGATTGGTGAAACATTTTAAAATTAACATACCATGAAGCAATAGGAATGTATAGTGCTGTATGTGGAAATAGTGTTCTGAATTCACCCAAAGATAGGCCCCTCCTTTTAAAAGACAGCCTAACGCCACATGTTTGGGAAAGATTAGGAAACCACTGCTGATCTCCTAGGGAAAAAATGCTAAATAACTGAGCAATTAAAGAGTTTTGATTTTAGAAAGCATGCAAGAGCAAACTAGCACTTGGCTGACAAAAGAAGTATGAGAGTACCTGTTAAATGCTTTTTGTGTATCTGACTTCTGAGTCTTCTGTGAGAGGGGAATTGGTTTAGCTGCTTCTAAATCTAGATTGCACATCATTACCGGAGGATGGATAACTACGCTTCTTTGTTGCCTTTTGTACTCTGGGCTGTGTTGTATCTTGCGGGATGTTGACTTGCTGGAACCAGTCCAGAGAAGGGCAACAAAGTTGGTGAGGGGTTTGGAACACTAAGCCCTATGAGGAGAGACTGAGGGAGACTGAGGGAGAGGAGGAGACTCAGGGGTGACCTTATTGCTCTCTGCAACTACCTGAAGGGAGGTTGTAGACAGGCGGAGGTTGGTCTCTTCTCCCAGACAACCAGTACCAGAACAAGAGGACACAGTCTCAGGCTGCACCAGGGATCTTAGGAAGAAGTTCTACACAGAGGATTGCCCATTGGAATGGGCTGCCCCGGGAGGTGGTGGAGTCACTGTCATTGGAGGTGCTCAGGAGTAGACTTGATGGGATGCTTGGTGCCATGGTTTAGTTGTTTAGGTGGGTTGGATTAATTGATGGGTTGGACACGATGATCTTGAAGGTCTCTTCCAACCTGGTCTGGTCTATTCTATTCTATTCTATTCTATTCTATTCTATTCTATTCTATTCTATTCTATTCTATTCTATTCTCTCTGCTTTTTGCAGTGATGTGTGACTAGATATGATGTTTCAGAATTGCTAACTGATTTTATTGTAAGGTGTTCATTTTCTTCAGTTGCTTGTTTTAAGCCAATGTTTTAAGAAAAATAAGGGGAACTTGCAAGAGTCCTGATGTTGATTCTGTCCGGCTTGGCCAGCAGTCTAGGAAACACTCATATTATCTAAGTCTCTTTGTAGCTATCCTCTGATAATGATTTGGTAATTGGTATGGTAATTAACCTGGAAAACTATCCTCTGCTTCACTTGCCAGCTGTGATGTTAATGGTAAACTGATCCAGTGAAGGGAGACCTGAAATGTTTACAGGCTTTACTGTATTTAATTCATCTCATATTTCAGTGAATGGTGCTTTTCTGTTTGGTGGAGGTTTCTGAGTTGTGGAGTGGGTTTTGTTTGTTTGTTTTCTGTTTGTTGATGTGTTTTTTTTTTTCATTTGTGAAAACTGGTTTTCAGAGTTTTGGTGTTCATGAAGACTTTTCAAAAGCATTCTTCTAAGATATACAATTCTGGCTTCATGAATTTATGTATACTAGGCTGTAAAATATTGACATGCTTTTAATGTTAATTCTAGGTGCTTTACATACCATGTGTGTGTGTGTATATATATGTATCTATCTATCTATGTATCTGTCTATCTGTGGCCATTGGAATGTGCTGCCCAGGGGGGTGTATCTATGTATCTGTCTGTCTATCTGTGGCCATTGGAATGTGCTGCCCAGGGGGGTGGTGGAGTCACCATCACTGGAATTGCTTAAAAAGAGCCTGGATGAGGCACTTGGTGCCATGGCTTAGTTGATGAGATGGTGTTGGGTGATGGGTTGGACTGGATGATCTCAGAGGTCTTTTCCAACCTGGTTAATTCTGTATTCTGTATTCTGTACTCAACTATCTATCTATCTATCTATCTATCTATCTATCTATCTATCTATCTATCTATCTATCTATCTATCTACCTATCTATTCCTGAAATAAAATGCTATTTGACAGAAAGTGATCTGCATTAACTCAACTCTTTCATCAGTAGAAAGTAAACAGAATTGGTTCATTTGTATGGTCTCAAGCTGCGCCAGGGGAAGTTTAGGTTCGAGGTGAGGAGAAAGTTCTTCACCGAGCGAGTCATTCGTCATTGGAATGGGCTGCCCA
This sequence comes from Melanerpes formicivorus, assembly GCF_026170545.1. Taxonomy (NCBI): domain Eukaryota; kingdom Metazoa; phylum Chordata; class Aves; order Piciformes; family Picidae; genus Melanerpes; species Melanerpes formicivorus. The sequence goes on along the minus strand of NW_027142367.1, from coordinate 999,350 downwards.
GGGAGGTGGTGGAATCACCATCCCTGGAGGTGTTCAAGAGGAGATTGGATGTGGCACTTGGTGCCATGGTTTAGTCATGAGGTCTGTGGTGAAAGGTTGGACTTGATGATCCTCGAGGTCTCTTCCAACCTTAGTGATACTGTGATACTGTAAATATAGAAATCTATAGGAAATCTGTAAGGGGGTGAGATATTTACTTGTTACAGATGATACAAACTTTTCTCGACATTGTTGTCCTGCTTTATAGTAGATGTTTGGGTTTTTTACTGATTTAAACTAAGTAGACCATACCTAACCTAAGTATACATTGCAGGGGTTACCTGTGACTCTTCTTAGAATCATGAAATCATAGAATTATTAGGGTTGGAAGGGACGTCAAGGATCATCTAGTTCCAGCCCTGCTGCCATGGGCAGGTGCGCCTCACACTAGAGCAGGTTGCTGAGAGCAACATCCAGCCTGGCCTTCAACACCTCCAGGGATGAGGCTTCCACCACCTCCCTGGGCAACCTGTTCCAGTGTCTCACCCCCCTCACAGTGAAGAGCTTCTTCCTAATATCAAATCTGAATCTACCCATTTCTAGCTTTGTTCCATTTCCCCTAGTCCTATCATTACCTGATAGCCTAAAAATTATCACTTTTAGAACATGGAAGCCCTTCTGTTTATATAATTATGTTCTAGTTTACAGTGTGCTGATTTTCCAATTTACTCTCTTCTATAGGAAGCATTTGTTACTGTAGGTGTTGAAGGTGCAATGAGGTCTTCACGAAGTTGTGGGTTTCTCTGAAAAAAACATGGATGAAGTGCAGTGAATTTTAAAACCTGTTATTAAGGATGATTTTTGTTTTATAGGTTATTCAGCAATAGTTATGAACTCCCGTTTGCGAGCTTTAGGTGGGAGGATAAGTAACATACGAGCATCAGAACTACCAAAAGAGAAAACCCGATCAGAGATCATCTGTAACGTCCACTTCTTGGATGGCTCAGTACACAGCTTTAAAGTCAATGTAAGTTTGTAAATCCACTTTCTTTTTCTTTTGTTTTGTTTTTAACGTGCATAGAAATTTGTTTGAAAGCTGAAGGTCAAATATGGAATCCTAAGGATGTGGAACACGTGGGATTTCCAGAAGATCATGGAATTGTTAGGCTTGGAAGGGACCTCAAGGATCATCCAGTTCCAAACCCCCTGCCATGGGCAGGGACACTTCCCAGTAGATCAGGCTGTGTGGAAGATGTAGCTTTGCCATTACAAATTGAAGAATTACTGGTTATGAAATGGTTTTCTAAAGTGCTATTTTAATTTTCTTTAAACCAACCAACTGAAATGTTATAAAATGGTGGCATGCAGATGGTATCTGGAAACAGGTCTTCTGTATGGTATGGGCACCATGAAAAAAGTAGATCTAGTGATCATGATGAGCTATGAATGAGTACTGACATTCAAAAGGGACACCTAGATTTGGATGTGGCACTCCTCCTCTCCCATGAAGAGGCTGGTAGTGCTAGAAGGAGGAAGCCTTGCAAATTCCTGTAGTGATGTCAGTGCAAATTTTATGAAATGCAAAGATGATGTAAATTGTGAAGATGATATGGCTTAGTAGGACAGTTCTGTTCAGCCTTTTGTGCTTCTTTATCTGGGAGCAGGAAAAAAAAAAGGATGTTAACAGAGGTTTGTACTCCATGTATTTTAGTCTGTAAATATTTTGGTTTATAACTAGTGATACTTGGTTTTGATTTGGAAGCTCCAAGTTTAAATGTGTTGCACTTTGAACAAATATAAGGCTAATATTCATGTATACATAAACATGCTTAATGTTTTTAGAGATAATTACAATTTTCTGCTACAAATGGTGAAAAGTGGATGGGGGGAAAAGCAGAACACTCAAAGCTTGGCCTTTGTCTATTTAATAGCATAAATGGAATTGAAAACACCTCCCATTCTAGTGTGACAGATTGAAAAATACTGAGTGTAGCTTTGTCATCTAGCTGCTATCTGAACACAGAGTTCTTACTGCAAGCGGGTGTCTGTCTTTTAAAGGCATATAGGGGGTTTATACAGAAAAGTAACATCAGAGAAAAGAAGCATCAAGGTAAGGAGAAACTTGGAAAAAAATTGCTTTGAGTTTAAGCAACTAGATATTCCAGAGTTAACAGTTCTAATATCTTTTTGGCACTGCCCAGATGCTCAAAGCTAGTAAATTTGAGGTGGATTTAAATGTAATACAAAGATGACAGATTAAGTAGTTTAAATTTACAATCTGTTGAGCCACTGAAAAGAACGACTTCGATACTTTGAAACTTTAGACTAGTACTGTGTGGCATATTTGAAAAGGTGGCAAAACCTTCATGTTATCTCCAAATACTGAACTTTTTATAGAATAGGGAGGGTAGAGATAGAACTTTATTTTCATTCTGTAGGAACAGGATCTTTAGGTTTAGGCTAGATATTGGGAAGAAGTTCTTCATGGAAAGAGTGATTTGCCATTGGAATGGGCTGCTCAGGGAGATGGTGGAGTCACCATCACTGGAGCTGCTTAGAAAGAAACTTGATGGGGTGCTTAATGCCATGGTTGAGTTGATTAGATAGTGTTGGATGATAGGTTGGATTTGATGATCTCAAAGGTCTATCCTATCCTATCCTATCCTATCCTATCCTATCCTATCCTATCCTACCCTATCCTATCCTACCCTATCCTATCCTATCCACAGAGTCCACATAAAACTCTGCTAGCAAACTGCAGAGTTTCAAAGTGATGGCTGCAGGTTTCTTTATCAATCTGCTTGGTAGTGATCTCTTTTCCCAGTGGTTCTGTCTCTGTGTGAATGAGAACCAAATAGCCTAAAACTGGGTAGAGGAAGAAGGAAACTGGATTTTGCTTATGGAAATAATCTGAGGGACTTTTCCTCTATTGAGAAACCTGAAAATAGCTGTATAATTTGATTCCTTTAAATGTGCTCTGATTAAGCATATGTCAAAAAAGAGTATCAGTAATCTGGCCTATTTTAAATAAATACTTCATTTCCAGAAAGGAATTCCATTTTTATCTTGTTCTTTTGGCTTTTGCAGAGTAGTGAGGTGATAGACTATTTTGTTCATTGTTTATATTGAAGGTACTTATACAACAGTTTTGGTGAATCTGAAATTTGTACAGATGGTACCAGAAAGACTTAATCAGTATAACTTGCAGTATGTACCCTTCTGAGATCATCATTGTCAAGAAAGTTCACAAAGGAGTACAGACAGGCACATTCTACTTAATTGCTTACAAGCCAAATAGATAGGTATGTTAATTCCTTGTGTCTGAGATGGCCTTTCTTGTCTTTCCCTCATTTAGATGAAATGTGTCTAAAGTCCGAGCAACATATTGAAGGTGCATGTAAGCTAAGAATTGGAAGTGTTCTTCTTTAAAAAAAAATCTTTGAGACAAAGACTTGACTGCACTTGATACAAAGTGTTGCATTTGATCTGAATGATATCCAGGTTTTCTTGAAGCCCCCACAATGAATTTCAGGTGTTTGAATTTTTGGATCAAGTTGATTTACTTCTCTCTCTGATGTTCCCCTTTTCTTTTTCTAAGGCTACAATGCATAAATTTTCCACATGAGGAAAATGTTAGTTGTCATTCTAATATATACAGAATGTGCTCACGTACCATGTTTGAGTGTGTTTAGTAGGTGTGTATTGAGCAATAATGCAAATTTATTTGTAATTTTTGATCTAAACATGCAGCAATTTTCAAGTATTGCTCTGCTTGACTTATTTGCCAGGTATGATCACTTGGGAAGTATGCCTCCCAGGCTGGCCAGAGCCTCATCCAGCCTGGGCTTAAACACCTCCAGGGATGGGGCCTCACCTCCCTGGACAACCCATTCAGGGCTTTACCACTCTCACGGTGAAGAACTTCTTCCTCACGTCCAGTCTGAATCTCCCCACCTCCAGCTTCCTTCCATTCCCCCTAGTCCTATCACTCCCTGATATCCTGAGAAGTCCCTCCTCAGCCTTCTTGTAGCCCCCTTCAGATACTGGAAGGCCACAATAAGGTCACCTCGGAGCCGCCTTTTCTCCAGCTCCAACTCTTTCAGCCTGTCCCCATAGGAGAGGTGCTCCAGCCCTCTGATCATCCTCGTGGCCCTTCTCTGGACATGTTGCAGAAAAATTGCATGACTTGAATTTCAAATCTTAAGGAGTGCTTTTTCCTTCCCTACCATCTCAGTTAAGGTCCTCCTTCCAATATTTGAGAAGGAACATGATTGTTAAAATTAACACTAGCAATTACTGTTGGTGTATTTAAAATGATAGGCAGAGATACAAGCCCTAAAGGTTTGTGGGTTTCATGGGTGTGAGTTTTATAACTCTAAAATGCAATGAGGCAGAACTGTTGGATCTTTGTCACTAAGTTTTCCTACTGGATACTATTTGCAAATATTTATGTTTTGTTAGTTGTATATCTGTGTTACTGCTGGCTGTTCAACAAATACTTAGTTGTACATTGAGGCAGAGCAGTATACTCTGCAACTAGAAACAATAAGACAGCTTGGAATTTGATGATGCCTTTGAGGACAGTAAGAAAATTATATGATCTCCACCAAGCTTGTTAGTTTTAGTCCTTTGTGAGGCCTGGCTTCATAATAAATGCTGAAGGACTGAATTAGTGGAGGGGAGATTTTTCCAGAGTTGACACTGGAATGACTAACCTCATGTATATGTTTTAAATATTTTTTGAGGCAGAGGAAAAGCAGTGGGTCACAACTCTGTGGGCTTGGGTAAATATTTTCTACAACCTTTATGATGGAAAATACAGCATTGGAGTGTATGGAATCTCAAAGAGTTATGGCATGGGCAGGGAGTTAGCTCATGAGGTAACAGTAGCTCTTGCTGAAAAGGACATTAGCAGAGTTTCCAGCTGCCAGACATGTTGCTGTTAGCTTTTTTTTAAAATTTCTTTTTAGTAAATCACAAATGTAAGATTTGAGGCATTATTAACAATAAATTAAAAAGAATGTTGTAGCAGGTTACCAGCTTATCTTGAACAAGGAGTCACTGCAGTGAAGAAAACCAGCAGTGTAAATGAATAGTTTTCATAAGATGAGGTAATGTGTTTTGTAAGCTCAATTTTCAGTTGCAAACAATATAGGAGGAAAACACTGGTATTTTTCAGGCTGAGCTGCTCAAGTGTTCTGAAAAAGGTGAGCGCTATTACGCATCAGACAGGAATCTTCAGTTGAGTCAAAAGTATTAAGTGTTAGTCTTGGTGTTGAGGTCACCCTCCAAGGAATGTCATGTGCAGATTCTGGCTACTTACAGAGAAAAGAGGGAAGTTCCAGTCAGGCAGGCTTAAAAAGCACAACTAGGATACTCTGCAGAAGTCTGGACTCAAGGAAAGGACAGACTGTTTGTTCTAGCTAAACAAAATCTTGCATGCTCTGAATGAAAGCATCAGGTGAGTAAATAATTTCCAGGAAGAGAAAAGGATGGAGTTTGCAGAAGAGCAAATAAACTAGTTGTGTGTAAAATCAGGGCAGAAATTAAAAGCAAGTGTAGCATTTTTTTCAGTCTCATGGGCATATTGGGACCAAAGGGCACAGGACAGACTAAACTAGGAAGGGATCACCTCAAGCAGCACATGAGGGGCAATGGGTATTATGTCTGAGGTAAGACTGAATTTGTAAAGCTTAGGTAGTGCTTAAGTGTGAGATTATCATTGCCAGAAAGTGGGGGCAGAGCTCTTTCTGAGAGAAGGACAGGGAAGATGTACAATATGTCACTTTGTACCCTTTACCCTCTAGAAGTTAGCAAACTGGAAAGGGTTACTTGCATGTTGACCCCCTCCACTCCAAAGAACTAGGCTTTCTCTTACATTTATGCAGTGCTTAGTACAGTGAATTCTGAGTTCACCTCAGCTTCTAGGCAGCACTTGCCATTAAAAATAGTGAAGGGACTTGTTCTCTTCAAAATCATGTAGCTTACTAGAAATTAAACTCTAGTAATTCCTTATATATAGCAGGAAATTGTTGTGACACATGCAGAATGTAGTAAGTATTAGTTATGACTGCTTTAATTTTTTTATGGGTTTTTCTTGGTCCTTATCCAACATGAGATTAAATATGTTTCAAGGCAGATTTAAATGGAGGTGAATGCTGTGTGGTTGTAAGGTGGCTGATGCAAAGCTTGTAATAGTTCAGAATAATGATTGGTCAATGAAGGTGAAGGCATCTGAATTAGGGTGAAGGATCAGAAGCATGAGAAGGGAATTAGGAGATAATGTTGTTGCAAAAAGAAGAGAATGAAGGAAGTCAGGAGTGTTGAAATTCAGATTCTTTTGCTAACCATGGGGGGTGTTTATAATGAAATTTGAGATTCCTGAACAATTTCATTATTAAATAATGTGTGTGTCTCATCCCCTATGATTACAGCTTGCAGTCACAGTATAACTTCAGTTGCTCGTTTAGCTTGTGTCTGAAGTATCTACCATAGATGTGCAGTTATCCTTTGGAGTTGTGCAGGTATTATGTGATGTCACTTGAAAGCGTTTTAACATTCTACTTGTAAAAACACAGCCCTGGGTAAATAAATGTTGTATGTATAGAAAGACAGTACTAAACATTAATGTATTCACATCAGGAAATGCCCATTATTTCAGAGGGTTAAGGTCTGCTGTTTTCATAGGGCGCTCTTGTGTGCACATACAGATAACCTCTGACAGCAAATCTCAGTCTTCATAGCAGAACCTACTTCATTGATGGTGCTGAACAGAGATCCTTGACAGATGCACAATACCCTGGCTTTGTGTGGTGAGGAATGCTTGGTCACCTGGTCCTTGCCTTTTGCTGAGATTTCTGTTTCTAAGCTGGATCTATGCTATTGAGAAAAAAAAATAGTTTGATCAGTGTTGTTGTTTTAGCATCCAAAGGAGCAGTAGCCTGTGCCCAGGTGGCCAAGAAGGCCAATGGCCTCTGGGCCTGCATCAAGAATAGTGTGGCCAGCAGAAGCAGGGAAGTCATTGTGCCTCTGTACTCAGCACTGGTTAGGCCACACCTTGCGGACTGTGTCCAGTTCTGGGCTCCTCAATTTAAGAAGGACATTGAGACTCTTGAATGTGTCCAGAGAAGGGCAATGAGCTTGGGGAGAGGCCTTGAGGACAAGCCCTGTCAGGAGAGGCTGAGGGAGCTGGGATTGTTTAGCCTGGCTCAGGGGAGACCTTCTTGCTCTCTACAACTCCCTGAAGGGAGGTTGTAGACAGGCGGGGGTTGGTCTCTTCTCCCAGGCAACCACCACCAGGACAAGAGGACACAGTCTCAAGCTGCACCAGGGGAACTTTAGGCTGGAGGTGAGGAGAAAGTTCTTCACAGAGAGAGTTGTTAGCCATTGGAATGTGCTGCCCAGGGAGGTGGTGGAGTCACCATCCCTGGAGGTGTTCAAGAAGGGATTGGATGTGGCACTTGATGCCATGGTTTAGTGGTCATGAGGTGTTGGGTGACAGGTTGGACTTGATGATCATTGAGGTGTTTTCCAACCTTATTGATTCCATGATTCTATGAAAGGATGGAGTAGGAATGTGCATATGTGACGGCTCACAGCCTGAATGTTGATGGCAGAGAAACTTTTGTGCTGGGTAAAACAGACAGTTTGTAGGCCAGGAGATGGCAGAGAGCTTCAGGAGGTGTTAGAGAAGAGCAGCCTATCTGAAGCCAGTTGTGTGTGCACTACAGAGGACACACTGAGCTCTGTTCTGGTTGGATTCTGTTTCAGCTGCCCTTCTGCTACACTGATCATCCCTGCCAACAGGGCATTACTCCTCTAGAGTGTGGTCAGGGGCCTATTACCTTCTGAGAGCAGCACCTTGGCATGGTGGTGATCCCTTCTTCCCCTCTAGCACATCGACTGCGTGGCTGACCTCAGACCATGTCTCACTGTGTGGAAGGAGCTTGAACCAAAATGCACTATTCAGGATTCTTGTTCCCCCCTCTTTAAGCCATAAAATGACCCTGTTTTAAATTTAGTTTCCAGTGCAAGGAAGCATTTTAGTTTGCCCCTGATAGGTGATTGGTTGATCATGCATTCCCTTCTTCAGCCTGGTTTTGGTGGTGACAGCAGGGGCCAGAGCAGCCCCATGTAGCTTCCAGGCTACAGCTCTAGAGAAGGGTGTTCCTCAAGACTGTGGTCAAGGGAAGAGTTTTCTGTTTCAAATTAAATTACTGGACTGACCTGAAGGGCTAGAGTTCATGTCACTTCATACTATGAAATTTCACATGCCTAATGTGTTTTTTTTAGAGAAGCCTCTTAAAAGAAACCCAACCAAAAAACAGAATAAACCACAAAAGCATACATTTGCCAGCATAAAGTTCTAATTGCTGAGAAATAGAACCAAGGAACTAGTAGTATTTGTAATCATGACTTACTTTTTTTTTTGTTTTGAATGAATTTATTTCAATTAATTGTGTCTTAAAATGTCTTTTCCAATCTAAATGATTATCTGAAATGTGTTAGTGGTGCAGAAATTTACTTCTGAAATTTTCTTGTTTTCAGAAACAAGACACTGGACAGATTTTGTTGGATATGACCTATAACCAGTTGGGTGTGATGGAGAAGGAGTATTTTGGTTTACAGCAAAATGAAACTTCAGTAGAATCACCTGTAAGTATAGTAAATAATCACAGTATCACAGTGTAACTAAGGTTGGAAGAGACCTCGAGGATCATCGAGTCCAACCTATCAACACAGACCTCAGGACTAAACCATAGCACCAAGTGCCACGTCCAATCTCCTCTTGAACGCCTCCAGGGACGGTGACTCAACCACCTCCCTGGGCAGCACATTCCAATGACTAACAACTTGCTCGGTGAAGAACTTTCTCCTCACCTCGAGTCTAAACCTCCACTGGCACAGCTTGAGACTGTGTCCCCTTGTTCTGATGCTGGTTGCCTGGGAGAAGAGAGCAACCCGTTCCTGGCTACAACCACCTTTCAGGTAGTTGTAGAGGGCAATGAGGTCACCCCTGAGCCTCCTCTTCTCCAGGCTAAACAACCCCAGCTCCCTCACCCTCTCCTCATAGGGCTTCTGTTCAAGGCCTCTCACCAGCCTTGTTGCCCTTCGCTGGACATGTTCAAGTGTTTCAATGTCCTTCTTAAACTGAGGGGCCCAGAACTGGATACAGTCCTCAAGGTGCGGCCTAACCAATGCAGAGTACAGGGGCACAATGACTTCCCTGCTCCTGCTGGCCACACTATTCCTAATACAGGCCAGGATGCCATTGGCCCTCTTGGCCACCTGGGCACACTGCTGGCTCATGTTCAGGCAGCTGTCGATCAGTACCCTCAGGTCCCCCTCTGTTTGGGAGCTCTCCAGCCACTCCGACCCCAGCCTATAGCTCTTCATGGGGTTGCTGTGGCCAAAGTGCAGCACCTGGCACTTGGACTTGTTGAATGCCATCCCACTGGATTCTGCCCATCTGTCCAGTCGGTCGAGGTTCCTCTGCAGAGCCTTCCTACCCTCTAACTGACTAACTAAATGTGTGTGCAGGAATACATGTGTATACACACATGCACACACAGTACTTCTTTGTAAATATTTTTAATCCATCTAATAGTTTTTCATTTCACAGCGATGGCTTGAACCCAACAAACCTGTTAGAAAACAATTGAAAGGTAAGATTTACTTTTTATGCCTTGCTTGTGGCTGTGTAATCCTGCTTTTCTGTGCTCCTATGACTAGAATAAATACATTTCTTGGAAATTGGCTCATCCAGATGCTAGATTTTCTTTAAAAGTAAATCTTATCTCTGCCAGTGTTTTCAGCAAAGCTTTCTACATTTCTTACTGCTACCTGAGTGCCAGTAAGACTTCAGAGATCACTAGCTTCAATGCATCAAAACCTGGCTTCTGAGCAGCTTTGTCTGCAAAAGTAGTAGTCATGTCAGAGTGCCAGTAAATTCCCCCTGATAGCGGTGATAAAGAACAGGGATTTTGATTGAGGGAAGTGGGTGGATCCAGTTTCATGTACAGATTCTGGCAATTTCTTGTCTCAAGTAGAATAGTGAAAAAAAAAGTTTATTCTTGTTTGTATTAAAAACCAATGCCACATGCCTCCAGGTGCCTGCATAGTAGGTGTTGTTCATAAACAGCTATGGATAACACCAAATATTTACCAAGAAGGACAGACTGGCCAACATGACCCCAGTCATGTTAGGAAGTCCAAGTGACATTGAGTCCCAATTTGTGATGTGAAACTTGAGCTGGTTTTCAGCTCTCTTATTTCAACATGTGCTGCAAATTGTGTGTGAAGTGAAATAAGGATACATGAAGTTAACATGGTGAATTTCTCTTAGTTTGCTATACGAACTTCTGTTAATTTCTTGTATTTACATTTAAGGTAGATTCAACCATAATCCCAACTGAGATGTTCCCATATATTTTCTGGGTTTTTATCTTCTTTTATCTATGGGGTAAAGATAACTAAATAATGCCTTTCAATATAAAGTAGCACATACAAAGTACTTTAACTGAAAGCATCAAAATATCTGAGAGAATTTTATTCTTGTAGTTGGAGTTGGGTATCAGGAGAGACTTCTTGTGATTTTCTTTGGTTTCATGAGAAAAATGCATGACATTTCTGTGTGGTTGTTCATGTAAATTTTTTTCTGTTAACATAGAAAGAATAACCTTGGTCTTTTTTTATACAAAAAAATTTTATTTGCTCTTCTAAAATATTGCAGGAGGTTTCCCCTGCACCCTTCATTTTCGCGTAAGGTTTTTTATACCTGATCCTAACACTCTTCAACAAGAGCAAACCAGGTAACTTGTATGATATTTGCTTCTCTGAACTAAGAATGTGTAACATCCTCCTTTCCCGCCTCCACAGCTTGGCAAACTATGGTTTATTAGGTAGATAGCTTCATATAGCTCTTTGTATTAAATATGGGCCACAAGGATGATCAGAGGGCTGGAGCGTCTCTCCTGTGAGGACAGACTGAAGGAGTTGGGGCTGTTCAGTCTAGAGAAGAGAAGGCTCAGAGGTGACCTTCCAGTATCTGAAGGGGGCCTACAAGAAGGCTGGGGAGGGATTTCTCAGGATATCAGGTAGTGATAGGAGTAGGGGGAATGGAATGAAGCTGGAGGTGGGGAGATTCAGGCTGGAGGGGAGGAGGAAGTTCTTCCCCATGAGAGTGGTGAAGCCCTGGAATGGGTTGTCCAGGGAGGTGGTTGAGGCCCCGTCCCTGGAGATGTTTAAGCCCAGGCTGGATGAAGCTCTGGCCAGCCTGATGTAGTGTGGGGTGTCCCTGCCCATGGCAGGGGGGTTGGAACTAGCTGATCCTTGTGGTCCCTTCCAACCCTGACTGATACTATGATACTATGTTTGGAACTGACATCTTGATGCAGTGCTCATAATGAATGCTTTCTGCTATACACAGCCTACAACCCCAAAATGCAGCCAGAGTATAAGTACAAAGGTAGCAGTTGGTTTATTTATACCTTGGATTCTTTTCCAATATTTGAGCCCTTTGTTGCTCTAAGTACTTTCCTAGTGCTTTTTTTTCTGGATCCCTTAATTTAGGAAAAGCATTGATTAAAAAAGGGAAATTCAGTGGTTAATCTGACTGTTTGTCCTAAATCTATATTAGAAGTTTTGTATCAACACTGAGTCAGTTTTGAACATGTGTAGTAAATTTAATGTCCAGGGTGTGAGAGGGTGTTAGGTTTTTTTTGTTTGTTTTGAAAAGAACTGATAGCAGTACTTGTTTTCTAGTTAGCCCATTTCTTGTAACATGTAAATATCTATTCCACTTCAGTTTATGGTAGAACTTCAACATTTTCTTCTTTAATCAGATTCTGAGTTTTTATGGGGGTAGGGTAGGTGACTTATAAGCAGTTTTCAGTTAACTTGTCACAAAGCCTTAACTGAACATTTTATTTTGTTCACTGTACATCATTTGGAATTCAGAATCCACAGCATTCATTAATCCTGACATTTTGTAACATTTGTCATTGGCTGTAGTTTCAGTGGCTTGACAAAACTTAGCTATTAACCTGTTTTGATTTTTGCCAGTCATGCAGTTGCAAGCTGTTCTTCAGTTTTAAACTGAAATTATTCAAATACCTGCTGTTTATGGTTCTTCATATATCACTATAAGCAGTATGGTCAATCATACTAATAAAAGCAAGACTGAGCTGCTGTTGGAGAATTGTATAAAAGCTTTTTGTCACCATATACTACTTAAAAAGTGTCTTATCTTCCACTGAGTAGTTCCAAGACAGACTATCATGGTTTGGTTTGGGGTTGGTATTTTGAGAGGAGGGGAGGGCAGAAGTGGGCAAATGTGTGTTGTTTTGTTTGTTTGGGTTGGTGGGGGGTTTTTTGTTCGTTTTGATTTGAGTTTTGGTTTTTGTGTTTTGGTTTGGATTTTTTTAAGTTACATTCAAGATGATTCCTGGGAGAAAGAGAGACCAGTTCTGTGCTGGTTTGGGTTTTTTTTTGTCACATTAATTGTGGTGTCATTACTACTGTGGTCCTGGAGTTGTGGTACAGACTGCCTGAGGTGTTTAAAACTTGTGTGAGTGAGTGGATGAATGATTACATATTTGCAAATGCTACTCAGCTTTTCTCATCTGTTTGTGTACTTTGCTGGGAAATCTAATAAAATAAAACCAATTCATGTAACTATTTAAACTGTACCTTTTACATGTGAAAATAAATGTATGTGTTTGTGGTTTGTTTTGTTTTGTTTTGTTTTTAAATCTTTCTTAGGCACTTATTCTTCCTGCAGCTGAAGACTGATATTGCAGAAGGAAGGTAATAAGAACACTTTTCAATTTCTCTAGAATTACTTTTTTCTAAAAAAAAAAGCCACCTAAAAACCCCAACAAGAAAAAAACACACCAAAGAACCCCACAACTAATAAAACCCCATGAGCTTCCACAGACCCCTCTAAACTAAACAAAGAAATCAAACAAACAAAAGCCCAAGCCCCCCTCAAAATAAACCAACAGAAAAAAAACAAATAATGATGAAATTGGAGGTGTTCAGGAGGAGACTTGATAGGGTGCTTGGTTGCATGGTTTAGTTGATTAGGTGGTGTTGGATGATAGGTTGGACGCGATGATCTTGAAGGTCTCTTCCAACCTGGTCCATTCCATTCCATTCCATTCCATTCCATTCCATTCCATTCCATTCCATTCCATTCCATTCCATTCCATTCCATTCCATTCCATTCCATTCCATTCCATTCCAAATTTAACAAACGAACAAAAACAAAACAAAGAAAAAAAACCAACAAAATGACAAGAAGATCCCCAACATCCAAAACTTTTTCTGAGGGTATCCTTGGAATAAAAAAATGTAGCTTATGAAATATTGCTGTAAAAGTAAAGTAAGTTACTAAGTAATGTTACAAATTTTGACATAGCTCAATACAGTAAGAACAGTTTAGCAGACTGTTGTGAATGAGCTGTAGGAGATGCAATGTGTCAGCAGGTAAAGGGTCAGCCTGAGAGATCTTTACACAAAGCATGATGTGCCAGGCATGGTATTCCAAATACGGAGATCCACTGTCTAGTTCTATAACCAGGAGTAAGTAGCAAAGGGAAGTTCATAAAGACACTTCTCATTATTTCAGGGCTACATTCCGTATGTGGTGAGCATATACCCAGTGGTTCCTTTGCTTAAGATTCTGCTGTGTTCATACAGTTTTAAAAACAGAACAAAAAAGGTGATTTGATTATTTCCTGCCACATGTAGCTTGCTTTTTAGATGCTGGCTTTTTTCTTCTGTGGAGTTAGTTTTGGTTATGAGATCTAGACTGTCTTAGCCCCTAGTCATTTAGCTAATTTTAGTGTTTCTGTCTACTTTTAAATACACAGGACTGCAGCTCTTAAAATAGTGTCCAGATCCCCATAAACGTCCCTTCTCCTTTTGCTTTCCCAAATAAGTATCCAGCAAGAATATGAGCATGTCATTTTTATTCCTAATTATTTCAGGGAAGGGAAGGGAGCAGGGAAGGGGAAGGTATTAGTAGGCCCCTGATTTCTCTAGGGGTGTTCTTGTGCTGTTTGTAAACTGTATATATATGTAAATATTGTATATTTTATACATATTCATTGCATTTCATTTCTAGATTGTAGTTTTGCTTGCAAATACAGCTTTATTTGCTTGGCAATTTTATGTGTGCGTGTAATTTTCAACCCACCACAGCACTTATACAGCAACTAACTTTACTCTTTGAGTCTTTTATGTATTGAATTAATTGCAGAGACATTGTCAATAACACACTTATGCAGTCTATGTTTAAATAAAAATGTTATCTTCTCTTTTCAGGTTGTCATGCCCAATTAATTCTGCTGTAGTCCTGGCGTCATATGCAGTACAATGTAAGTAATAACAATTGTTATTTTGTTAACATACTTGACAAACTACCTTCTCTGATTCTTGGCACAAAAAAATAAGGAAAATTCTCTTTCCTAATCTATTACTGTGGAGTGCTCAAAATGTTTCTGGCAATGCATTGTAAAGAAGCTGCATGTTATTAAAGCAGCCTTCAAACAATATAAATGGAAAAAGTGTGCTTGTTAGATCTGTTAAATCTCTCTCAAAAGAAATAAGTTAATGCAAGAATAACACTTTTCTTATTTAGGTGTGTTTGTACTGCTGACAAAAAAGCCAGATTTCCATTGTCATTGGAAACGATAATTAAATTTACTGTGTGTTACAATAGCTGTGCAAAAGCATTCTAGGGAAGTTGATCATCTAGAGAACAGTCATGGAAAAGGTAAACTCATGACTAAGAAACTCCATTGTTCTTATTAATGTTTTATTAAGAAAATTTTATTTGTCAGGTATGTGAAACTGCTTGGCACTTTGTAATATGTTGAAGGTGAAAATGTAGACAAATGTATATCATTCTTGTGTGCCTGCAGCTGGCAAAAACATTAAGGTTGATATTAGAAAAACACATTCTGCAGGCAAACCAGAATGGAGCCTGATGGGCATTCCAAACAGATACTGAAAAACAGCCAGAGGAAGACCTTTCTCATTAAACAAACAGAAAAACAGGTTGAGGGTTTATTGGAATTTGCATATTTGTAAAAAAAAAAGCACACTAAAGTCATTGTGTAATAATTTTGATGATGCATATTTATCCTATTGCTTGATGGAAGGGCTGCAAAGGTCTACAGAAATGATTTGAGGTATTTTCCAGCTGCTCTGTGCTTCTGTAACTTGTCTTGTATCAACATGTCCAGAGAAGGGCAACGAGTCTGGGGAGAGGCCTCAAGCATAAGCCCTATGAGGAGAGGCTGAGGGAGCTGGGGTTGTTTAACCTGGAGAATAGAAGGCTCAGGGGAGACCTTATTGCTGTCTACAACTACCTGAAGGGAGGTTGTAGCCAGGAGGGAGTTGGTCTCTTCTCCCAGGCAACCAGCAGCAGAACAAGAGGACACAGTCTCAAGCTTTGCCAGGGGAGGTTTAGGCTGGAGGTGAGGAGAAAGTTCTTCACAGAGAGAGTAGTTAGCCATTGGAATGTGCTGCCCAGGGAGGTGGTGGAGTCACCATCCCTGGAGGTGTTCAAAAAGGGGATTGGAAGTGGCACTTGGTGCCATGGTTTAGTAGTCATGAGGTGTTGGATGACAGGTTGGACTTGATGATCTTTGAGGTCTCTTCCAACCTTATTGATTCTGATTCTATGACAATGTGCAGCAAGCTTACAGTCATTTTATCATATGGTCGTTATTGTTCAACATCTTTGCTGGCGACATGGACAGTGGCACTGAGTGCACCCTCAGCAAGTTTGCTGACAACACCAAGCTGTGTAGTGCAGCAGACACACTGGAGGGATGGGATACCATCCAGAGCGACCTTGACAGGCTGGAGAGGTGGGCCCATGACAGCCTCATGAGGTTCAACAAGACCAAGTGCAAGGTCCTGCAGCTGGGTTGGGGAAAGCCCAAGCACTGATATAAGCTGATCAGTGACTGGCTTGAGAGAAGCCCTGAAGAAAAGGTCTTGGGGGTGCTTGGGCATGAGAAGTTCAACAGGAGCCAGCAGTGTGCACTTGCAGCCCAGAAAGCAAATCACATCGTGGGCTACATCAAGAGAAGCAGAGCCAGCAGGTCAAGGGAGGTGATCCTCCCCCTCTACTCAGCTTTGGTGAGACTCCACCTGGAGTACTGCATCCAGTTCTGGAGCCCCTATTACAAGAGGGACACGGACGTGCTGGAGCGTGTACAGAGAAGGGCCACAAGGATGATCAGAGGGCTGGAGCACCTCTCCTATGAGGACAGACAGAGAGTTGGGGCTGTTCAGTCTGCAGAAGAGAAGGTTCTGAGGAGACCTTATTGTGGCCTTCCAGTATCTGAAGGGGACCTACAAGAAGGCTGGGGAGGGACCTTTTAGGGTGTCAGGTAATGACAGGACTAGGGGAAATGGGAAAAAAACCTAGAAATGGGTAGATTCAGATTGGATGTTATAAAAAAGTCTTCCCCATGAGGGTGATGAGACACTGGAACAGGTTGCCCAGGGAGGTGGCAGAAGCCTCATTGAAGGTTTTTAAGGCCAGGCTGGATGTGGCTGTGAGCAACCTGCTGTAGTGTGAGGTGTCCCTGCCCATGGTAGGGTCTTGGAACTAGATGATCCTTGAGGTCCCTTCCAACCCTAACAATTCTGATTCTATTTAAAAGGTGGAGTAGTTGTCACCTGTGAGAGGGCTGAGGCATATGTCTTTCATTGCTCATGAAGTCTGGTGTTTGGTGTTTTTGTTCTTGCTTTTTAACTGATGTTTTCACGTGATGGGATATTCACAGGCTTTGTCTGAGTTTTTCACAGAGACAGTGGTGGTGATGTCTGTTGTGCTGCTGGAGTGCTGCTTCTACTCATTTCCCTTCACACAGGTGTTTGGGTTCAGCACTGCTGTTCTCAAATAAAGCTCTCACATGTTACTCTGTGCTGTTGTGGCACAACTTGTGTTATCTGGTGGTGCTAAGTTACAGGGGAGTACAAGTGGGTGTGAATACTGTGAATACTGAACAGCATGTAACTACATTTGACTCTAAACACAGCTGAAGCTGAGTAGCAACTTGAGAGAATAAGTTGGTAGTTTATTATCAGTAAATGTGCTTCGTGACAGAAATGACCCACTGAGATTAAAACAATTTTTTAAGGAGAACTTAAGTTGCATATGACATAATTTTGAACTTATTAAATGTGAAGGATATTCTTGTACTGGAAAAAGAGATAATCTAACGATAAATTATGTGTCTTGATTTGTTTTTTTACTAGGGTAATATGGGATTGGTTTACAGACCATAAAATTAAATAGAGGGTCTATGCAGAGTGTGTATTGCTTTTATATTCAAAGTATCACAAAGGTGATTTTACAGCATTTTTGTTGTTTTTTTTTTTTTTACTAAGTTTCCATTTAAATGACTTACTGTTGGTACGTGAGAAGCCCCATGGGTTTGGTGTGAATACGTTCTTATGTTTCTTACTGGTTTGAGACTTGAATCTAAAACACTGCAACCAAGTCAATAAATGATGTTATGAATACTTCTAAGTTTTCTATTTTCCTGAGCATCAATGCTTTATTGTGACTGGGATACTTCTATGATATTGCTCCTCTCTCAGCTCTGCTTTGAGAATGAGGAGGTTTCTCTGGCACGCTGCTATCTATCTTTTGGAGTTTGTTCAGGAAGGGGTTGACTGGTTGATTTGGATTCAAATGAGTTTTGCCTTCTTCTAAGAGCAGGAAGGCTGGTGAGGTTGAGGATTAGAGGAAAGCTGAGCAAGTCTCTTCGGAACTAGAAAGAAGATAGATTATGTTAGAGTTCTGGGAATGAGAGAAGGCTGAGATCCCAGAGGAAGACGGGGAGGAGTCTAAGGTTTAGAAGGACACCAACAGTAGCTCCACTGTGAGAGTTGCAATACATAATTCCCCTATCAAATTTCTTTTTGCCTGACTTGTCTAATTTGTCTTTGTTTTGTTCCTCTCTCTTCTTACAGAACTTAACATTGAAACCTGAGACTTCCTACTTTACAGAGATCTGCCTCTTTTCATAGCTAGCATTTGGGTTTTATAGTCTCTGTGTGCTCTCTGCCTATGCTTTTGTGAAGTGAAGGATATCCTGTAAGCTGCAAGATTCGCTGAGATGTCAGTCAGGTTCCTGTTACTCTACAGAGCACCTGTAGCCCTTATTCCTTAGAAGCAAAGTCAGACTTGATGAATAAATGGATTTTTGGAATGTGTTGGGCAGTCAGAGGATTGTGTGTATATCCCATCTGTTCTTCTGAAGTGAACAATGCTGTTCACTCACAGGTACCTTTTATCATTTCTAGTAGTACCTGTCATCAGCAGTACCAGAGTGTTATCTGTTTGGTGGTGATGAAACTCCCAATACAAGAATCTGATTGAAGAGATTAATTGAAATTCACACCCATTTTCATCCACTTGGTTTGCTGATGCTCTTGAGCTTCATCTCTCTGTACAACAGATCTAAGACTGTCCTGATAGTTTACCCACAGCAGCTCTGTAGCTATTTTGAACTGTTCTTCCTTAGTTATAATTTGCAATTGTACTAGGCAATACAACAGGTCTGGGGAGGTTCTCCTCCCCATCTGCTCTCCCCTGGTGAGACCATATCTGGAGTATCATGTCCAGTTCTGGGCTCCCCATTTCAAGAGTGACAAGGATATACTAAAAAGTGTCCAACAGAGAGCTCTGAGGGTGGTTAAGGGACTGGAACATCTTTCTGATGAGGAAAAGGCTGAGAGGCCTGGGGCTGTTTAGTCTGGAAAAGAGCAGACTGTGAGGAGCGCTTATTAATGTTTACAAGTATCTGCAGGGTGACTGTCAAGAAAGTACTAGCCCCTTTTCAGTGGCGTCCTGTGATTGGACAAGGGGCAACAGATACAAATTGGAACACAGGAACTTTCACCTTAATGTGAAGGAAAATCTTCTTTACTTTGAGGATGACAGAGCAGTGGAACAGGCTGCAGAGATATTGTGGAGTCCACTTCTCAAGAGATGTTCATGATCTGTCTGGTTGCATTCCTGCATGACTTGCCCTAGGTGATCCTGCTTTGGCAGGGCAGTTGAACTTGATGTCTGGAGGTGTCACTTCCAGCTCTTGCTATTCTATGATTCACTGAATGAGCTGGCTCTGTACAGTGCCTTGTAGACTTGGTCCTGTTCTTTCATGTTTTTAAGGTGGATGAACTTATTAAATATCTTTATGTAACATAACAAAAAAAAAAAACAGGAAAAGAGCAGTTACTCAAGGTCAAGGTTCATGTACTACAGGGTTATGATAAAGACTAGTGATGAGCACAACTCAAATGACAGAAGATTAGAGCAGTTTTAAGATACACTAGTTCTGCAAAGCTTCTTAATGTTTAGAAAGTACTGATAACTGTTCCCTTAAGTCTTATATCCTCTACAGCTTTGAAAAAAAATAATAAACTTTGTAGTTTGGATTATGCTTTGCTTTCCCCAGCACTTTTCCTGACTGACTTCATGGTTTCTGAAGTATGTGTTGTGTTTGAGATGCAGAATTAGCAACTTACTACAAGTTCTGTTTTCTGCACTGGGGGTGGGGGGTGTTTGTGCAGGGATTTTTGGGGATTTTGTTTGTTTGGTTGGTTTGTTTTGTTTTTTTTCTGTTTGCTTTTTGTTTTTTTTTTTTTTTAATTGTAACTTAACTGTTGGTTTTAAGCTGCAGTTGCAACAACTGAGTAATATATCATTCTGAAATGGTAATAGGTAACTTGGAGACAACCATTGTCTACGCATAGTTGGCATTTTTTTCTCCCCTACAAAACCTCCCCTGGTTGAATTAGTGCCTAATTTCTCATTCTGTCTTACTGCAAAGTGACGAGCTGTCATAAGTGGTCATAAGCAGTTATTTGCAGTCATCTCTAGGCTGAACCACTTTTTAAGGGCTCTTGAGTGTGAAGTGTTATTTTATTTTGCAAAATGGATAGCTAGTTCTGCTTGTCCAGTAGAGATACCGAAGGCCAGTGACATCCTGGCCAGTATCAGGAACAGTGCAGCCAGCAAGAGCAGGGAAGTACTTCTGCCCCTGTACTCAGCACTGGTTAGGTCACACCTTGAGTACTGTGTCCAGTTCTGGGCTCCTCGGTTTAGGAAAGATGTTGATTTGATGGAATGTGTCCAGAGAAGGGCAACGAGGCTGGTGAGGGGTTTGGAGCACAAGCCTTACGAGGAGAGGCTGAGGTAGCTGGGGTTGTTTAGCCTGGAGAAGAGGAGACTCAGGGGAGACCTTATTGTCATCTACAACTACCTGAAGGGTGGTTGTAGCCAGGAGGGGGTTGGTCTCTTCTCCCAGGCAACCAGCAGCAGAACAAGAGGACACAGTCTCAAGCTGTGCCAGGGAATGTTCAGGCTGGATGTTAGGAAGAAGTTCTTCATAGAAAGAGTGATTAGCCATTGGAATGTAATGACCAGGGAGGTGGTGGAGTCACCATCCCTGGGAGTGTTTAAAAGAGCCTGGATGGGGTGCTTGGTGCCATGGTTTGTTTGATTAGATGGTGTTGGGTGACAGGTTGGACTTGATGATCTCAAAGGTCTTTTCCAACCTGTTTAATTCTATATTCTGTATTTGGCACTTAATTATTGTGGGTTAGTTCATGTTCTTGTCCTTACTTGAATACAGATTCCTCTTTTTGAAATACTTTTCCTTCTGTCAATGCCCACTTAATAAGCATTTTAGTCCTTTCTGGAGTCTGCCAATAACATTTTAATGTCTTTACATGTATTTTGCTCATTTCAATGCTCCATTTTAGTAATATATGTAGATATTTTTATGTTGATTGTTTAAAATGGACTTATGCTGCAGTGGATTATTTTCTGATTCCAGAAGCATTTTCATGTATAAATACTTTATAGTTACTGTTGAGAAACCGTAACTGCTTTAGTTTACTCTGTGCGGTGAATCATCTTATGTTCTCCATTTGTTCCAAGAAGGGATCACTTAAAATGTCTAAAGTGATTGAATGGTACAGATATTTTTTTTTTTTTGGTACTTCAGTGTACATCTGAAGATAAATTTGTCATTAGCCATTCATATTATATTTCACTTTCCTCTTAGCACATCAGTCATGATTGCTACACTAACCAAGAGGCCAGTCATATGAGCCTATTTTAATCCTGGATTGTAATTTTATCCCTGAGGATATTCATTCGTTGATAAAAGTTAAATGAATTCTATAGTTTGTGTGCTAGACTTGTACTGTTGTTTATTTTCTGTTCCAGTGGGAAGCTGATCTGCTTATGTGATTATCCTATTTTAAAAGCACGTAACTCAGTTCACTTTTCTGCTTTATGCACGTCCCCTAAAATATTCAACTTTGAAAAGAGTTAGAAATTCAATGTGGAAATAGTTGGTAGTTTGGGGTTCTTTTGTTAATTTTTGATGGTTGTGGGATTTTTTTTCTAATACACTTCTCAGGTCTTTAGAAAGTTGGTATGAAACTCGTTTCTAAGGACTACCTGTTTTAAGCGTTCCTTTGGACCAGATTGGACATATTATCTATAAGTAATTTCTCATCATGCTTGACCAGTGAGCTGTTCATACATTGGCCTTCTGACACCAGTAGTTACTTGGAATGCCCATATGCAGAAATAGGTTCTGGTGTTATTACTTTGTATGCAGTTTTTTTGGTGTAATTGTTTACAAGTGAATGGTACAACTGGAGACCAACTTGCCTTCTATACCTTGAAGGATATCTCATAGATGGGAAGAAAAAATTGGTCACCCTCTAAGTTATACAAAGCCTAAAGTGTTTGGTTTTTTTTTTTTTTTTCTATTATTTTCTGGGGCTGCATGTGGAAATTTGGCTGGTGGTATTTTGGTACTGTTAGCTTTCAAAAACAACAAGGACATTGATTCCTATAATCAAACAAGCAAATAATTACCATGGTTGTGCAGCAGGGAACTTGGATGTCAAAATTAACAGGCAAATTTAGCTTGGAAGGGGATTCTTCAAAGTCAGATCAGGTAGCTCAGGGTCTTTCCACTTCAGTTTTGCATTTCCAGTGCTGAAATTTCTGTTGTCCATCTGTCTGTCCATCTGCTGATTGACCCATTGTTTCTTGAAAGAAACCATTGAGTAAATGAAGCCTCAATAATTAGTGTAATAGTTGTTGGCATCAGTGGCTTGTGTCAGGTCTTTCCTTATAAATCTCTCCTTTTCTCGTCTTTTTAAAAGTCTGGTATTTGAGCTTCTCTTTCTAGGGAAGATGCATGTGTGCCCATGGGATTCCTACTGAAATCTTAATGCTGCACAACTGCTTCCTCCCTTCCTCTGTACCCAAATCTAATTTGTCTGTTCTTCATTTTGACTAGTCCTTTCTTCAGTGCCTTCCTGCACAAAAGTTTTTTTACTGCCAGGACAAAGAGACAAAGATATATATCCACTACATTGTTGTAAATGAACAAATTCTTTTTACAAAGTTTGAAGAGAAGATGGCTTGTTTAGGCTTCAGTAAGGTATAGGGAGTTCATGTCATGTGTAAACATATGTGATCTCAAAGTTTTTATTTGTTCTTTCAAGCATTTATAAATTCTTATCACTCTATTGAGAGCTTTGGTATAGAACTCTAAAATTCAAGAATCTGATATTCAAATAAAAGAGCAGCAGTTGGCTGTAATGAAGAAAGGTTAAAATAATACCTTTTTTGGTTGTTTTGTGTGTGTGTGTGTGGATTTTGGTTGGTTGGTTGGTTGATTTTGGGTTTTTTTATTACCATATTTGTATCCTCATTGAGTCAGTATCTACTGGCTAAGGCAAGAGGAGTTCAGGACAAGTGGCCTCCTGAGATGGGTGATGGGGTCAGGGAGAGTATAATGCCCCAGAAATCCATGAGTTCGGGACCTGCTAAGGCACTTGGATACCCACAAGTCCATGGGACCGGATGGGATCCATCCTAGGGTGCTGAGAGAGCTGGCAGATGAGCTGACCGAGCCACTCTCCATCATTTTCCTCCAGTCCTGGCTCACCGGAGAGGTCCCAGATGACTGGAAACTGGCCAATGTGGTCCCCATCCATAAGAATGGTCGGATGGAGGAACCTGGAAACTTCAGGCCAGTCAGACTGACCTCAGTGCCAGGGAAAGTGATGGAGCAGATTATCCTGGCGGCAATAACTGTGCACCTGAAGGATGGCCAAGGGCTCAGGTCCAGCCAACATGGATTTAGGAAGGGCAGGTCCTGCCTCTCCAACCTGATCTCCTTCTATGATCAGGTGATGTGGTGGATGTGGGGAGGCCTGTGGATGTGGTCTACCTGGACCTTTGACACCATCCCCCACAGTAAACTGCTGTCTAAGCTGTCAGCTTGTGGCTTGGACAGCAACACTCTGTGCTGGGTTAGGAACTGGCTGGAGGGCCGAGCCCAGAGAATGGTGGTGAATGGTGCCACATCCAGCTGGAGGCCAGTCACCAGTGGCATCCCCCAGGGATCAGTGCTTGGCGCCATCCTCTTTAATATCTTCATTGATGATCTGGATGAGGGGGTTGAGTCAGTCATCAGCAAATTGCAGATGACACCAAGTTGGGAGCAGTTGTTGATCAATTAGAAGGCAGAAGGGCACTGCAGAGGGACCTTGACCAACTGGACAGATGGGTGGAGTCCAATGGGATGGCATTTAACAAGTCCGAGTGCTGGGTGCTGTACTTTGGCCACAACAACCCCATGCAGAGCTACAGGCTGGGGTCAGAGTGGCTGGAGAGCGGCCAGGCAGAAAGGGACCTGGAGGTGCTGAATGAGAGCTGGCTGCACATGAGCCAGCAGTGTGCCCAGGTGGCCAAGAAGGCCAATGGCATCCTGGCCTGTATCAAGAATAGTGTGGCCAGCAGGAGCAGGGAAGTCATTGTACCCCTGTACTCTGCATTGGTTAGGCCACACCTTGAGGACTGTGTCCAGTTCTGAGCCCCTCAGTTTAAGAAAGACATTGAGACACTTGAACATATCCAGAGAAGGGCAACAAGGCTGGGGAGAAGCCTTGAGCACAAGCCCTATGAGGAGAGGCTGAGGGAGCTGGGATTGTTTAGCCTGGAGAAGAGGAGGCTCAGGGGAGACCTTATTGCTGTCTAGAACTACCTGAAGGGGGAGTTGTAGCCAGGAGGGTGTTGATCTCTTCTCTCGGGCAACCAGCACCCGAACAAGAGGACACAGTCTCAAACTGTGCCAGGGGAAGCTGAGTCTTCACTGAGTCTTTCACCATTGGAATGGGCTGCCCAGGGAAGTGGTGGAGTCACTGTCCCTGGAGGTGTTCAAGTGGGGATTGGATGTGGTACTTGGTGCCACGGTCTAGTCATGAGGTCTGTGGTGACAGGTTGGACTTGATCTTTGAGGTCTCTTCCAACCTTGGTGATACTGTGATACTAGTTCATGTGATCACTGCAGAAGCTATGTCAGTTGAAACTCAGATTAGAAAGAGGTCTCTGCTTTCTTCTGGGGAAATTCAGTAAAGAGGGAGCAACCTCACAGGTTCTTCTTCTTACTGAGGTCTTGATATGTTCTAGATTATTTTTTTTTCTCCTACTTGGATAATTAAATCCTCAACAAGATCATTAGTCTTCCAAGACATCTACAAATCAGCATTTATAGTTTCTCTTCAACTGTGACAGTTGGCTGGGGAGCTGAAGAAGCAAGTAGCCTTCTAAAGTGCTCCCCTTGTTGACATGACCTCAGGTAGCTAGGAGGAAGAGGAAAAAAAGACCAGAACAACCTCCATATTTGGAAGATGAGCAAGAGGACTACCTCATAATGCATGAAGGAACAACAGTTGGCAAGTTGCCCTCTTTAGAGAAGGTAAAACTACAGTAAAAAAATATTTTTGTGTAACACAAAAAGAATGGAAGCGGACAATTATGCTGTCTTATTCCTGGCAATCTGGTCTCTTCCCATTGACAAGAATGTCATTCAAGCCAGCTGCAACAAACCTTGAAAAAATAGACTGCATTTCCTAGAAAAGATGGGCTCTGTAAATGGCTAATAAAGTAAAAATTCTTCAGTCAATTACTGTATCCTCACTGAGTCAGTATCTGTTGGCTGTGTCAGTTGAAACTCAGATTAGAAAGAGGTCTCTGCTTTCTCATGGAGAAATTCAGTAAAGAGGTAGAAGCCTCAGAGAATGGTTTCAACCTGAACTTACTAGGTTCTTCTGAAATCAGGTACCCTAGAGGGCTTCACAGGCTAGACCCTGACACCGATTCAGCAGACAATCACAGGGTCAGGCACAGTACATCCTGCTGTTAATGCAAGTACCCACATTATTGAAGTTTTCTCTAGATCAGGAGAGTTCTCCACTCTTCCAAGCCACCCTTTCTCTTTGAACAGATGCTGGCTGATTCTCAGGTCCCACTTCTCAATTGGCAGCTCATTGTCCACTGCTCCAGAGAGATTAGCAGAGAACAAACCCCGTCACATCACAGGCTGGCAGGGAGCTGGATGGCAGGGACCCTGGTGACATGCCATGCTGTCACCCCATGTACACAGGGAGTTTTTACAGAACCATACCGTGGTGCTGCTCCTGCTGTTCATGAAAAGGAGAGGCAATGGGAAAAATCAAAACTGGAGATAAAATGGAATGGTGAAATGGTGTGGGTTTTTTTTAAACAAAGTAGGTATCTTAAACAAGATTAGTATGTTTTGGTTTTATCATTATTACCTCAGACTGGGCAGAGACTTGGGTATTTGTTAATATATTCCTAAGAATTATTTCCACTTCTCCTTATACTTCTGGATCTTCTCTCTTGGGGTTTGGGGTTTTCTTCCTTCTTCAGAGAAATATAGACAGAAGTGTTCAAATATGTGTTTAGGTTGTAATGGTAAATATTTAATCTTCTTAGAGCTATTTTGGTAATTAATTTAAAATTCAAACTACCTTTAAAAAGAAAGGGCAGGAATGTCTGCATTCAAAATAGGTTACTTAGTGTTTATAATTCCAATTTCTTTTTTATTTAAATATCTCCTTTGATACAGACAGTTAGGTGTGCAACTATAGTACCTTCTGACTGCATTTGCCTGGGAATTGTTTTGTATCACAGTGGTTCCATTTTCCAGGCTATAGAAATCATGCTTTTGGAAGTGCAGTTAACAAGTATTAGTTATTGTCTGCATTACAGACACTCTGTTCATTGTTGTAGCTGCAAATTGTTTTGGAGGTGCAGAGATTCCTGCCCCACACCGACCTGAATAATTTGAATCATTCTTTTAAACTGTTTGCTTTCTGGAAAATAACAGTATTAGAATCATAGAATCATAGAATCAACAAGGTTGGAAAAGACCTCATGACTACTATACCATGGCACCAAGTGCAATGTTCAATCCCCTCTTGAACACCTCCAGGGATGGTGACTCCACCACCTCCCTGGGCAGCACATTCCGATGGCTAACAACTCTCTCTGTGAAGAACTTTCTCCTCACCTCCAGCCTAAACTTCCCTTGGCACAGCTTGAGACTGTGTCCTCTTGTTCTGCTGCTGGTTGCCTGGGAGAAGAGACCAACCCCTTACTGGCTACAACCACCTTTCAGGTAGTCGTAGAGAGCAATGAGGTCTCCCCTGAGCCTCCCCTTCTCCAGGTTAAACAACCCCAGCTCCCTCAGCCTCTCCTTGTAGGGCTTGTGCTCAAGGCCTCTCCCCAGCCTCATTGCCCTTCTCTGGACATGATCAAGAGTCTCAATGTCCTTCTTAAACTGGGGGGACCAGAACTGGACACAGTCCTCAAGGTGTGGCCTAACCGGTGCTGAGTACAGAGGCACAATGACTTCCATGCTCCTGCTTGCCATACTGTTCTTGATGCAGGCTTGCTCCTAAAAATATGCTCAGTAGCTTTGATTTGAGGGGATTTCTGTGCTGAATTGTTTAAACAAATAGTTTTGTTTTTGTGTTAATGCACACAATTTGCTTCATAATAACTATTTCATGCTCCTTAGGGAAAAAGCAGTTTAGCAATCTGCTTTAAGTTATCTTCATTTATGGGGTTTAATTTCTTCAAAACACAAATTTTATGAAATATGGGATTTGAATTACTTGCTTAACTGAAACTGGGGAAATAGGCAACTATTTCATTTGAAGCAACCACTCTGCTGCTCCAAACGCTGTGTCTTCATAACAACCAAAAGGGTTTTGTTTGTCTTCCAGGTTGTAATTACGTTCACCTAGCATTTAGAGAAGATTTGATTAGACTGAGGCTATAAGCTTACAGTCATTTATGCTTTCATTTCTTTTCCTAAATACCTTCAACTGTGGATAAAATTAGCTTTTATCTAATAACTATGTAACTATATCTACCAGTTAGTATAATTTCTGGTGGGGTAAATTTTTAGAGATGTTAAAATTTTTCATTTTGTTTATTGGCTGTAAGCATTTACTTTTAGTAGGAGCTTGTAGCATTATATGTAAATCATCAGTTGCTTGTCATGCTTTTAGGATCTTGTGTTCAGCTGAGACAATTTAATTGTTAGCATAGTGCCACAGTTGGTAGTTTGAACAATTTGTACCTGACTGAGGGTAGATGCTTTCTAAGTGGCAGAACTTGTTGAAGACTTCTTGAATTGGAATAGAATAGAATAGAATAGAATAGAATAGAATAGAATAGAATAGAATAGAATAGAATAGAATAGAATTAACCAGGTTGGAAAAGACCTTTGAGATCATCAAGTCCAACCTATCATCCAACACAATCTAATCAATTAAACAATGGCACCAAGCACCCCATCCTGTCTCTTCCTAAACACCCCCAGTGACAGTGACCTCCCTGGTCATTACATTCCAATGGCTAATCACTCTTTCTATGAAGAACTTCTTCCTAACATCCAGCCTGAACATTCCCTGGCACAGCTTGAGACTGTGTCCTCTTGTTCTGCTGCTGGTTGCCTGGGAGAAGAGACCAGCCCCCACCTGGCTACAACCTCCCTCCAGGTAGTTGTAGAGAGCAAAAAGGTCTCCCCTGAGCCTCCTCTTCTCCAGGCTAAGCAACCCCAGCTCCCTCAGTCTCTCTTCATAGGGCTTGTGCTTCAAACCCT
Source organism: Melanerpes formicivorus (assembly GCF_026170545.1). Taxonomy (NCBI): domain Eukaryota; kingdom Metazoa; phylum Chordata; class Aves; order Piciformes; family Picidae; genus Melanerpes; species Melanerpes formicivorus. Next base: position 971,319 of record NW_027142367.1, on the reverse strand, counting down.
TCCCCAACTTTGTTGCCCTTCTCTGGACACCTTCCATCAACTCAACATCTTTCCTAAACTGAGGGGCCCAGAACTGGACACAGCACTCGAGGTGTGGCCTAACCAGCACTGAGTACAGGGGCACAAGGACTGCTCCTGCTGGCCACACTATTCCTGATACAGGCCAGGATGCCATTGGCCAGGGCCACCTGGGTACACTGCAGGCCTATATTTAGCCTACTATCAACCAGTACCCCCAGGTCCCTTTCTGCCTGGCTGCTCTCCAGCCACTCTGACCCCAGCCTGTAGCACTGCATGGGGTTGTTGTGGCCAATGTGTAGAACCTGGCACTTAGATAGGTTAAATCTCATGCCCTTGGACTCTTCCCATCTGTCCAACCTGGCAAGGTCCCTCTGCAGAGCTTTCCTACCCTCTAACAGATAAACATATTCAATAAATCTCTATCCAATTGATTTCTTGTGCCGTCTCTTACTGAATCAATTTCGTTTCCTCTCTTGTTAACAGTACTGCATGGCTGTGTCAATGTGGCATGTAATGCCTTTCTGGTGGTGGTGCAGGTTGTAATGCAACATTAAATAAAGTACTGAGTCATTCAGTGCCTGAGTTTATATCTATGGAAGCATCTTTCTGGGGAAAAACAACAACAAAACCAACAAACCAACCAAAACCCAAACTTTTTTGCTCATGGTGTAAGATTCCCTGTGTTCTAAACTGCTTGTCTTTTGGGAAGTAATTCATGATTCTTGCATCTCCATACGTGTGTACATGTTTTAATGAGGAGAAGGAATTCCTTGTAGGTAATAATCAACTAACTATGAAAACTTTCTGTTTGTGTTTCTTATTTCCTAACAGCACAACTAGGAGACTATAATGCTTCAGTACATCACTCAGGATATCTGTCAAATTACAACTTCATACCAGAGCAGAACAAAGATTTCCTTGTCAAAGTAGAATCACTACATGAGCAACACAGGTAACAATTTTTAGTTCTTTCTCAGATCTTTTTTAGCCAAAAAAAAAAAAAAAAAGAAGAAGAAGAAAAAAGACAGATACAAAAAATAAGATTCAAGTTCTCAGTAATTTCAGTACAATAGTTTTATTTCTTACAGCTTCTATTAAATACATTTTTGTTTTATCATGTAAGTGCTAGGCTAATCATATTCAGAGTAAGATGCTGTTGTGTTAAAACACTGACAGAAATTTCTAGCTCTAACAGCAAGTAGATCAGTTAGCATTAGACATTATTAATAGCAACAATCTAGAACAATGAACTAGACCTTTGGGGTTTTGGATCAAGGATTGATTTATTTTTTTTTCTGTCTGTAGAAAACACCCCAACCATGCAACACTTCAGTTGTGCTTTCTCTCCACTCTCCTGAGTGTAGTATAAAGGCTACGACAGATTATTCTGGTTGGTCCACTGCTAACTACTCTTTCTGACCCTGCCAATCTGTCTGTTGTAAGACTGCAGATTTGGAATTAGTGATGTTGATTTGAGTGCAAACTGAAATGCAAATATACCAACCTAAGAAATTGTCTGTGAACATGTGAGCAAATGAAATCACAATCGACGTGGTCTTATTCTTCCTATTTGTAGCTTTACTGTGGCAGATATAGTTCCCTACTCTCCTAGTTTCTTTCGTATATACCCTGAAATATCTTCCATTTTCCTTGCCAATATTCCTCAACTTCTTCTGGCATCATTCAGTACTCTCAGCTTTCCCTCTTGTTTCTTTACTTCTAGTGGGTGTAGTGAGTATTTCTCAATTCCATATGTGCTGTCTAGCAGTCCAGAACATGCATTTTGCTTTGTCATTTATGAAGGGAAAGAAAGAAAACACTGAACTACAGGCATTCCTTCTATATAGGTACTAATTTGGGCTGTTTTACTAGCAGTTCATGTTCAGGAGCAGAACAGCTGAGGCCTCTACTTCTCACAAATTACTTTGGATTTTCCAGTAGACTCAGAAGGTTTTAGAGGAGACTTGTGAATAGGCACGAATTTCTTGTCTTAAGGAAGATACTGTCTCAGAGACTACTGAGGGAAGATTCTGAAGATACTTGGAAGTGGTTCAAACAAACTTATGTATGCAATGACGTCAGAGCCAGGGTTACTGAACTGCAAAGACTAGAAGCTGCTGTTGGTCCAGATGAAGGTGTGGCAGGGTTTCTTGAAAAGACTACTTTATTTTCTTGGGTTTTTCAGTGAGTGTTCTCACTAGCCAAACACTGATGACTGAGAATTTTTACTGCTGTATTTGAATTCACATAGGTAGTAGTAATTGAAGTTCTGGACAGAAAATACTTGACTAGACTGGATCTGGAAAAATGCTTCTTTATTGATCTAACAACTTTTTTTGAAACTTAGATCCTTAGTTCTATTTATTTGGGAATGTGTTTATCCCTGAATCCACAGGGGTTTTTTCTTGCATGTGGTTTCTACTAACAGGGTTTTCTTAACCTTTTTTTTTTTTGCTTAGTACATAAGCAGCCTGAAGTCTTAGGATGTGGATATTATCCAAATTGGTAAAGTTTTCATGATGCTTTCTAGATCAAGGCATGAGTTTGAGGTGAAGGATGCATTTGAAATTTCGTAAGATGCTTACATTCTATATGATATTTGTTAGTCCTGGTGTATCAACAGCTAGAAATACTGGAAAAGGACACCAAAACCAATTTGACCACCTGCTTAGCAACCTCAAGGTTTCATTTAATCTCTGAGTAGTGAGGTATAACAAGAAAAAAAGCTAAGTCTATGCTGACTTACTTTTTCATGTTGGCCCTTCAAGACACAAGGCTTAATTGATCAAGTCTGTTGTAGATGATGTACACACATTTAGAATTAAAACTTGCAGGCATATCTTACTGATATGCAATAAACTTTCCTCAGCTTTCTGACCAGAGTTCTTGATCAAAATTGGTAAAAAAGCAAAACAAAATAAAACTGCATTCTTGTAAAAAATTTCAGTGACCTGTTCTATAGTAAAGTGGTCCTTTGTTTTTGTTTGCTTTGTTTTGTTTACCTTTTGAACACAGTGAAAGAGATAAGGTCTACTAATGTTGCAGTAGATTATTCCCTCCCCCCACACTTTTCTTTTTTCCCCCCAACATTGGACATACTTAGGCCTCACTGCTGGCAGTGGCTATCCAGTTCAAGGTAACTTTCATTTTCTTGGAGTGGCTGTTTCAGGCCATAGTATTTTGATGGCCTGAAAGTTGAAATAGGGCACATTAGTTGAAAGTAACAGATGTCCATCTTGGAACATAAAGCCTTTTTCAAAAATGCTGTATGTGGAGTTGTTAACATACCACAATGTTTTGTCAGCTTTTTATAGATTGTATCTAAATTGCGTTTTATTAACATTATTTGATGGGTGTCGTTTTGGAAGATTACCCAACAAAAGCTGATTTTACTTGCACTTAGTTGCAGTTGTGATAGGATGAGATGGGATCTTTTCTACTCAGATGTGTGTAAATATTACAGGCAGCACTCAGTATCATTTTACTGTTACCTGAACATGTGCTAGAGCCTGAATTGCTGATCTGTGCTGAGACCAGCCTCGCTGGACACAGCACAATGTGTAGTCTATGACAGAGTCCAGTTTAGAGCTGCCTCTTGCCTGATGAGTTCTTGACTGGTCTTGGCCCTGCAGTGTATGGGAAGGAGCTACTTTTCTTATCGTGCCTAAAGGAATGTTGTTTAGGCCACATTGCATTCCTCTCAGGTGAGAAATTAGTAGACTGCATGGGAGAACCATCTAAGGAGGGATTGCTGGTTTTAACTACTGTTTTTAAAACTACTAGTAGATTCAATATAGTCATCCCATAAAGATACATAATCTGATTATTTGAGGTGTGGGGATTTTCATCATAACTTTCATCAAAAAGCTTTGTAGAAGACCACAAGACAAAACCCTTGTTAGTTTTGCAACACACTTCACGGGAGAAAAAGTGGTTTAGGATTTATAGATTGTAGATAAACTCAGATTGCTTTCCTTGGTGAGTTTCCTAACTTCAATTTACTTAATCTTCTTTCTCCCTCTTGAGTTTTTTAATACATCTCTGCTTCTAATCTTTCTTCTAGATTACTTCTTTCTGAGAGACTATGCCATATAGAATATTTACAGGTGGAGCTACTTGTTATAAAGGAAGGTTTTGTAGGAGAATCAATTCCTCATTGCTTTAAACCAAACAGATACAAATGATTTTTCTGAAAAGAACCAGCCAAAAATGGCTGAGGTATAACAATATTGTGTATAATTGGCTTGGGTTTTGAGAGGCATCAAGGAGGTCTTTCACCATTGAACTCGTGGCACTATTTAAAGAGATTTATTTTTCAGACTTTGGGCTGTGGGATTCTTCTGTTTTTCTACATTTGCGATAAATATAATACCATTTCTTTTAGTTTTTTTGTTATTGTCCATATAAATTTACTTAACCATTTTTCCCCCTTTTAGTGGCCTCAAGCAGTCCGAAGCAGAGTCCTGCTATATAAATATAGCACGAACACTTGAATTCTATGGAGTGGAATTGCACAGTGGTAGAGTATGTTTACATTGTGATTTTTCACTTGGGGAGATAAAAAAAATGAGGTGCTTTTTTTTTTTACATGAACTTAATAGTAGTAAATACAGTAATACCTAAATATTGACTTTACTGTGTGTTATTTTAAATGAAAGAGTTGGGTAATTTGAAGATAAATTCTGTATAACAGGGATGCCAGAATTTCAATCAAATAAGCTAGATCTCCTGAAAAGAGTAGCAGTGTATTTTAAAGATGAATTGTTTCAATACTGCAGTGTATTTTACTTAATAATTTTACTGAAGTTTTTGAATGGGTCAGCATGAAACAAAGTGAATGCTCTGTTCAGCGTTACGATGTAGTTGGCAGATGTTTTAAGAATTTACTTTTTCTTGATTTTTAACACAGACTTAAGAATATAGACTTTTAAAAAATTTGATTTAATATTCCTTTGTTTCCTGATTCCAGGCTAAGTCTAAGCAGTATTTAACAGTGTAGAAGACGACCACTAAAAATGTATTTGAAATTTTTCGGACACAGGGTGTGCAATGATAAGAGCCATGTCTGAGTATTTCACTGGTTTCTGGGATTTAATTGATTATGCTGTCTCTCTGACATGAATCCCCAAAGTACTTTTGTCTTAATACTGTATCCTAGCGTGGAAGTGACCATTTGTAGGCACTGAGCACCTCAGCTTTCTCATCCTTAATCACCTCTGTATCCAACAAAGGATGGAGATTTTCCCTAGTCCTCTTTTTATTGTTAATGAATTTATAGAAACATTTTTTATTATCCTTAATGGTTGTAGCTAGGTTGAGCTGTAGCTGTGCTTTGGCTCTCTTAATTTTCTCCCTTCACAGCTTTACTACATCTTTATAGTCCTGGTGAGAGACCTGTCCCCTTCTCCTCAGGCGATAGACTCTCCTTTTGTTCTTGAAGTCCAGCCAAAGGTGGACCTCAAGCCCAGTGGACTTTCAAGGTGGACCTTCAGCCCGGCCTGTGCCTTTCCCTCTTGAAGTACATCCAGCCTTCCTGGACTTCTGTATCCTTAAGGGTGGTCTCCCAAGAGACTTTGTCAATCAGTCTCCTGAATAGACCAAAGTTTGCCCTATGGAAGTTCAAGGTGGTAGTTTTACTAAGTCCTCTCTTTGATTCTCCAAGGATAGAGAACTCAATCATCTTGTGGTTGCTGAGCCCTAGATGGCCTCCAACCTTTACTTCTCCCACAAGTTCTTCCCTGTTCACAAGAAGCAGGTCCAGAAGGGAACCTTCCTTGGTTGGCTCCCTCATCAGCTGTGTCAAGAAGTTATCCTCCACACACTCCAGGAACCTCCAAGACTGTTTTTTCCCTGCTGTATTTTATTCCCAGCAGACATCTAGAAAGTTGAAGTCTCCCACAAGAACAAGGGGTAGTGATTGTGAAGCCTCTTTCAACTGCTCATAAAAAATTTCATCTACTTCTTCATGCTGGTTGGGTAGTCTCTAGCAGATTCCCACCACAATATCACTCTTGCTGACCTTACTCCTGATTCTTGCCCAGAAGGACTCAACCCTATCATCACCTTCATTAATTTGCATGGTTTCATATGCCTCCCTTTCATATTTCATTCATGTTTCATATGTCTTCATAGAGGGCCCCTCCACCACCTCTTTTTCCTTTTCTATCCCTTCTGAAAAGTTGGTCCCCGTTGGTTGCAGCACTCCAGTTGTGGGAGTCATCCCACTAGGTTTCCATGAGGCTTGCTATATCATAGTTTCCCTGTAGCACAGTGCCCTCCATCTCCTCCTGTTTATTGCCCATGCTGCGTGCATTCAGGTATAAACATTTCAGGGAAGGAGTTGAGTACTGTGGTGGTTTAGGCTGGGTGCTGGCCCAGATGCCACTGCACAGACCACACCTGGGAGGTCCCAAGGGGTGGGCCCAGCCCAGGGGGTGGTCACAGGAAACCAGGTATTCCATTTCCCATAATGCCCTGCTCCCCTATAATAGATCAGCACGGGGTCTTCACTGCCTCTTTCGTCACCTGCTGCTGCCTAGGTAAAATGGTGTGAGCTGCCTCCCTTGGGCCTGCCTGGGCCCAAGGCTGGGTTGGGGGGGTGGGGTGGGGAGGAAAGAGCCCTGGGGGTTTTGGGTGTACCCCCAGGTGGGGATGGGACGTTCTTGGGCATGTTCTGGGATCTCTCTCTTTTGTCATGGTGCTTGGGGTTCTCTGTAAAACTTTCATGGTTGCTTTTTATTGTTTTCCCATTTAAACTTTCCATCACTTTTGCAATCTGTTTGTCTGAGTCATTATTTCTGCCCGTGGTGGGGAGGGGGTTTGCCCCAACCCATTACAAGTACACAGTTTTCAACCTTGATGGGTTGAAACCCTCCAGTTTTGTCATATCTCAGTGCTTTGAACATGTTTGGCAGGGCCTAGGTAAATTGTCTTTCTGAAAGACTTTATCTCTGTGGATCTTATGATTCAGCTCTTTGCTGATGAAATATCTTAGTCCTCTTACGTTGCACATGGCAGAAGAACCAGGTAGCACTTATCTTTTACACTAATGGCCAAAAGAAGATGGTGCTCCTGTACTGGTAGTTGAGAGTGGATAATGTTTCTTGAAGAACAGATGAATAGCTGGTTTCCTTAATTTTCGTGTTTTATGGTACAAAGTTAAATATTTTGCTGAAGTCGTGTGACCTTTCTTTAGGCAACTTGATAAGCATGAAACTTCCATTAGTGAATATACTCTGAGCTCTGGTTGCATTTGCAAGCCCTTCTGCTGCTTTTCTCTGAGGATAAATATGAACTGTTAAAATTTGTAATATTAAAAAAATGAAATAGTGTTAAAAACCTCAGGAGAGTGTATTCAATACTTTACAACTATTGAGATGTCTTTAATTCCTAATCTCCTTTTAACTCTGGACTGCTATTTTGTTGGCTCATTAATTAGTCTGATATTAACTCATCTTTCATTTTTAGCCAGAGAAATTAAGACAGCAAGTCAGTAGAATCAATCTTATTTCCATGCCCACAAAAATCCGGGTGGTAATTGTAAATTAAATCAAATGTAAATGAGTATTTAACTAGCTGGATGCCTGGCATGGTCATTTATTTCTTTATAATTTTTTTTAAGGTCTATAAAGAAACAGGTAAAGAAAAAAGGCATGTTGTTTCTCAGTTGTGCAGTTAAATGGCTTAGATTTCTTTGAAAGGGAAGCAACTGTACATTTCATAGTATCAGTCAGGGTTGGAAGGGACCACAAGGATCATCTAGTTCCAACCCCCCTGCCATGGGCAGGAACACCCCACACTAGATCAGGCTGGCCAGAGCCTCATCCAGCCTAGGCTTAAACACCTCCAGGGACGGGGCCTCAACCACCTCCCTGGACAACCCATTCCAAGGCTTCACCACTCTCATAGTGAAGAACTTCCTTCTCACATCCATCCTGAATCTCCCCACCTCCAGCTTCATTCCATTCCCCCTAGTCCTATCACTACCTGATATCCTGAGAAATCCCTCCCCAGCCTTCCTGTAGGCCCCCTTCAGATACTGGAAGGCCACAATGAGGTCACCTTGGAGCCTTCTCTTCTCCAGACTGAACAGCCCCAACTCCTTCAGTCTGTCCTCATAGGAGCGGTTCTCCAGCCCTCTGATCATCCTCGTGGCCCTCCTCTGGACCCGCTCCAGCACCTCCACATCCCTTCTGTAATAGGGGCTCCAGAACTGGACGCAGTACTCCAGGTGGGGTCTCACCAGAGCTGAGTAGAGGGGGAGAATCACCTGCCTTGACCTGCTGGCCACACTCCTCCTGATGCAGCCCAGGATCTGATTGGCTTTGCGGGCTGCAAGTGCACATTGAGAGCTCATGTTGAGCTTTTTGTCCACCAGCACCCCTAAGTCTCTCTCCTCAGGGCTGCTTTCCAGCCAGTCACTGCCCATTTCCATCATCTTTCATTTGGGACAACCCTCATTCATTATGCCAGTCCAAAATCTTGGTTTCAGATTTCTTAGATTTAACAGAAAAGAATTCCTTGTAACATAAAGGGAGATTAGTGTTGTGGACTTGGGCAAAAGGAGGTGGGGAATGAACTTTGTTCTGAAAAAAAATAGAGTAGTTTAGCCTAATTAATCCTTTTCAAGTGTTTAGCAAAGCCTTTATTTCTGCTAAATTGTGTAGGTTTTCAGCTTTTTCTTCTAAGCTTGTTTTTTAATTCACAATATGGCTTTTTAAAATCAGGAACCTGGAGTAAGCTCCAGGTGCTAATAATACAGGTTTCTGCCTGGCTTTATGTTGGCTGTATTATGACAGGGGCAGCTAGTTTAGATGCAATTAATCTCCTGAAATAACTAATTTTTCTCCCCACGTATTAAAGAGGATCAATTCTGGATTCCTGTTTTATGTTGACTAAAAATTGCAGTTTGAGACCTTCTTCCAGTGGAGGTTCAACCAGCTCCTCCAGCAGCAGCTCTTGGCAAGGCAGGGCAGCAGGTTTATGAGGATTATTAATAAGTTTATCCTATTCTGGGTTACCTCTGAGTACATTTGGACTGCTCCCTACCTAAGAATTTTCTTTTATTATACAATGAGGGATGAGATTGGTATTTTTCTTATCTTGTAAGTATTCAGTGGCGATGCACTATGTATTAAATAAGTTATGCTCATTCTCTATGAACTGCTGTGGTATTTCACGGAAGATTTATGCATCCCATTGCAAATTAGGTTCAGCTTCATTCATTCATATGCCTGTATCATCCTTCTGCTCAACTATTCTGAAAGGATTTATTGTAGACTCTCCACAGTATTGATAGAGCAAACACTGCCTGTTTCATTCTTCTATACCATACTGATATAAAGAAACTGATATTGGACTTAAAAGAAAGTCTCATATTAACTGAGCACAGAGTACCATCTAGAGGAGCAGCTGAGATACTGAAGGTTTTAAGGGAATCCATTAACTTTTGGCCATACTTTACAAAATAGTCCAAAACAACTTCTGACTTGTTGAAACATCAAACATGATGCTTTAAACAGTAAGTTCTACACTGACATGTACACTTACACAGGTTCAGAAATTTTTGTAATAATGTGTTAATACACGTTGATCATCTAGAAGTAGGAAGCTGAGATTTGTAGCTTTTGTAACATTGTTTTAGTTCAGATTCAAACCAAGCGATTTCTGCCCCTTCCCCCCCACCCCTTAATCCTCCCCCCTTTCTTTTTCTTTCTACTAACTGAAGTGTTTGCTTACATGGAGGCATATGTTTCATCTTGAGTGTCTCAAAACTTAAGAAGTAAGGCTTGTAAGGCTCTCTGTTTGGTTTTCTAGTTGAGCATGTTGAGCTACTGCACAGTTCTTGGCTAAGTTCATAATTGATAAATGTTTGTGCACACTTCTATATGCCTGTAGCATACTGTCATAGGCAGATTTGTGGTAACCTACCCAGTCTTTGTTGGTAAGACCTTTCTGGAAAAAAATAATTTAAACTATTCTATTTGTCATTTTAAACAGTTCAAGATAAGGACATTTGTGATTAATTCCCAAAATTCTGTAACATTTACCTGGCTGATCTTAGGAAGTGCTTCAGCCTCTCTTAGATGGTTGATTGGCCTTGAACATTTAGTCTAATGCTGACCCAAAGAATATCTAGTGTAGCAAGATAAAATGTCACAACTTGCTTTAATGAGTTAAAATTTATAATACCTTGTAGATAGCACCAAAAGAAAGAGAAGCAAGAGAAAATAATCCAAATATGTGATTGAATTTTTCTCCTCAGGAGTAGCAAGTATAGAATACTTGAACATTAATTTGTAAGTAGATAAATGAGAATGACACAAACTGCATTTGTGTTCTTACAGTATTTTTCTTTTGCAGGATCTCCATAGTTTAGATCTTATGATTGGGATTGCATCTGGTGGAATTGCTGTATATAGAAAACTCATCTGCACAAGCTTCTATCCCTGGTAAATTACTAGTATAATAATGTGGCTAGTCTCTTCAATTTTATTTCCATTTGCTTTAACATAGTATCATAGTATCAGTCAGGGTTGGAAGGGACCACAAGGATCATCTAGTTCCAACCCCCCTGCCATGGGCAGGGACACCCCACACTAGATCAGGCTGGCCAGAGCCTCATCCAGCCTGGGCTTAAACTCCTCCAGGGACAGGGCCCCAACCACCTCCCTGGACAACCCATTCCAGGGCTTCACCACTTTCATGGTCGTCCAGCCTGAATCTCCCCACCTCCAGCTTCATTCCATTCCCCCTAGTCCTATCACTACCTGAGATCCTGAGAAGTCCCTCCCCAGCCTTCCTGTAGGCCTCCTTCAGGTACTGGAAGGCCACAATGAGGTCACCTTGGAGCCTTCTCTTCTCCAGACTGAACAGCCCCAACTCCTTCAGTCTGTCCTCATAGGAGAGGTGCTCCAGCCCTCTGATCGTCTTCGTGGCCCTCCTCTGGGCACGTTCCAGCACCTCCAGATCCCTCTTGTAATAGGGGCTCCAGAACTGGACGCAGTACTCCAGGTGGTGTCTCACCAGAGCTGAGTAGAGGGGGAGAATCACCTGCCTTGACCTGCTGGCCACACTTCTGATGCAGGATCTGATTGGCTTTGCGGGCTGCAAGTGCACATTGAGAGCTCATGTTGAGCTTTTTGTCCACCAGCACCCCTAAGTCTCTCTCCTCAGGGTTATTTTCCAGCCAGTCACTGCCCAGCCTGTATTTGTGCCTGGGATTGCCTCAACCCAGATGCAGGGCCCTGCACTTGGTCTTGTTTAACCTCATGAGGTTGGCTTGTGCCCACCTCTCCATCCTGTCACGGTCCCTCTGGATGGCCTCCCTTCCCTCCAGCGTGTCTGCTACACCACACAGCTTGGTGTCATCAGCAAACTTGCTGAGGGTGCACTCAATGCCACTGTCCAAGTCACCCACAAAGATGTTGAACAAGCCTGGTCCCAGGACTGATCCCTGAGGGACTCTGCTTGTCCCTGGCCTCCACTGGGACATGGACCCATTGACAGCCACTCTTTGGGTGCGGCCATCAAGCCAATTCCTTATCCATCTAGTGGTCCACCCATCACACCCATGTGTCACCAGCTTGGAGACCAGGATGTGGTGCGGGACAGTTTCAAAGTCTTTGCTCAGGTCCAAGTAAACGACATCAGTTGCTTGTAGTACATAAATTTGTTCTTTATGGTGTATCATTGCCTTCTGTTGAAATAAATACGAAGCCTGTTGCCTAGGTGTTTGATTCTCCAGGACTTTTATACTTGTGCTATATGAAATCTTGATCAAGGTAATTCACATACACGTGTGAGTACATGATTAGGAGGACCTTGTGGTCTTAGAGGTTTTCTGCTGTTATACTCAACAATATACTGAGGGGTTTGGTGTGGGGTTTGGGTTGGTTTTTTTTTTAGGTTTTAAATCAGCATTACTAGTAAAGATCAACAGCTAATGGTCTAATCATTTTATCCTGTCATTTAGCAAGAAGAAATTTACTTCTTGGGGAACAAAAAAAGTAAAATGAGTTATTTGGAATTTCAGTTTTCTTTTTTTTTTCAAATAAGTATGAATATATTATGTATACTTGATAAAGTATAGCTTAATCATGTAATTATGAATTTTTTGGAGTGTGACCTTTAAGAGCATGGAGTCCAATCATCATGTTACCCATAATTTCCTTGTGTAATATGTGATGTTTTTTCTGGATAACATTTTCAATTAGATGGTACGGTGTTCTTAATCATGACAGAAAATTGTTTTCTAACTTGCTTTTTGCCCCTTAAGTGTGTAGGAAGGTTATTTTTAGCAATATTCCTTAAATACTCCAGTCATTCCACCCTTTAATTATGAACACAACCTAACAGATACTTCCTATAGGAAAGCACAAAATTAGTATCAACTTAAATTTTAGTGGAAATTATCCTGCAGAGTCTCTGGATTTTTCTCTTTTTTTCTTTGCAGTGAGTTGTAGTTCAACTAACTTGGATGTCCTGTAACCATCGTAAAGTGTATGTCAGCAATGCAGTCGTGCAGCATTTTATATTTTTACATTTCTAAATGTAAAATGCTAAAGCACAATACACTTCCATCTTTTGCTGTCTACATGTACCTGAAGGGAGATTGTAGCCAGGTGGGGGTTGGTCTCTTCTCCCAGGCAACCAGCACCAGAACAAGAGGACACAGTCCCAAGCTGTGCCAGGGGAGGTTTAGGCTGGAGGTGAGGAGAAAGTTCTTCCCAGAAAGAGAGATTGGCCATTGGAATGGGCTGCCCAGGGAGGTGGTAGAGTCACTATCACTGGGGGTGTTTAGGAAAAGACTGGATGGGGTACTTGGTGCCACGGTTTAGTTGGATGGTAGGTTGGACTTGATGATCTCAAAGGTCTTTTCCAACCTGATCCATTCCATTCCATTCCATTCCATTCCATTCCTTTGTCTTTGTGTCCTAAGTCCTGCCCTCTCAGTTTCTTTTAAAGGCTGCAGGTTTTAAAAACTGCCATCTGGAGACACAGTTTCTGTGTTTTGCAAGTCTTGTACTTCCAAGGTACAAATAGATACTAGCTATTCCTGAAAACCATAGAGGTGGCATTGTGAAATCTGGGATGAGATGGTGTTTTTAAGGAAGGAAAAGAGCAGAAAAAGCCAGGAGGGTTCCACAATTTGCTGTGGTACTTTTACTTCTGGAGAACTACATAAACTACATGTAGTGTAAACTATACATGCCAAAATAGCATTCACAAAAAACAGTTCTCATTTTTAAAACAAAATTGAGAGGAAAAATACCAAGCAACAAAACAATGAATTTTTAAATTCAAATAATTTCCCCTCTGAAATATGAGGTTTAGCAGCAATATTTTCAACCAACAACTAGTGCTAATTATTCTGAGCTTTCCTACTCACTCTCCAAAAATACCTTCTCAAATTGAAAGGGGCAAAAATTCACTAGATATTGCATAGATTTTAGATATTTAATTTCTAGCATCTTGAATGAGGCAGTCATAATTCTTCATGCAGGAATGGTGTCCATAGCCTGTCCCTACTCCCCAAAAAACGTCTGAACAAGGAAAGTCACCAGAGCAGCTTGTGCTGTATTTTTTGTTACACCTTCAATTTAATTTTAGACCTCAATTCAGGATATATTTCTGTATTGCCTAGAGTTTTTATGAATCTTAGTTGAGCTGAAGGTGTGCAGATAAGGATATTCCTTACATGCCAGTATATGTCTGAGAATGCAAAAAGAGCACCAACATTTATGTAACTGAAATGGTATTTAGGCTTTTTATGTAACACCATTTGTAGTGAGCAGCATTTCCTATGGGCTTCCGCATGCTCCACCATAAAAGTGGTAGAACTCAAGGTGGCAGCAAACACCATCAAAGCATACTTTCCAGAACTTCAAGTAACATACTCTGCAGCATTAATGGATGACAACAATGCAATTATGCCATATGGTAGTAGTCAGAGAACCAAAAGCTTTCAGGAATAGAGGCAGTGCGAGAGTACTGCCTTGGCAAAAGGAGGGTTTTCAATCAAAGCAACCTACATAGGAAGCTGACTGATCAGTCAGAGGCAATGCAAGTCAAGTAAGGTTTAAAAAAATAACTCTAGATTTAATGCAGTATTTTACATGTTTTGGAATGTTATTCTTCAGGGTGCCTGACTGTTATGATAATTTCCAAATTCATTTTGCAAGTAAAATATTATCTTAATGGCAAAACCATAAAGGCACTCTTTACATTGGCAGCAATTAAGGTTATATATTAACCTTAAAAATTAAACAGCATATGCAGAGTCTTTGCTTTGAAAACTTTAGAGGACCTACTACAGGAATGTATTCTACATTTCTATTTAATATTTTTAAAACAATTTAGCAGCTTTACATAGCAAATTTGACAGAATCTTTCTGAATGAATCTTGCAATGGGAAAGTCTAAGGCTTAGACCTAAGGAAACATTTTTCACTTCATGTCAAAATTACCAGCTGCTACTACTATGTGCTGGGACAGAACTGCCAGTTCAGTCAGAAATTACTAACTCTGTTTCTTACTAAATGACAAATTAGTTTTGACCCTTGTGAGTGATAAGAATACAGGACCCAAAATTGTACCATCATTAATAAGCTACAAGTATTGAATGTTTTACAAGTCAACCATGAAACTTAATGACTTGTCAATGTTGTGTAATCAGACAGATTATTAGGGAGTGATAAAGGTGACTGAGCCATCAGTTAAGAGTAACTGCATTAAATTCAGGGTTACACTTGAATGTGTCCAGAGAAGGGCAACAAGGCTGGGGAGAGGCTGGTGAACACAAGCCCTATGAGGAGAGGCTGAGGGAGCTGGGATTGTTTAGCCTGGAGAAGAGGAGGCTCAGGGGAGACCCCATTGCCCACTACAACTACCTGAAAGGTAGTTGTAGCCAGGAAGGGGTTGGTCTCTTCTCCCAGGCAACCAGCACCAGAACAAGGGGACACAGTCTCAAGCTGCACCAGGGGAGGTTTAGACTCGAGGTGAGGAGAAAGTTCTTCACCGAGCAAGTCATTCGTCATTGGAATGGGCTGCCCAGGGAGGTGGTTGAGTCACCATCCCTGGAGGCATTCAAGAGGAGATTGGACATGGCACTTGGTGCAATGGTTTGGTCATGAGGTCTGTGTTGATAGGTTGGACTCGATGATCCTCGAGGTCTCTTCCAACCTTATTTATACTGTGATACTGTGTGATACTGTTTGAATGTGACATCTTCAAGCACTTGATCAAATCTAACCTTATGTCTTGGATTTTTTTGTGAACTCTACTATATGCAAGCATTCACTCAGCTTGTAGGCATAACTTTGCAAATTATTTCTAGTTATCATTAAATAAAAATATCAGATTGTAAAGTGTTCTTTGTCACTGGATGAAACAGATGTAGTTGTACCTGAGGAAATAGGAATATAATTGCAAGGGATGCTGTACCTAGAGGAGAAGCAAAATAAAGAGACTTAAAGCCCTTATTTGGTTTCAAGTGATTATCATAGAAACATAGAATCAATAAGGTTGGAAGAGACCTCAAAGATCATCAAGTCCAACCTGTCACCCAAGACCTCATGACTACTAAACCATGGCACCAAGTGCCACATCCAATCCCCTCTTGAACACCTCCAGGGAAGGTGACTCCATCACCTCCCTGGGCAGCACATTCCAACAGCTAACAACTCTCTCTGTGAAGAACTTTCTCCTCACTTGAGTTTAAACTTCCCCTCGTGCAGCTTGGGTCATGCAGTGAATCCTGTTTCTAAAAAAATGGACTGGGGAGAGGAGAGGGACTGATAAGAGTCTGGGTATTTGGGCATGTTGGCTAGCTTTTTATATTTGGGTGGATGGTTTATTGCTTAGTCTGCAAGGTCGGTTTCCTATGTCCTGCATTTCTGCTCTTTATGTTAGGGTAAGGACAGATAAGGACAACAACTGTGTAAGCTGAGAATGACTGAAAAAGCTTACTTGTTCAAGTTTATTCTATGTCAAGAAATGTGGTGGCAAAGAAGCAGAAGCACAAAACTTGAGTGGTACTAGTTCAGGTGGAGTAGCACTAGGATTAAGAAAGTATTGATATATACATGAGTTGCATCTCAATAAATATAACTGAAAGTTTATATGACTTATTGGAAAGTTCAGATTCCAGAATTTTTAGATAAGCAATGCAGGTCATTACTGTTTGAGCTAGCAAGTCAAGTGGCACAAGGATTTCAAGAGTTGTCTTAACAGCAGAGGTCGAGAGGCAGGAGTTGATCTGCTGGAGGGTAGAGAGGCTCTGCAGAGGGACCTTGACAGGCTGGACAGATGGGCAGAATCCAACAACATGAGATTTAACACATCCAAGTGCCGGGTTCTGCACATTGGCCACAACAACCCCATGCCGTGCTACTGGCTGGGGTCAGAGTGGCTGGAGAGCGGCCAGGCAGAGAGGGACCTGGGGGTACTGGTTGATGGTAGGCTGAACATGAGCCTGCAGTGTGCCCAGGCGGCCAGGAGGGCCAATGGCATCCTGGCCTGCATCAGGAACAGTGTGGCCAGCAGGAGCAGGGAGGTCATTCTGCCCCTGTACACTGCACTGGTTAGGCCACACCTCGAGTACTGTGTCCAGTTCTGGGCCCCTCAGTTTAGGAAGGAGGTTGACTTGCTGGAGTGTGTCCAGAGAAGGGCAACAAAGTTGGTGAGGGGCTTGGAACACAAGCCCTGTGAGGAAAAGCTCAGGGAGCTGGAGTTGCTTAGCCTGGAGAAGAGGAGGCTCAGGGGAGACCTTATTGCTCTCTACAACTACCTGAAGGGGGGTTGTAGGCAGGCAGAGGTTGGTCTCTTCTTCCAGGCAGCCAGTACCAGAACAAGAGGACACAGTCTCAGGCTGCGCCAGGGGAAGTTCAGGCTGGAGGTCAGGAGGAAGTTCTACACAGAGAGAGTGATTGCCCATTGAAATGGGCTGCCTGGGGAGGTGGTGGAGTCGCCATCACTGGAGGTGTTCAGGAGGAGACTTGAGAGGGTGCTTGGTTGCATAGTTTAGTTGGTTGGGTGGTGTTGGATGATAGGTTGGACACAATGATCTTGAAGGTCTCTTCCAACCTGGTTTATTTTATTCTATTCTTTTCTATTCTATATGATTTCTAGTAACGTGCAACAATTTACCTATTCACCAAAAAAATGGTATTAATGAAATTTCTATTTGTCATGGTTCTGTAATTGATGGAGAAATGAGACATGTTCAGGTTTCCACCTCTAAAGTGGAAGTGTAGTAATTGTTCTTTCCATTACCTTTCTTCTTTCTAACTGGCATCCATGAGGGACATAGCTTGACAACTGAAGTGCATCTCTCTCACTGACAGTGAGGAATGAATAATATGCCACTGTCCTCCTTGCTGAGAGCAATGCAAAAACTCTGGTAAAGAACTGAGGTGACCTTCAATATAGTTTGTACCTTATGAGATCTAAGGTTTTGTGATACAATACTGGTTGACAAGAAAATTCTGAGACTTTGAGCAGCAGCCTTCCAAAAGCCTTTTATGGTAGCTTTTTTTTTTTCCAGGCAGATATGATTTAATCAGACCATAACTAACTTTCCCAAGGTGCTGAGAGAGCTGGCAGACGAGCTGACCAAGCCACTCTCCATCATTTTCCAGCAGTCCTGGCTCACTGGAGAGGTCCCAGAAGACTGGAAGCTGGCCAACGTTGTGCCCATCCATAAGAAGGGCCGGTTGGATGAGCCAGGGAATTATAGGCCTGTCAGCCTGACCTCAGTGCCAGGCAAGATCATGGAACAGGTCATCCTGAGTGCAATAACACAGCACTTGCAGGATGGCCAAGGGATCAGGCCTAGCCAGCATGGATTTAGGAAGGGCAGGTCCTGCCTGACCAACCTGATCTCCTTCTATGATCAGGTGACCCGACTGGTGGATGTGGGGAGGCCTGTTGATGTAGTCTACCTGGACCTCAGCAAGGCCTTTGACACCGTCCCCCATAGCAAACTGCTGGCCAAGCTGTCAGCCCATGGCTTGGACAGGAGCACACTGCGATGGGTTAGGAACTGGCCGGAGGGCCGAGCCCAGAGAGTGGTGGTGAATGGTGCCACAGCCAGCTGGCGGCCAGTCACTAGTGGTGTCCTCCAAGGATCAGTGCTGGGCCCTGTGCTCTTTAACATCTTTATTGATGATCTGGATGAGGGCATTGAGTCCATCATCAGTAAATTTGCTGATGACACCAAGCAGGTGGCAGGAGTTGATCTGCTGGAGGGTAGAGAGGCTCTGCAGAGGGACCTCGACAGGCTGGACAGATGGGCAGAATCCAACGGCATGAGATTTAATGCATCCAATGCCAGGTTCTGCACATTGGCCACAGCAACCCCATGCAGTGCTACAGGCTGGGGTCAGAGTGGCTGGAGAGCGGCCAGGCAGAGAGGGACCTGGGGGGTACCGGTCAATGGCAGGCTGAACATGAGCCTGCAGTGTGCCCAGGCGGCCAAGAGGACCAATGGCATCCTGGCCTGCATCAGGAACAGTGTGGCCAGCAGCAGCAGGGAGGTCATTCTGCCCCTGTACACTGCACTGGTTAGGCCACACCTCGAGTACTGTGTCCAGTTCTGGGCCCCTCAGTTTAGGAAGGATGTTGACTTGCTGGAACGAGTCCAGAGAAGAGCAACAAAATTGGTGAGCGGTTTGGAACACAAGCCCTATGAGGAAAGACTGAGGGAGCTGGGATTGCTCAGCCTGGAGAAGAGGAGACTCAGGGGTGACCTTATCACTCTCTACAACTACCTGAAGGGAGGTTGTAGACAGGCGGATGATGATCTCTTCTCCCAGGCAGCCAGTACCAGAACAAGAGGACACAGTCTCAGGCTGCGCCAGGGGAGGTTCAGGTTCGATATTAGGAAGAAGTTCTATACAGAGAGAGTGATTGCCCATTGGAATGGGCTGCCCAGGGAGGTGGTGGAGTCGCCGTCATTGGAGGTGTTCAGGAGGAGACTTGATGGGGTACTTGGTGCCATGGGTTAGCTGTTTGGGTGGGTTGGATTGGTTGATGGGTTGGACGCAATGATCTTGAAGGTCTCTTCTAACCTGGTTTGGTTTATTCTAAATAAAGGTTTATTCTATATGGTTCCATCTGATCACAGATTTCTTTTTCCAAAACATGTAGATTTTCAGTTATTGGAGTAGAATAGAATAGAGTAGAGTAAAAGCATTCAAGAGAAAATCCAGATATTTTAGACAAATCTTGTTTTGCTGTAGGAAGGTGCATGGGAACCTAGAAGTTTACTTAATTTAGCAAAACTGATAAGCATGTAATTACAATGAAAAATGCTTCTGAGCACCAATCCCAGTTGTAATCTTTACCTCAGAAAAATCTTTATTCATACTGTGTAAATATAGAAGAGGTGTTCAGTTCTGTATAAAATTACTAGGTAAATTATGTAGCAGTGTTAATAGTTGGACTGAAATATATTAATGCTCATTCTTACAGTTTTCAGCCTTCTACAGTTGTGATCTTTAACTGTGTTGTTAGTTATTAATACAAGTACATGATATTTTTCACATCACAAAACCAGTTCTGTGGCTTTGGGGAATTTCAGATGTTTTATGACCAACCCTGTCATGTCATTAGGCTCTGAAATTTTGTTCCTTTATTCACAGTTGTCATATGATTCTTAAGTTATACAGACTTGACACATCTAACATTTGTGCAGCTTAATAAAGGATGTCATCAGGTTTTTGCTGTAGGAATAGATTTGGTGGAAGAGAATTGCTGTGTGAGCTATTTAAAGAGTAAAGGAGGGAGAATCTCAATTTCAAAAAGGCCTTGATTCTTAGCTGAAGTTTTTTCCTTTGGGTTTTTTGGCATATCTTTGCAACAACTCAGGAGGTAGCTGCATATAAGTAATAGAATAATTAAAAGCTATGATCTTCTTGGTATGCTGTACACAGTATTATTTTTCATTGTTGTATCTAAGCACTCCTTAGTATTTTATGGTCTGTTTCTTTCCTTTAGGGTGAACATACTAAAAATTTCCTTTAAAAGGAAGAAGTTTTTTATACAACAACGGCAAAAACATGTAAGTAGTGCTTTAATTTTGCTTTAATCAAGTGGTCCTGGTATGTTTTTGCTTTAAATGTTAAGACAAAGCCTTAACAAGGCACTGTTGTATTAACCTGCCTTTGATAATCTGTTTCATTAACTTGCTTTCACGGTTCTGGTCCTATGACCCTCATTGTTTCCTGGTTTTTGTTTCCTTTCCAACATGGAATCCTTCCACATTCAGTATATTGGACTGTTTCTTCTCCCTTGAATGTGCAACATACACATCTTCATCCTTTCTTCAGTACATCTGGAAATTACACTAGTAACTTATTGTATTTTCCTGTTCTTGTCAGCATCTGCTGCTCTTTTCTTTGGTGCTTTCCCTGCCCTGTCAAGTTCCTCAGTGCAGTGAATCTACTAAACATCTGGTTACCCCATCCAGAGGAACTTTGTGAGGTCCCTTCTGTTCCTAGGCTTCACAGTTTTGGGAGAATTCAGCAGCTGAAATGTGACATTCCATGCAGCTCCTGCATGACATAAAAGACTTCATAAGCTGGCAAAATATATAAAGATAATTGATAAAACTGATAGAAGATATTTCTGCTGCTAGCAGCCATCTTCATAATGCTGAGTGCTTTGTGCATAACTGTTGTTTAATTAGTCTGTTTAATGGAGGGAGCAAGAAAATATCTTGATTAGAGTATTTTGCCACAATATGAATAGAAAAAATAAGATATGATTTCACAAAGAAATTATTTAATATGGGCAGCAATTTCCAAATGTGTCTGTGAGAATAAGAATAGGAACAGAACTCTCTGAGAGTGACTAGTAACAGTAGATAGTAAAATGAGTGTACTTACAGAGGATTTTTTTGAATATTGAAGAATTAAATGTCTCTGGACTTACAGACCATATGAAGTATGTGTATTTATTTTATAAAGGTTTGAATGCTGTCAAAAATGTAATTTCTCTTTCGGAGGACATGGCAGCATTCTTAAAGTTCGTTCAATTAAGATTTCATTGTTTTTTTCTTTCATCAGTAACTGTATTAACTATCAATAACAGTATTAACTAGCCATAGCTATGTCTGTCTGGTATCTGAAATGGTTCAACAATTGCTACAGCTGGTGAGGGCAAAATCAAAGGTGGAACAATTGTATTGTACCTGTGTTTCACTGGCACCAAGTTTGCACCAAGGTACACAAGCGTTGTGTTGTTCTTCCTTTTGACCTATTCATTGTGGCCTTGTGTGTGGCCTTCAGAAAGCAGACTGAATTTGAACAGCAGTGGCAGCAACTCTCGTGAGTCCCATTTCAGCTATTTTTTTTTCTCCCAAGGTAGATCACTGTTAACATCTTCAGTATTGTCTAGAAGACTATCAAGCAGATATTTTTTTGCACACTGTGGCTCTTGGAAGAACATTACTGAATTGAAACCATATGTGAAGAATTTGGATTAGGATTAGGATTGATTAGGATTTTTTTCCTTTTTACATTGCATGCTTAATGGAGTGTTTAAAAGAGTCTTGTCAAGATCTGACTGGAAACCTGGAACTCTGTTTAGTTATTTAGTATTGTACTCATAAAACAAAATATTTTCTATGCCATACTTAAATATATCATTAACACTGTAGAGATTAGGATAATTGCTTAAATTGTCCATTTCACAGTTTAGAATGCCTTATAGCTAGAGGGCTATTTTGGCCATTTCCAGCTCAAAATCTACTATATACTGACTTTTTCTGTTGTTTTGTTTTCCTGAATGCATTTTTCCTTTTAAAGATAAAAGTAATTTTATTGCTATTTTGTGAGCATCTTTACTGTCTTTGATCTTTTTGTATATATTAAAATACTATATTTCTTGCTGTTACAGAATGAATCCAGGGAGCATATTATCGCCTTCAATATGTTAAATTACAGAGCATGCAAAAATCTATGGAAATCTTGTGTGGAACATCACACATTTTTTCAGGCAAAGAAGTCACTACCTCATGACAAAAAGATATTGTCACATTATTGGGCCTTGAGTTCTAGAAATCCAGCAAAGTAAGTACGCTGTGAAAGCATTGTTTGATTTGTAATGGGAGTGAGAGGATTTGTGTCAATTGATAGCTCAAGCTGGAGTGACAGAGTTCTGTTCTGGCCATACATCGGTTTAGTAGTCATGGGTGACAGGTTGAACCTGATGATCTTTGAGGTCTTTTCCAACCTTATTGATGATTCTGTGATTCTATGGTAGCTCCAAATCTCCATGTGAACATCTCTATGTGAATAATTTGACATATTTTAGAAGTGAGGAGGATTTAAGGGGGAAAAAGAGGCTGTATCACCTTTGGAAGGAGGGGAAGGCTTCTCGAGGTAAGTTCAAGGAAGTTGTTAGATTATGTAGGAATAAAATTAGGAAGGCAAAGGCCCAGCTGGAACTGAAGCTGGCCACCTCTGTCAAAGACAATAAAAAGCATTTTTATAAATATATTAACAATAAGAAGAAGGGCAGGAAGAACCTCCACTCCTCATTGGACCTGGAGGGGAACACGGTGACTGAAGATGAGGAAAAGGCTGAGGTCCTGAACACCTTCTTTGCCTCAATTTTTAAGAGCAAGGCAGGAGGTCAGGACGAGTGGCCTCCTGAGATGGGCGATGGGGTCAGGGAGCAGTGTAGTGCCCCAGAAATCCATGAGGAATTAGTTTGGGACCTGCTGAGCCACTTGGACACTCACAAGTCCATAGGACCGGATGGGATCCATCCTAGGGTACTGGGAGAGCTGGCAGATGAGCTGGCCAAGCCGCTCTCCATCATTTTCCTCCAGTCCTGGCTCACCAGTGAGGTCCCAGATGACTGGAAACTGGCCAGTGTGGTCCCCATCCATAAGGAAGGTCAGATGGAGGAACCTGGAAACTATAGGCCAGTCAGCCTGACCTCAGTGCCAGGGAAAGTGATGGAGCAGATTATCCTGGCGGCAGCAACTGCGCACCTGAAGGACGGCCAAGGGCTCAGGTCCAGCCAACATGGATTTAGGAAGGGCAGGTCCTGCCTCTCCAACCTGATCTCCTTCTATGACCACGTGACCCGTCTGGTGGATGTGGGGAGGCCTGTGGATGTGATCTACCTGGACTTCATCAAGGCCTTTGACACCGTCCCCCACAGCAAACTGCTTTCTAAGCTGTCAGCGCGTGGCTTGGACCACTACACTTTGAGCTGGGTTAGGAACTGGCCGGAGGGCCGAGCCCAGAGAGTGGTGGTGAATGGTGCCACATCCAGCTGGCAGCCAGTCACCAGTGGCATCCCCCAGGGATCAGTGCTGGGCCCCATCCTCTTCAACATCTTCATTGATGATCTGGATGAGGGGGTTGAGTCAGTCATCAGCAAGTTTGCAGATGACACCAAGTTAGGAGCAGATGTTAGTCAGTTAGAGGGTTGAAAGGCTCTGCAGAGGAACCTCAACTGACTGGACAGATGGGCAGAGTCCAATGGGATGCCATTCAACAAGTCCAAGTGCTGAGTGCTGCACTTTGGCTACGTCAACCCCATGCAGAGCTACAGGCTGGGGTCAGAGTGGCTGGAGAGCGGCCAGGCAGAAAGGGATCTGGGTGTGCTGATCGACAGCCGCCTGAATATGAGCCAACAGTGTGCCCAGGTGGCCAAGAGGGCCAATGGCATCCTGGCTTGCATTAGGAATAGTGTGGCCAGCAGGAGCAGGGAAGTCATTGTGCCCCTGTACTCTGCTTTGGTGAGGCTGCACCTTGAGTACTGTGTCCAGTTCTGGGCCCCTCAACTTAAGAAGGACATTGAAACACTTGAATGTGTCCAGAGAAGGGCAACAAGGCTGGGGAGAGGCCTTGAGCACAAGCCCTATGAGGAGAGGCTGAGGGAGCTGGGATTGTTTAGCCTGGAGAAGAGGAGACTCAGAGGAGACCTCATTGCCCTCTACAACTACCTGAGAGGTAGCCAGGAAGGGGTTGGTCTCTTCTCACAGGCAACCAGCACCAGAACAAGGGGACACAGTCTCAAGCTGCGCCAGGGGAGGTTTAGACTCAAGGTGAGGAGGCAGTTCTTCACCAAGCGAGTCATTCGTCATTGGAACAGGCTGCCCAGGGAGGTGGTTGAGTAGCCGTCCCTGGAGGCGTTCAAGAGGAGATTGGACGTGACACTTGGTGCCATGGTCTAGTCATGGGGTCTGTGTTGATAGGTTGGACTCAATGATCCTCGAGGTCCTTTCCAACCTAAGTTATACTGTGATACTGTGTGGTTTCAGTTTCTATGACGTGGTGCCAATACAATAGAACTTGTGTTATAATGTCCTAAAAATATATTTGAATGTAAGTATTCTGTTGTTGCAGCTTGTTCTTTGTGTGACATGTAAAAACACTAGAAAGTAAAAGTGTCACATAGATAAATGATCCAATAAGAGAATTTGCAGAATTGCTTTGTTTTGAACCATTTATATCTTATTGTCATATACACACTCTGAGTATCTCAGAGGAATTTCTGGAGTCTGTCATGCCAACTGGTTATTACTGACTCCGAGATGAAACACTTTGTTCCATTTGCTGGGCCCCATGCTCTTTAATATCTTTATCAATGATCTGGATGAGGCTGAGGGTACTGGTCAATGGTAGGCTGAACATGATCCTGCAGTGTGCCCAGGCAGCCAAGAGGGCCAATGGCATCCTGGCCTGCATAAGGAACAGTGTGGCCAGCAGCAGCAGGGAGGTCATTCTGCCCCTGTACACTGCACTGGTTAGGCCGCACCTTGAGTGCTGTGTCCAGTTCTGGGCCCCTCAGTTTAGGAAGGAGGTTGACTTGCTGGAGTGTGTCCAGAGAAGGGCAACAAAGTTGGTGAGGAGTTTGGAACACAAGCCCTATGAGGAGAGGCTGAGGGAGCTGAAGTTGCTTAGCCTGGAGAAGAGGAGGCTGAGAGGAGACCTTATTGCTGTCTACAACTACCTGAAGGAAGGTTGTAGACAGGCGGATGATGGTCTCTTCTCCTAGGCAGCCAGTACCAGAACAAGAGGACACAGTCTCAGGGTGCGCCAGGGGAGGTTTAAGCTGGCTGTTAGGAAGAAGTTCTATACAGAGAGAGTGATTGCCCATTGGAATGGGCTGCCCAGGGAGGTGGTGGAGTCACCATCACTGGAGGTGTTCAGGAGGAGACTTGATGGGGTGCTTGGTTCCATGGTTTCGTTGATTAGGTGGGTTGGATTGGTTGATGGGTTGGACACGATGAAGGTCTCTTCCAATCTATTCTATTCTATTCTATTCTATTCTATTCTATTCTATTCTATTCTATTCTATTCTATTCTATTCTATTCTATCCATCATCAGTAAGTTTGCAGATGACACCAAGCTGGGGGCAGGTGTGAATCTGTTAGATGGTAGGAGAGCTCTGCAGAGGGACCTTGACTGGCTGGACAGATGGGCAGAGTCCAAGAGCATGAGATTTAACACATCTAAGTGTTATGTTCTACACATTGGCCACAACAACCCCATGCAGTGCTACAGGCTGGGGCGAGAGTGCATGGAGAGCAGCTGGGCAGAAAGGGACCTGTGAGTACTGGCTGATAGTGGACTGAACAGGACCCAGCAGTGTGCCCAGGTGTCCAAGAAGGCCAATGGCATCCTGGCCTGTATCAGGAACAGTGTGGCCAGCAGGAGCAGGGAGGTCATTCTCCCCCTGTACTCAACACTGATTAGGCCACACCTTAAGTCCTGTGTCCAGTTCTGGGCCCCTCAGTTTAGGAAAGATATTGAGTTGCTGGAAGGTGTCCAGAGAAGGGCAACAAAGCTGGGGAGGGGTCCAGTGCACA
Source organism: Melanerpes formicivorus (assembly GCF_026170545.1). Taxonomy (NCBI): domain Eukaryota; kingdom Metazoa; phylum Chordata; class Aves; order Piciformes; family Picidae; genus Melanerpes; species Melanerpes formicivorus. Next base: position 945,464 of record NW_027142367.1, on the reverse strand, counting down.
AGCCCTTTGAAGAGAGGCTGGGGCAGGTGGGGTTGCTTAGCCTGGAGAAGGTCCCTCTGCAGAGCTCTCCTATGCTCTAACAGATCAACTCCTGCTCCCAACTTAGTGTCATCTGCAAATTTACTGATGATGGTCTCAATCCCCTCATCCAGATCATCAATGAAGATATTGAACAGGACAGCGCCCAGCACTGATCCCTGGGGGATGTCACTGGTGACTGGCCTCCAGCTGGATGTGGCACCATTCACCACCACTCTCTGGGCTCGGCCCTCCAGCCAGTTCCTAACCCAGCACAGAGTGCTACTGTCCAAGCCACGAGCTGACAGCTTGGACAGCAGTTTGCTGTGGGGAATATGCAGTAACCTTTACTATCAAGCTGCTGAATTATATGTGAAGCAACAGCAATTCAGGAAGAGAGTCTATGTAAAATTGGTCACTGTCATTTAGCCAATTATTTTCTCAAAAATTTCAGAAAAGGGGTGATTAAGTCACTTCTGAAGTATTTCATATATAGAAAATTTTTACTTTCCCACTGGTTTGTGATTGTAGAATGTTGTAAGAGACTATCACAAACTTGCATGTTCCTTTTCAAGAATGGCTCTGAGCATGTGTGGAAGCCATGCAACCAAAAGAAGGATTCTGCATTCTGCCTTATGAAAAGACAAAAAAAAATGTATTGGGTAAAACAAGTGAAAAAAATATCCCCAAACAAACAAATAAACCCCACAAAACCAAACAGGCATATGTAAGCAAAAACTCCACCAACTACACACTTAAAACCCTGGAGATTTTAAGGATTACTCATCTTCTGTTCTGTCAGCTTGGAAGGGGGTTAAATTCAGGTTGTACTGCCTTAACTATCACAAGTTTTTGTCTGGAATTTGTGGCTTTCTTGTGTGATGTTCTTTTATATTCATATGAGGCAGATACCTCAGTGTTTGTTGCATCACTTGAAATACTTGAACTCTTGCAAACCTTTAATACCATTTCTTACTTTACACATCTCTGTGCCCTTCTAGATTCTATGAGCTTAAAGTACTAGTGACATTTCATTTAAAGTAGACTGCTGAGTTGTATAAAGCAGCTGTAAGACTTATTCTAAGGGCAGGCTGAATCACATCTCTGGAACTGAGAGTTCCTTAAACATTTCTGGACCGAATGCGCATCCCTAGGTGCATTCTTCTTCCTTGCTGAAAGCTAAAAATGTACCTATTTTTTCACAAAGGATAACCTCAGCCATAACTAGGAGCAAGGGAGGGAAAGACATTGACTGTCTCTCGCTGTGTTTGCTGAGAAATATCTTCATATTTGACATCAGAACAGGTGCTTGGAGTTCAGGAGATTGTTTTATGTTACGCACCTCAACTGAAACATCTAGAGAATATTTCATTAAAGTGATTCTGGAGATAGGGCTCTGGCTTCCATCATGACTTGTCATGTCATGTCCATATGTCCTATTGTAACCTCAGAAGTAAACTGCATAGGAAAAATGCATGAAGAGGCCCTTGTAGTAGGGGAAAGCAGATTAATGGAAAATATGTGGAATTCCTCAATGCATCCACTTTTTCTGTACTCCCTCTGCACTTTACCCATGTAAGGCTTTTTTGAAAGAACTTTGTTCTTGTAGAAAACCAGGGTAGCTGGTGCCTTGTCATTGGTATTCAGAAGATTTAAAAAAATAAGTATGGATAATACAGGTAAAGCTACTCTTGAGTTCATGGACTGTGTGTTTGCTAAGCTTAAAGACACACATGGGTAACTGGTTTTGTTATGTTGATGCTTCAAATTAAGTTTTCCCTCTTAAGTTAACCTAAGAGAAGGTGGTTTCTTTGTAACTCAGAAGTTGCTGCTTTTCTGTGAGAACTTCTAGGATGAGCAGCTTATCTCTTTGGCATGTGGAATGCTGGGTGAAAAGATGCATGGAGGTTAGTTTATCTCAACTTTGATCTACTTTAAAATTTTCTTTATGCTGTGCAGTTCCACTAGTAAGGTAGCTTTATTGTCTTCCTAGCTGAGGTTCTGATACAACCCATATCTTGTCAGGTTCTTGTCAAAAGAGTCAACCTAGCCTTAGAGATCCCCTTTCCATGTTAGATTTTTCTCTAATGATTTATTTCTATAAGTAGCATCTCACTCAAATGTGAGTTTCTTATGGCAGTAGAGAGTGGTCTGGTGGAGCTCTTTTTTGCTGAGGCAGCAGGTAGATAGCTAGAGTAATCTGTGTCCTCTGTGAAGCCATTAGTGAATTTTGTCCTTTATGAGTTTTAACATGGAACCTCTAGACTCTGTTGCCTGTTTTTCAATTGTGTTTTGTCAGGTACTTGGTTCAGTGCAAATAGGACATGTGGAATTCCCTGTTTTCCCCTACATCTTTTTAAACAAAATCACACTTGTGATTAGCATTGTTGCAGGAGTTAAGCATTTTTATTAGGCTGGAGGTGAGGAGAAAGTTCTTCACAGGGAGAGTTGTTAGCCATTGGAATGTGCTGCCCAAGAAGGTGATGGCTTCACCGTCCCTGGAGGTGTTCAAAAAGGGGATTGGACATGGCACTTGGTACCATGGTTTAGTAGTCATGAGGTGTTGGGTGACAGGTTGGACTTGATGATCTTTGAGGTCTCTTCCAACCTTATTGATTCTATGATTCTATGACACCAAATGTCTCTGTAAGAACACAAATGCCTAAGTGCCGAGGGGTGAGCACATAACAACAAAATTTACTTTCATCAGCACATTTTATTTTGCTGACATTTTCTATGCAAAATAATTCATGTACCTTTTTTGTTGTTTTTAATTTCTTTTCAGTTCTCTAAACAGTCAGTACTGCAGAAAAGTTATAGGTGGGATGGTATGGAACCCATCTATGAGACGATCTTTATCTGTGGAGCATCTGGAGACCAAAAGCCTTCCTTCTCGATCACCTCCTGTTACCCCTAATTGGTAAATGAAATTTCAGTCTTTCCCATAACTTCCAGCCTCCTACCTTTTCCAATTGTATGTAGTCTAGCAGAATAATTATGTAGTGTGTACATATATATTTAAACATTGTTATTCTGAGACTGTATGTGGTGACAAAACAGTAGGTGTCATGTTAACTTTAGCAAGGCTTTTGATACTGTCTGCCAAAATATTATACCTGAGTTAAGACATTATATTCTGGAGTGGTGGACAGCAAGATGGTTTGAAAAAAAAAAAAGAGCCATAAGGATTGGATGGCTGGACTCAGAGGTAAGTTACTGGCTGCATATGGCTTGGGTAGGCAAATACTTCACTGGGTAAAAAAACATCTGAATCACTGGGCCCGAAGAGTGGTGGTGAATGGAGTTAAATCCAGTTGGTGGCCAGTCACAAGTGGTGTTCCCCACCAGTAACTGGGGCCAGTTCTCTTTGACATATTTATCATCTGGAGAAGGGGATTGAGTGCACTCTCAGTACATTTGTAGATGATGCTAAGTTGAGAGGGACTGTGGATCTGCTAGAAGGTGGGAAGACTCTACAGAGAGACTTGGACAGGCTGGATTGATGGGCCAAAGCCAGTTGTATGTAACTCAATAAGGCCAAATGCCAGCTCCTGCACTTGGGTCATAACAAATCATGCAATGCTACAGGCTTCGGGAAGAATGGCTGCAGACCTGACCAGTGGAGAAAGATATGGGGGTACCTGTACCAGGAATAATGTGACAAGAAGGACCAGGAAAGTGATTGTCCTCCTGTACTCAGCACTGATAAAGCCACACCTCAAGCAGAGAGGGCCTCAAAACTGAACACAGTACAAGAAAGACATTGAGGTGAGGGAGAACATCAAGAGAAGGGCAGTGAAGCTGGTGAAGGGTCTGGAGTATATGTCTTATGAGACGCAGCCGAAGGAACTGGAGTTTTTTAGTCTGGAGGAAAGACTGAAGGGAGATCTTATTGCTCTCTAGAATTACCTGAAAGGTGGTTGTGGTAAGGTGGGCATTGATCTCTTCTCCCTCATGGTAATTGATAGGATGAGAGGAATGGCCTGAAGTTGCACCAGGAAAGGCTTAGATTTGATATCAGAAGAAATTGCTGAAAGGGTTATCAAACGCGGGAGTAGACTCCCCAGGGAGAGGGTTGAATCCCCATCAATGGAGGTGTTTAAAAGAAGCATTAGATGTGGTGCTAGGCTACATGGTTTAGCACCAAACTTGGTAGAGTTAGGTGGTTGGACTTGGTGGTCTTAAAGGACTTTTCCAATCAAAATGATTCTACGTTAGTCTACCTAGTGGCAAATAAGTTCAGAACTGTAGAGAACTGTCTTGGTAACAGTCCTGCTTAACATTTTCATGGCCTGGAGAAGGTGATGGAGTGCTTGCTCATAAAATTTGCAGGCAACACCAAATTGGGAGGATGAGTCAATAAGGTTCGGGGGAAGGCTAGTATCCAAAGGGACTTTGATAGCCTGGAGAAGTTGGCCAATAGGATCTGTATGAAATTCATTGAAGTGCAAAGTCCTGGGAAGGAAGAATCTAGTGCAGCAGTATTGTCTGTGATGCAGTTCCCTGGAAAAGGACCTGGTAATATTCAGCAGCAGCAAGTTGTACACGAGCTGTCTGGTGTACCATGGTAGCAACATGACAGTATTAACAAGCAAAGATAGTAGGTCAAAGGAAATTATTATCCTTATTTTGCTCAGCATTCACTTCTGTGCCCACAAATACAAGAAACATGCACACTGCAGCAAGCTAAGCAAAGACCACCAGCTGGCAGGGTAGTCAGGAGGCTGGAACACTTAACCTACTAGGAGAGGCTGAGACAACTACACTTGTTCTGCCTGGAGGATCAAGGGTTTCCCAGATGCCTAACAATAGCCTGGCAGTAGTTAGGAGAAGGTTAGCTAGAGAATGAGGCAAAGTTCTTCAGTGTTGCATGGTGGGAGGATGAGGCAGGAAGTATATGTTGAAATGAGAGGCTCTTCCTGGCCATAATGAAAAACCTGCTTCACTGCAAGGACATTTGAGCAGTTGTTGCTTAGAGAAGCTGCATGATCTCCATCCTTCAATTTTTTTGAGATCTGACTGAAAAAAAAGTCTTAACAGCCTGTTCTGATTTTGACTTGACCCTGCTTTAAGGAGGATGGTGAACTAGATGACCTCCATAGGTCCCTTCCAATTATGCTATGATTAGAACTTTAAGAATACAGTTAACATTGGAGGGGGGAAATAAATCATAGAATCATAGAATTGTTAGGGTTGGAAGGGACCTCAAGGATCATCTAATTCCAACTCCGCCAGCATGGGCAGGGACACATCACACTACAGCAGGTTGCTCAGAGCCACATCCAGCCTGGCCTTAAAAACCTCCAGGGATGAGGCTTCCACCACCTCCCTGGGTGTCATTTCTGAACTTAGCAGGATCTGATTTTCTACTACACAATACAAAATGTTTAAAAAAATACTACTTAAAATGAGACCTGTAAGGCATGTCATGAAGATTTTGGGATATAGAGTGCATTAGGGTAGAATTTTCACTTTATCTGATAAAACTTGGGGTTTTCTTTAATTAATCTGATTTTCCAACTTGTGTTTGTGTTCCTTACTTTTAAGGCGGAGTCCTAGACTACGTCATGAAATCGGTAAACCACGACACTCGTCTGTAGATAACCTTACAAATGAGATCAGCTACATTACTGGAACAGAGGATGTGTTTTATACATATAAAGGCTCTCCAACATCAAAGGACAGTGATTCAGAGTTCTCTCAGAGCCGTAGTCCACGTAGGAGGTAAGAACTTCTGCAAAAAAACTTATTTCTCATTTTGATTTTTGTTTTTTTTTAAAGGATAAACAAAAGCCAAGCAAGTTTAGTATAAAACAGTCACGCTTGCTTATAAGATTACAATGAGTTCAGGTTTGCTTTTGCATCTGCTTTATTTTGACAAATTGCTAAACTGCAAATGCCATGATATAGAATGTCAAGAGCAAACCAACTTTCCACCTCTAAGCCATTCTCAGTAGTTAAGTTCTTAGTAAAATTAGCAAACCTGTTAAGGCCTACCTGTTCATAGCTGTAACATTTTGTTTCCCAATAGCTCCTGTGACCCTTTCCTACCTTGTATAAACTCTTCCTCTTTTTTGAGGGGACTTACTAAACTCTGGAAGAGTTTATGTTCCACATCAGCAGCTTAGCATTGTCATTTGAAAGAGGTATTGCATTTAACTAAACACAAGAGCATAATAATAAAGACAATAAAACAAGAGCAGAACAAGAGGACAAAGTCTCAGGCTGTGCCAGGGGAGGTTTAGGTTGGATGTTAGGAAGAAGTTCTACACAGAGAGAGTGATTGCCCATTGGAATGGGCTGCCCGGGGAGGTGGTGGACTCGCCATCATTGGAGGTGTTCAGGAGGAGACTTGATGGGGTGCTTGGTGCCATGGTTTAGTTGTTTAGGTGGGGTGGATTGGTTGATGGGTTTGACGCGATGATCTTGAAGGTCTCTTCCAACCTGGTTTATTCTATGTAATGTAATAATGCTTGTAGTCCACCATATTATTCATACTCACAAGAACTGTAGTTCACTTGTCTAAAGGCAGTCTCTACTTTTTGCCTGAAGGCATTTGTGTTGTATTCTTTGAGAACAATTTTGATCTTGCCTGCACTGGTCTAAACCGCTGCTAGATTTGGATTCAGGCTTGAAGCACCTATCTTTGTGCAATTATTTGTTCATCTATTATGTATCTATTTATGTGTGACAGAGGCACGTCTTAATGAGTAACTTCAGATTAACACAATATTAACTTCAGAAATAATACACAAAGTCATGACTCAGTCTGAAAAGGAAAAGACAACCACTCTAAAACTTCTTAGCTGGGGAGAATACTTTGCATTAAAATGCAGGGACCTTTGTAATGCTGCAAAGGGAAAATGGTCTCTAGTGAACTCTAGCAACTTTAAGGCAAGATGCATTTTGAGCAGCAGCATGTTAATAAAATCTTGTAGGACTCGCCTACCTCTGTGATAGTCTGCAGCTACTAACTGCAGCCTTAAATTCTGGATTTAAAGTGTTTCCTTCAAATTTTGATACAATAATATTTTTACTGCATTACAGCTGGGGTATTTCTATGAAAGAGGGGAAAAAAAACCATGTATACATATTTGGATTTGGTCACTGGTGTTTTAAATTGCTTTACTATTTTTCTGATTGGAAGACAGATGAATGTTAGTACAACCTGTGACAGAACAAGAGGACACAGTCTCAAGCTGCTCCAGGGGAGGTTTAGGCTGGATGTTAGGAAGAAATCCTTCACAGAAAGAGTAATTGGCCATTGGAATGTGCTGCCCAGGGAGGTGGTGGAGTCACCATCACTGGAAGTGTTTAAAAAGAGACTGGATGAGGCACTTAATGCCATGGTTTAATTGATCAGATGGTGTTGGGTGATTGGACTTGATGATCTCAAAGGCGTTTTCCAACCTGGTTAATTCTGTATTCAACCTGTATTCAACTAGTGATGTTAGTAATAGCTATGATAATATATAAGAGTGTTGTGAATAGTCATGCACAGGAAGGCATGCCTTTCCTGTGTTTTAACATTTGCAGAATATAGACTTCTAGGAGCGTTTTCTAGAAGAGTAAAAAGAATGCGAGGCAGTCCACGAAAGGAGATGATGAGCATAGAAGCTGAAGACAGCAGACTAAGTTGCAGGCTGTGTTCCATGACTTGTGGATTTTGTCCTCCCAGTTAGTATGCTGGGTTTTTTCTTATATTTTCTTTTTTCCCCTATAGTTCCCGCCCCCTCCTTTACTTCCTGTTTCCTGAGAAGAGGAGGCTCAGGGGTGACCTCATTGCCCTCTACAACTACCTGAAAGGTGGTTGTAGCCAGGAAGGGGTTGGTCTCTTCTCCCAGGCAACCAGCACCGGAACAAGGGGACACAGTCTCAAGCTGCACCAGGGGAGGTTTAGACTCGAGGTGAGGAGGAAGTTCTTCACCGAGCGAGTCATTCGTCATTGGAACGGGCTGCCCAGGGAGGTGGTTGAGTAGCCGTCCCTGGAGGCGTTCAAGAGGAGATTGGACGTGGCACTTGGTGCCATGGTCTAGTCATGGGGTCTGTGTTGATAGGTTGGACTCAATGATCCTCGAGGTCCTTTCCAACCTAAGTTATACTGTGATCTATCCTTTGCTTACTGAGAATGCAGTGGGAAAGTCTGCTTTTATGTTGTTTCCCAGACAGTAAAAAGAAGATGTTCTAGATTGGAAAGTAGCACACACATTTATTTCTCTAAGCACTGAATGACTATGCAGTATCTAAATAATATTACTCACCATGGAAATTGCTGTTGCTGCCTCACATAAATCAAATTTTCTATATGTCTCATCTCCAATACATTCTTGAGTGTGTTTATAATACTCCATGCTAAGCAGGTAACTGAAATCTTTTTTGCATAAATCTAATAAGTTTAAATTCTAAGTGTGTGTTTTAGAGAATCCACAGGAGGTTCCATCTCAACACAAGGGGGAACTTCTTTACTGTAAAGGTCATGGAGCACTGGCACAGGGTGCCCAGAGAGGTTGTGGAGTCTCCTTCTCTGGAGACTTTCAAGGCCTGTCTTCATGCGTTCCTCTGTGACCTGAGCTAGATTGTATGGTCCTGCTCTGGCAGGGGGGTTGGCCTCAATGATCTCTTTGGGTCCCTTCCAACCCCTGACATCCTGTGATCCTAATGTGCAGAGTGAATAATCCTTTCTTGACTGTTAGACTTTAAACAAGCAAAATGGTCATTAATACTCTCATTTTTAACAATTGAGGTAAAATATGCAGTAACCATACACATAAAATTGGTTGGTTTTTTTTCCTCTACACTGAAGTTTTCATCAGTTTATGTCCACATTCCTTGTGTAGTAAAATCTTTCTTTCCCTGAAGGCTCCATTGAAAGAGGAAATTTTACCCTCTCAGTTAAAGCTTTTTTATAATAAAAAAGTGTAACTTGTGTATCCTTGGTTTAAAATATGGGACTTTGTCCTAGTCTTCTGCCACACTTCAGGAATAGCTAGATGTTAACCATAAAACACCTTATAGGGTATTAATAAGTCTTTTAGAGCCAACTTACCCATTTTTGCCATGCTGATCTTTAGTAGAATTAAATTGACATAATTGAAACATTTTGGGAGGGAAAAACCATAGATTTGCACATCCAACATTTCTTTTTCATTGGAGGAAAGCCAAGAGTCACTTGTCATATACATTGTTAATATACACTGTCTACACATTTTCTTCAGAGGGCTCTTTTTTTACTGCCTAGCCTGCTGTCTAAGACTATCCAAAAAGGCATTAGTTAATGCTGATTATAACTAGTAAACAGCTTGCCTATGAAAACAATCTGAAATATTTTTAGAAAGCTACTAGCAAGCAGATGTAAGATGCTGATTTTTAGTTGCAGTTGTTAGGTTTTTGTCTTGAAAGACTGCAGAACTGCACTGTCCATCCCCAGTGCAAGTTCTTTTGATCACACCCAGGAGTTCATGGGCAGAATAGAATAGAATAAACCAGGTTGGAAGAGACTTTTGAGATCATCACATCCAACCTATTATCCAACACCACCTAATCAGCTAAACCATGCAGCCAAGCACCCTATCAAGTCTCCTCCTAAACGCCTCCAATGATGGCAACTCCACCCCCTCCCCAGGCAGCCCATTCCAATGGGCAATCACTCTCTCTGTATAGAGTTTCTTCCTAACATCCAGCCTAAACCTCCCCTTGCGCAGCTTGAGACTGTGTCCTCTTGTTCTGTGCTGCTAGCCTGAGAGAAGAGACCAACCTCCGCCTGTCTGCAATATCCCTTCAGGTAGTTGTAGACAGCAATAAGGCTGCCCTGAGCCTCCTCTTCTCCAGGCTGAGCAACTCCAGCTCCCTCAGTCTCTCCCCATAGGGCTTGTGTTCCAAACCCCTCACCAACTTTGTTGCCCTTCTCTGGACACGTTCCAGCAACTCAACCTCCTTCCTAAACTGAGGGGCCCAGAACTGGACACAGGAGTCAAGGTGTGGCCTAACCAGTGCAGTGTACAGGGGCACAATGACCTCCCTGCTCCTGCTGGTCACACTGTTCAGTCATGAACTGTTACAAAAACAGGAAAGAGCTTATCCTTTATCTCCAGGTAAGTAAGTGAAAAACCAAACAACTAGAATGAGTCTGCTTGTAACTTTATATTCAATTATTTGTTGCAAATTGAAAAACCTGTAGTTTCAAATGTTTCTGTAAAAAAAAAAACATTTAAACTTAAAAAATACCAAGGTCAGTTTAAAATACCAAGGCCCAAGATTTGCCATTAAAACAAAGGCATGTAGCCAAGTAATACTCAAGGAGATTTTCTCTGTATGCTCCTTTCCTTTCTCTCAAGCGCAAATGCAACATATTCCTGCACAGGCTTTTGTCTTAGAGGTAAACAGGCTTGCAGAGCTATAAACTTTTTTAAACTTGTATTCTTGATGGTGATATGGAATAATATGTACAGTCCCAGTGTTGGAGGGGAAGGAAATGAAATGATGAACTAGTATAGAAAAAGGAAATTCACTTGCACTGTGCTATGAATTTCTGGAAGTTCACATACACTCCTGGTTTAAGTGTGGTGCATCATCTGGTGAAGGTATTGCACTGAAAATAGATTTCCTGAACGTATGTTGCATTTGTTCAATTCTTCCAGCTTTCCCTTTTGACAGACAATGAACTACACCTACATAGTGAGCTTTGAATGTACTGTGGGAACACGTCATTATTTTAATTCAAATGTTATTCCTTTTGTGAACAACGTTTTTAAAGTGTAACTGTTGATGAATGTACCCTTCAGCTGTGTTCAGCCAAGTCCTAGTAACTACTTTCTTGGTAAAAAATTGCAATTAATAAAAAAAAATTAAATGTTATTAATTCTGAGTTTTAAATCATACACAGACATGGTCAGTTCCTTGTTCTTACCAAATCTGCTGCATTCAGTAAACTGGAACATGGTCTGTAAAGGCAATGCAGAGTAACTGAAAGTATCTATATATAGGTGATGGCAGCAGCCGCTTACAAACGTGAATGTTTGGAATTTATCAAACATCACTGTGACATTCTCAAGTTTTTCCTTAATAGTACTCTTAAACAGGCAGCACAAAGAATCCACATGGCCTTCTGTTCATAGAAATGCAAAATATTCTGTATATATTCTGTATAATGTTCTTTAAAATGCAGCAAAAAAGTCTCGCTGCAAATGTCTTTCACTTATTTTGGCTTACGAATCCCAATTTTTAATGGCTTTCAGAAAAGAGGTGATAATGGAAGTGCAGGCACAGTCAATTTTCCCAGCCCTGCAGGTGTTACAATAAAAGAAGCTTTAAGAACTTGAAGAGCAGCACAAGGGCAAAACCTACAGATGTTTCCTTCAGTTGTTTGTGAAGGGAGAATTTTGCTACAGTGCTATTGTTTCGGTTGTCCCTTTTCTCTTGGGGTTTTACTCTGCTGTAGTTCATCATCCTCAGCTCTTGAAATAGCAGAATCTCCTGGTAGGGCACATGAAAATGTGAGGAGGGCTCTTTCCTTAAGGCCTTTCCTTTCTCTTCTCCTTACAGGAGAGGACAGTTAGTCTTTCTAGGGCAAGGCGGATTTTTTGTAAAGATAGCCATGAACAGAGCAATCCATAGTGAGTAGAAGATTGAAGATTTTCGATATATTGTGTAGTAAAGAAAAGGAAATACCTGTACTTTTAAAGTATTTGCTTGTTAGCTGCTCTAATGGAAAGTTTAATCTCCCTGCAAAGAATGGCTCTTCTTCTTGATGAAAAACTTGAATGGCTGCTCTGGTGAGTGTTGTCTTTTACTGACTTAAAATAGGGTACTTGTCATATGTTCTGAAATGAGGAAGATAGGGTAGTAAAATGTGAAATATTGTATAGCTAGAGAAGGTCATCTAGTTATTCATGTGCAAGGTACTTTATCACACTGATGCTAGAAATACTGTTTCAGTGAGTAGCAGTGCAAAGTGCATGCTAAGCTAAGATACAGCTTGCATTGTCCCTAATGAATTCTTTTAAGCTTTGTATTTTGTCACCTGGATCAACATTTTGATTACCTTTTTTTTCACTTTAAAAGCTTACAGAATGGTACATTAACTTTCAGAGCTGATATGTTCCATTTAAAGTGCAATAATTCAACAGATAAACCTTCAGCAAGTATTAGTGGGAATTCATGTCCCTCATCTAAGTCTCCAAATGTATTGCTGAGATAATGAAGAATTTGCTGTGTATGTGCATGTGTATGAATGGAAGCCCAAGCTGGTTTTCTCTCTCTCTCTTAAACAACCTTACTCTATTGGAAAGAAAGAGGAGAGATAACACAGCAAAATAACACAGTAAAATAGAGACCTTTCATCGATTTGTATCACAAATGCAAATGTATGTGCATTTTTGGTGAAGGCTTTTGAAAGGGTTAACTTTTAGCAAAACTTGAATTCTACACAGAATTTGGTGGTAGAATTGTAACTCGACTGTGGCAAAACATAGGAAAGATGTACAGATTCATTGTTTTGGTCACAGGAGGAAATCAATTAGCTAAAAAAAACAACAGCAAAGCAAAACAAAACAAAAAAAACAACCACAACCCCCCCATTTCTTTATTTTCGGCATGACTTCCTAAGGAAATAAGGCTTATGTCATTGCACTACCCATTTGCCTCTGTTCCCACTAGAAAACACTTGGACAATTGCAGTCAAATCTAATGTAGGAGTCAAATTTTCAAAGATATGAAGTTTTCTGCAAGATTAGTGACAATGCTCAGTTACTAGCAGTTACTGGCAGAAAAATCAAACAAACACCCCAAACATGCCTAAATCAACATTCTGCTCTTACTAAGCATGAGTTCAATGTTTGTCCGTTCCATTTACATGTGGGCTGGTAAGGCAGCAAGTGTGTGGACATGCCCAAAGGATCTAGTGCACTGCTGGCACTCCAGGGGTAAAAATACAACAGAGATTGGAAACAAAGAGAACCAGAGGTGTTTGTGGGAGATGGGATGGATGACAGTGGATTCAAAAGATGGGCATGACTGCATGAAGCTTCACCATCTCTGCCTCTCAAGAAAGAATTTGTTCATATTGTAGAATACATGTAAGGAAAATTAGACTGATACTGCTGCTAGTTTTACTGTAATATTGATGAAGCGTGGTACATAATTCTAAGTATTGATGTTTTAGAGAACAATAATTGATAATTTAACTGTATACTGTGAATTGCTTCCAACCTGACAATTCAGCAACCCTCCATTCAAACCAAACTACTTCATGCTTGTGTTTTTCCAGCATGGATTTATATCACTCCAGGTTTTTTGGTCACTACTTAATTAAATTTGTAAAGCTATTTCATTTGCCTGAAAGTTGCTTTGCTTTGCAAGCAACTCTTTTGTAACTTTTACTTCCAAATGTATCTCAGCTATTGTTTTAATTGATGTACTATCAGCTACCTCGCTGTTTCAGATTATTTCTGATGAAGTTAACCGGATGCTTTGGGAAACGCTATGTACTGCAAACTGTGATTTGTTCTCTATGCTAAATTGGCATCATCTGTGTAATTGTTTCAGTTTTACTTTGTGTAAAATTCTTACAGCTACCCTGGGGTTTTTGTTGAGTGTTTCATAAACTCCACACCTGTCCAATTCAGACTTTCAATGTAGGATTAAGTATTCTCTAATTTACTGTGAGCATACCTTTTGGCTTTTATGGAGGCTTTTTGTTTCTTCGTTTACTGGAGTGTAGTTTTTGATTTCCTGAAGATTTAACTTATGTTCTTTCCTTATTGGTTTTTGTTTTTTTTAACAGGTCATCTGAACAGGAATCACCAAAGTGAGTTTTCTTTAAACTTTCTACTATAGAATCTCTAGTTGTAAGATATGTAATAAAATACAGCATATGTCAAAGCAGAGGTCTTCTGTGGTTCAAAGATACATATAATACCTTTAAAATCTTTATCGATGATCTGGATGAGGGCATTGAGTCCATCATCACTAAGTTTGCAGACGACACCAAGATGGGGGCAGGTGTTGATCTGTTAGAGGGTAGGAGAGCTCTGCAGAGGGACCTTGACAGGCTGGAGAGATGGGCAGAGACCATGGGCATGAGATGTAACACATCTAAGTGCCACGTTCTACACATTGGCCATAACAACCCCATGCAGTGCTACAGGCTGGAGTCAAGAGTGGCTGGAGAGCAGCCAAGCAGAAAGGGACCTGGGGGTACTGGTTGACAGTAGGCTGAACAAGAGCCAGAAGTGTGCCCAGGTGGCCAAGAAAGCCAATGGCATCCTGGCCTGTATCAGGAACAGTGTGGCCAGCAGGAGCAGGGAGGTCATTCTCCCCCTGTACTCAACACTGATTAGGCCACACCTGGAGTCCTGTGCCCAGTTCTGGGCTATTCAGTTTAGGAAAGATGTTGAGTTGCTGGAAGATGTCCAGAGAAGGGCAACAAAGCTGGGGAGGGCTTTGGAGCACAGCCCTATGAGGAGAGGCTGGGGGAGCTGGGGTTGCTTAGGCTGGAGAAGAGGAGGCTCAGGGGAGACCTTTTTGCTCTCTACAACTACCTGAAGGGAGGCTGTAGCCAGGTGGGGTCTGTTCTCTTCTCCCAGGCACCCAGCACCAGAACAAGAGGACACAGTCAGAAGCTGCGCCAGGGGAAGTTTAGGCTAGATGTTAAGAAGAATTTCTTCATAGAAATGGAATGGGCTGCCCAGGGAGGTGGTGTAGCCACCATCACTGGAGGTGTTTAGGAAGAGACTGGATGGGGTGCTTGGTGCCATGGTTTAGTTGATTAGATGGTGTTGGATGATAGGTTGGACTTGATGATCTTAACCTGCTCTATTCTATTCTATTCTATTCTATTCTATTCTATTCTATAAATGTGTAAGCAAATAAAGGGTAAAGATTAAAAGATTTAAAAGGTTATAAAGGTCAGTGAAAAAAAATTGTTTGGATCAAGATGTGGGAAGTTCTAAGTTCTATCGCACTCCTCATCACTATTAACAAAAAAGTTGGTTGTAAAAGTTTAATGATGTGAAAATCCATTGGTAATTTTATCTCATAACTCCTTGTATAGTGCCAGAAATCATTAACTGAAATAATTTGTCATATTTTACTGGTGCTACTGGGGTTTTTAATTATTTTTTTCTACACCAAAAAATTGTTATGATCTCTAATATCAATTTTTATGTTTTGGGGTTTTACAATTACTATGTTCATTAAAAACTTACTAGGATGCATTTAGATATACAGTGTTCCTCCTTTTGTATCACTGACCTTACTGGATTCATGAAAAGTCCCAGAAGCTATCAGATAAAACCACAATTGTGGAAGTGTAATTCCCTTAGAAGGTGTAATTCCTTTAAGTGCCATTGCAGTTCATTACTTCAGAGTATTTTGAAACTGTTGAAAGTGCCAAGTAAATAATGTCTCCAAAATACTGAAAAAATACTTCCTGTGATAACTGAAAATTCTGCAAATGTTGCACAAAGCACTTCATTCCCATTTCCATGTCCACATAAGTAAGCATCAGAAATATTATGGCAAGAAAACATTCACTTAATGACACCTTTCAAAATGTTGCAAACAGGATTTCCATAAGCCAAGAAATGAGCATTTTGAATATTAATTTTGCTGCTGGACATGTCCTGTATGTTAAAAGTCTAAGCTGTGTTCATAGAATCATAGGATCTACCAGGCTGGAAAAGACCTCAGAGATCATCAAGTCCAACCTAATATCTAACACCTCCTGACAACTAAACCATGGCTTCAAGTGCCACATCCAATCCTTTTTTGAATACCTCCAGGGACGGTAACACCACCACATTCCTGGGCAGCACATTCTTCACAGAGAGAGTTGTTAGCCATTGGAATGTGCTGCCCAGGGAGGTGGTGCAGTTGCCGTCTCTGAAGGTGTTTAAAAGGGGATTGGACGTGGCACGTGGTGCCATGGTTTAGTATTCTTGAGGTCTTGGGTGACAGGTTGGACTCGATGATCTTTGAGATCTTTTCCAACCTTATTAATTCTATGATTCCAATGGCCAATTACTCTTTGTGAAGAACTTTCTCCTCACCTCGAGCCTAACTACATTATGTTCCTCTATAGTGTAGTATTAATTCTTCACAGATAGCAGTGGCTGCTGGAAATGGTTTTGATGGTTTAAAAAAGCTCACATATGTGGTTTAACTGGTATCAGAACAGCAATTAATTTTGAATTTAAAAATATGAATGCCAGGGTTTACTTGCACGTTCTTCTGCTGCTTCAGCCCTTTGAGGATTTCATGTTGCTTGTGTGGATAAACTATAATAAGGTGTACTTCCAAGAATCAAATATGCTTCATTGCAGTGCTGGGCTTTCAATAGCAATGCAGACTGGTTTTGCAAAATGCACTGTCACTGACCATGAATTTCTATCATGTAAGTGAAAGGTCTCTCTTCAGTGGGGTAGTAGAAGTGGCTAAGACTCAGTTTTTGCCATTCACAGTGCTCTTAGTAACAGGAAACTCAGAGTTTTCTCCTGGACACAGATATTTTGCAAATTATGATGTGGTATTTATAAAGACAGAGCAAGTAGTTTGTGTGGTTTCTCTGAGTTTTATCCAATTAAAGAATTATTTTAGTTGTGTTAGAGGCCTGCATTTCATCCTTTTCATAAGAGAGTATGCAGCTAAAGGTCTTGGAGCACCACCAGGCACCTCAGACAATTATTAATTGCTAACTTTTGTTGTCCTTGAAGTTTAGGGTTCTTGAATCACTAGGCCATGTTTGCACTTCAGTTCTGAGTGCTTCTACAGGGTTAAAACTACATCAGTGAAAGAGTATATTAACTCTAAATAAACCTTTGTCACTTACTTTCCTATTTCTCTGGAAATTTGCCATGGCTTTTGTGATCCCAGAGGCACAAGATTGAAATGGCACTTTTAAGTGGGAGGAATGAGAAAAAAAAAATCCTTGTAAGAATGACGGTGGAATCACAGCAAAGTTTTGATGGGTGGGATTGGTAACTGAAGTGCCTTTCCCCTGGGGTTCAGCTCTGATATTGCTGTGATTTCCTGTACTACCTCAACACTGCCTTTCACTGCTAACATGGAAATATTTTGCCTTTTTTTTGGTTACTGTAGTCTTGTTTTTTAATTCTTCTGGATGTCCACTGATCAAGTGATAGGTGTAGATCATACTGCAGTCCTGTTACCTAATAACTCAAGAACTCAAGTCAAATCCAAGTACAAAGTTTGCTTGCTCTTTTAACAGGGCATGTTTTACTATTTAACATATTTTACTATTTCATATGTCTTACTATTTTACTATTTAACAAGTTTTACTATTTAATATTAAAATCTGGAAAACTATACCTCTTAATGTTTATTTATCCATTTCCAATGAAGGATTGTATTGGGAAACAGTCCAGCACAGAGCTCTCTGACCCCTGTCTCACCTAAAGCCTTGGCTCCATCTCCTAATGGAGTCAGTAACAACTCTGGCTCTACTCCATTGGAAGGAGTGGATAAGCAGTTCTTAGAAACACATGACAACATTACAAAAAGTAGCTCAACAGAAGATTCCAGTCAATACTACTGCGATAAGGTATGTTCAACTGCATGTTCATAAAGTCAAAACTAGTACCAAAAGTAACTTTGAAGTAGCGATTAAGAAGGCACAAAAATTGTGATTACATGAGCATATTTTATGCAGTTATAAGACCAAATCTTGTCTTGCTACTTAAATTTCTCCAAGGTTGTGTACACAGTGATAAGCAAACCTGCCAACTGTATTGATTTCCATGGCGTCTGGGCTCCAAGAAGCATCTGCAGGGCAAGTTCCTAGTGGAATGGGAATCCTTAAGTGATTAAATCCTGTTTCCTCCAAGCAGAAAGATTAAATAAGTTAAGCTGCTCTGTGTCTTGATAGCAGGCACAACTCTGCTTTATCCCAGGCACCTCTTCAGGGTGGCTAAACAGCATCCTTTAAATTCTGCACTGACTATAGAGTAGCTGCTCCCTACTAGCGTTACAGTTGGCGATCATTCCTCCCCTTCCTCCAGCCTTTTCTGGAGGGGTGCTGAACGGCTTCCTAGCCTGCCTGTCCAGCAGCTGCTGCCAACATTTAATCCTTCTGTATTTGTATATCTCTTGCAGAAGATACTAATGCACCCATTAGAGGACAAAAATGGGGCACAAAGAATCATAATCTTTAAAGTAGGGTTGATTCAAATGTGTTGAACCTAACGTTTTCCTTTATTAAAGACTACACATTGAAAATTTTATTAGGAGCCATCAACTGGGGAAGATGAGAGGAGAGTTAGAGCCTTAGGACTGAGCAAACAGACAATGTATTTACTGTTACACTTGTTGCTGTTTTTATAATCTAAAAGGTGTGACTGTACTCAGTAATGTTAACTCATTCTCATTTTAAATGTGGATTTACATATTCTTGTTCAGCCTATTTATGTTTGGATGCACTGTTTTCTAATTTGCTACTATTTCCTTGAAAAAACTAGAAAGGATTTTGCTTGGTCTTTTTGTTGTTGTTGTTTGTTTTTTCTCTGCCTATTCCAGAATGACCTAATTGAGGGAGATTTACTTTTAGTACATATCAGACCAGATGAAGATGGGAAGTTTGGATTTAATCTAAAGGTAAAACAATCTTTTAGTGATTTTTTTAAAATGCTTTATAGAGACTTTATGATTGTTTTTCATATTTAATATACTACTTTGGAGAAAGCAGTATGCTCTATAGGAATTTCTTATGCATCAAGAACTTTTAGAAGTGGCAGCCTAATCCTTAAATGCTAAAGCAACAATTACAGAAATAAGTCTCTACTAGTTCTGTGCTGTTTAGTTGCATATACTATGGGCATGGCACGTTCCCAAAGCAGACTGCTTGTTTGTCTGCTTAAATAAAAACTTGGAATTCTGATTAAAGGCATCAACTCTTCAAAAATTAGACCTCTATTATAAAACAAGTTTGTGCTATCCAATTGAATATATGAGTTAAGAAATCCTATTGTAAACACAAAAGTTAATTTATGAAGAAAAAGGGGAATTACTGTTGATTGGAAATTTTTTTGTGTTCCCTCACTGATAAAATAAAGCAGCCACAATTACAAAATTGAGGTAGAGTTTGATCCTTTCAGCTTGGGCATTTATTCACGGGGCAGTGACAGAAGGACATATCAAAATAATAAGGGAGTACATTTGTCTGAGACTTTGCTCCTACCTGATCTCTTGCAGGTTCATCACAACATGTAAGAATACTGTCCACCTTGCAAGTTCAAGTGTTGAATTAGGCTAGTTGGAAGGTTTGGGTTAGAAGAAGTGCTGCATTTGATCTGGTTATTGCCTACTATTAAAATAACATAGCTAAGCAAAGACACTTGATCTCATTTACTGGAAATTGTTAAAGACACCACAATCTTCCCCTGACATTTACTAATGAATATTCAGTCTTAACAGTTCTGCCTATGATGACAGAGCATAAAGTTTATGTACAAACACAAATAACTGATTACTTGTTTTAAATTGTGTTTATACTTAATGGTATATTTGTGCTTTTTACTTGACATTCCTCTAGGGTGGTGTGGATCAAAAAATGCCATTAGTGGTGTCAAGAATAACTCCTGGATCACCTGTAAGTAAATTCTTAAAACTTTTAATTTCTTCCTTTCCTACTCCCTCCACCACTCAGTAGTAGTGTACATGCAGAAATTAGACACCCATAACCAGTATTAGATAGTAGCTGAGCTGTTCTCTTTAGGAATTAATTTGACCAGCAGTCTCTTAAACCACAGATTAAAAAATCTGGAAGCATTAGGCAAGTAAGATATCAGTAGAAAGCATGTTTGTTTCACCTGTTACCTCAAAAAGTGCATTTGAACTGGAAATTATATGATAAGGGGTAAGAGCAATGATGGAAGCTAGTGAACATTAAAGGAGTAGTCTAGGTCCTGAAGCCTACAAAAAAAACCCAAAGGAGACGTACTATGGATCTGTAAGATTAGCAGAGAATTCCAGTGGAACAACTACAGGCTACAAGTTTGGTTAGTGAAATGAGGTTCTTTGTATTTAGTGCAGTAGTTCTTCATGCATAAGATGGTAGACCTGTAAAAGTCTTTGACAGAGGATGCTGTAGTTAAAATAATTATGTCGGTGGTCATGAGAGGACAAATACTTGGGAGAAAAACCTGCTGACAGTCTACACCACTAACCAGAAACGTGAAATGTGTAAAGCAGAAGTCCCAAGGAAAAAAAAAAGAGATACAAATGAAAATAAATCTATTATACTACTCAAGACTCAAAGGTTGTAGAGTCCTGCACATTCATATTAGTGATCACAGGAAGTTGGAAGGGGCCTACAGGTCGTCTTGTCCAACCTCCACTGCTCAGGGATCATCTAGAACCAGTTGTCCAGGACCATGTCCAGATGACTTTTGAATACATCAAAGTGGGAGATTCCACAGTGTCTCCAGGCAGCCTGCTCCAGTACTCATTCATCCTCACAGTGAAAAGGTGTTTCTTGATGTTCAAATGAAGCCTCCTGTGCTTGTGCACATTGTCTCCTGTCCTGTCACTAAGTGCTACTGAAGAAAGTTTGGCTCCATCTTATCTGCAATTTCCCTTTAAGTATTTATTGATAAGATCCCTCCGTAGACTTTTCTAGGCTAAACACTCACAGGTTTCTCAGCCTTTCTTCATATGACAGATGCTCTAGTCCCTTAATTATGTTCATAGTAGCATCATCATATTCTGGCCATAGCTTGAATTGCACTGAACTTAGAACTAAGCATACTAGGAAATGTGGCAGAAAAAAGACAAACTGTAGTGTTCAACAGTTAATATAAACTGCTGTATCCATGGGAAGATTTAAGATTTCATTTGAGACGGAAAAAACCTTGCTTTAGTCTCCACTGCAGCACAGCTAGCAAAAGGATTTGTCACAAATGCAGGCTACTTACCTGCATCTTCTTGTTAAAACTTCAGTGAATTAAGTGAGGAAAAAATGTTCTCTATTTGTAGACATCATTACATATCCACCAAACAAAATCTGCTAGATAACAGAGAGATGAAAACTGCATAGATTTCTTTACATTTTAAAAAGTACATGTCTGGAGAATGTGTGTCATATTATTTAAATCATGTTCATCAAAATTATGTTGTGACTTTTAAGTATTCGCTTCATGAAAACTGTATGCCTGTGAAAAGTGTGCATGAAAAGTGTGTGCCCAAAACCCTTTCCCCAGAAATTCATTTGCAAATGGCTATCACCAGTGATTGCTGAGGCTTAGCGTCTAAAATTTACATCTTCAAGAATAATTTGATGATGGCTGTTTGATAAATACAAAATCATTTTATAGCTACCAGTACACTTTTTGTACTGATTTTCATCTTGGTTGAGATGTTTTGGAGCAAGAAAGACAGCTTTAGGTCTGAAGCCTTTGATAGAATGTCTATTACAGAAGATGAGACTTTGTCAGGAAGACTCTGAAGACTTGGCTTGCATGATGAACTTAATATCCTGATGTGTTCCTGCTTACATGACTGGATGCAATGATATTAATGTGTTTCTTTGGTCTTGAAACAGGCAGATAAATGCATTCCAAAACTGAATGAAGGTGATCAGATAGTATTAATAAATGGCCGGGATATCTCAGAGCACACACATGACCAGGTGGTCATGTTCATAAAAGCCAGCAGAGAATCTCACACAAGAGAGCTTGCACTTTTGGTCAGGCGGAAAGGTAACTGGGCTAATTTTATTAACTTTTAATGTTTTTGAGACTGTTGCTCTTCAGCTTGGTG
Organism: Melanerpes formicivorus; assembly: GCF_026170545.1. Taxonomy (NCBI): domain Eukaryota; kingdom Metazoa; phylum Chordata; class Aves; order Piciformes; family Picidae; genus Melanerpes; species Melanerpes formicivorus. The sequence continues at coordinate 923,678 of NW_027142367.1, read as the reverse complement.
GCATTCCCTCTCCTGCTTACATAGATGTGCTCTTGGTGCACTGGGAATAGGTCTGTGCTAAAAAGCAGATGAATTAGTACGAAAAGTCTTATTTTTCAAGCCTAAAAATCTATGAGAAAAGAAATAGTCCCTTACAAATGGATTTTGTTTGTTGGTTGTGGTTTCATGGGGTTCATTTTAAACATAGCCTAATTTCACAAATCACCAGTTGCAGATATGTGAATACAGATGGGCTGTTCATAAAATCATAGAGTCAGAAAGGATGGCAAAGACCTCAAAGATCAGCAAGTCCAACCTGTCATGCAAAACTCACTCATGACTACTAAACCATGGCTTCAAGTGCCATGTCCAATCCTTTTTTGAACACCTCCAGGGATAGTGACTCCACCTCCTTCCTGGGAGGCACATTACAATAGCCAATTACTCTTTCTGTGAAGAACTTTCTCCTCACCTCAAGCTTAAACTTCCCCTGGCGCAGCTTGAAACTGTGTCCTTTCATTCTGGTGCTGGTTGCCTGGGAGAAGAGACCAACCTCCTCCTGGTTACAACCTCCTTTCAGGTAGTTATAGAGAGCAATAAGGTCTCCCCTGAGCCTCCTCTTCTCCAGGCTAAACAATCCCAGCTCCCTCAGCCTCTCCTCGTCGGGCTTGTGCTTGAGACCTCTCCCCAGCCTCACTGCCATTCTCTGGACACATTCAAGTGTCTCAATGACCTTCTTAAATTGAGGGGCCCAGAACTGGGCACTGTACTCAAGGTGTGGCCTAACCAATGCTGAGTACAGGGGCACCATTCAATTGTACAATGAAACAAATCAAAGAAGCTGCCCTTTTGTTGATGGATTTTTTTCCATTCTTTCCATTCTTACAGTAGACATTCTATGACCTGTGCTGGCTCCTTGCAAATCTGCTGCCAGCAGACAGGAGACAATCTCCGAAACATGCAGCGCCTTAAGCCTGTATATTTAAAATATGGGAAGCCTGTCCATCTTGGTTTTACTTGCTTTGTGTTTAAACACATGCAGATCCAAAGAGCTATCAGATGATGGGAAACTTAGTTTATTACTTTCTTTCTGTAATAGCTAGGGTAAGACCTTAACACACACGATTAGAATCATAGAATTCATAGAATCATAGAATCAATAAGGTTGGGAGAGACCTCAAAGATTATCAAGTCCAACCTATCACCACAGACCTCATGACTAAACCATGGCACCAAGTGCCCCGTCCAGTCCCCTCTTGAACACCTCTAGGGATGGTGACTCCACCACCTCCCTGGGCAGCCCATTCCAATGGCTAATGACTCTCTCTGTGAAGAACTTTCTCCTCACCTCGAGCCTAAACTTCCCCTGGCACAGCTTGAGAATGTGTCTTTTGTTAACATTTCTTGTCCCCTTCCTATTTCCAGATGGAGAAGTCTACTCTTAGCTAAAGATAACTTGTGACCCCATGTCAATTGTTGTATAGGTATGAGTCTGAACAGCTTCCCGTTTGCTTGGCATGTATAAGCCATTCTGATCACTGCAGAGAATAACCACAGCTGCACACATTTGGTGATATGAAGGCTTTCATAGAAACAGAGCTACTATGTGGATTAGCTCAATGTTAGTCATGTTTTCTAATATGTTAGCAAAGAATGTCATGAACTAGTAATTTATGTTTTATTAGTTTATTAAGTTAGTTCCTTCAGTGTTAGCATAAGCATTGCAAAAGCTTATTTACTTGCTTTGCTAATGGCAAGGGACTAAACAATCTTTGAGTCTGCTTTGCTGTTGGAGGTCCAAGCTTCTATAAACCTCTTAAAAAGATACTCTGTTAATAATTCTCTAAATGCTTTTAGTTAAAATTCCTTTGATTTTTACCGTGGTGGATGTTATTATTCATTACCCTATTCAGCAGTTCATTCTGTAGGATAAGAGTTATAGACAAGACCATCTTTGTGCTTGAAAGTGAAATTCTTTGCCTTTGTAGATTCTTTGGGGGGTTTCATTTTGTGAAAGATTATAAGGACATTTTACTCTTTGTAGCTTCTACAGTAATTTAGTACATAAAGAAAAGCAGTTAAATTTGATGCTCTTTGCTTTCCTGAGGCCTTGTCTTTGCAAATTCTGTTGTTCTTGCAAGCTAGTGAATTTTAATGTGCTGCAAAGGCATTAATGCTGCTTGTAATGCATTTTTGAATTTCACTGCATCTTTCAGTCGTCAAACAATTTGTGGAGCCTAAATTAGAAGATGAAGTCGATTCTCACAATCTCTCAGAATCTATTCTTCCTATCTATTCTGAGTATGGTGGTGATACATTGGAGGAGTCAATGGAACAACTAAGGAGAGGGCTGGAAAGTGGGACTGTCCTAATTCAGTTTGAGGTAAGTAATACTCAGCTCTCAAATGCTATTAATGTAGACCAGTGGCTGTGACCAGCCAGTAATGTAAGGGCTTAGTTAACTGGAAAGCTCGTTGCTCCTGTTCAGTCTTACATCAAGAAAGCAAAAATATGACTTAGAATTAAACAGAATTAACCAGGTTGGAAAAGACCTTTGAGATCATCAAGTCCAACCTATCACCCAACACCATCTAATCAACTAAACCATGGCACCAAACAATCCATCCAGTCTCTCCCTAAGCACCTCCAGTGATGGTGACTCCACCACCTCCCTGGGCAGCACATTCCAATGGCCAATCTCACTTTCTGTGAAGAACTTCTTCCTAACATCCAGCCTAAACCTCCCCTGGTGCAGTTTGAGACTGTGTCCTCTTGTTCTGCTTGCCCTTTAGTTTCACCCTGCCTGTGTAGGATAGGGAAGGGTTAGTTATCAGTCTTGCATAAAATATCATCTGCTGAGAAAAATGTGTTTTAGTTGCCATATTTCTGCTTCAAGTACCCAAATCTCACTAAATTTTTTTAAGTATTTTATTGAGTAGAATAGTGGAGTTTTGACAGAGGTCAGTCTTGTACTTTGTGCTTGTACTCAGTGATGTTCTAAAACATCTTTTATACCTTAAGTTAGGGTTTCAAGTTCTCACTTGTTGCCTTCTTTCATGAAATAACAGGAGCAACTTGGCCATTCCTCATCTTCATCTCAGAGGTTGAAATGAAAGTGTTATAATGTTAAATTCCATTTGCAGGATATTTGTAACTTCTTCTGGCAATCTATAAACAACTGATGGTTACTTCTCAGACAGATTACATTGTACTTGAGATTTTCCTGTATATAGGATGAGACTCTGAAAAACTGCTGTATAGATTAATAAATTAACGCTTGTCATGTTGTCATGTCATGCCTGGATGAGCAAGGAGCTCCAGGACACACTGTCACACAAACAGGAACTCTACAAGGAGTGGAAGAAAGGCCAACTAGAGTGGGAGGCATATCAGGAACCTGCCTGAGCAGCAGGAGACCTGGTTAGAAAAGCTAAAGCTCAGTTAGAATTAAATCTAGCTAGGGAGATCAAGGGAAACAGTAAAAATTTCTTTAGATATATTAATGGTAAAAAGAAAACTAGGTAAGGTGTGGGCCCCCTCAGAAAGGAAGCAGGTGAGCTGCTGACAAGTGATATGGAGACGGCTAAGGTTCTCAATGACTTCTTGTACTTCAGTATTCACTGGCAAAGGTTCCAGCCGCACTCCTGGAATAATGGAAGGTAATGGGGCAATCCCAAGCCCTGATACAGACTGGGCAGCTACTGGCTTATGAGCAGCCCTGAAGAAAAGTACGTGGGGTGCTGGGGGATGAGAAGCTCAGCATGAGCTGCAAGCGTGGACTTGCAGCCCAGAAAGCCAATCACATCCTGGGCTACATCAAGAGAAGCATAGCCAGGTGGTGATTCTCCCCCTCTACTCCACTCTGGTGAGACACCACCTAGAGTACTGCATCCAGTTCTAGAGCCCGTGTTACAGGAAGGATCTGGAGGTGCTGGAACATGTCCAGAGAAGGGCCACAAGGATGATCAGAGGGCTGGAGCTCCTCTGCTATGAGGACAGACTGAGAAAGTTGGGGCTGCTCAGTCTGGAGAAGAGAAGGCTCCAAGACTCCAAGGAGACTTAATTGTGTCCTTCCAATATCTCAAGGGGGCCTACAAGAAAGCTGGGAAGGGGCTTTTTAGGGTGTCAGGTAATGATAGGACTAGAGGGAATGGAACAAATCTACAAATGGATAGATTCAGATTGGATGTTAGAAATAAGTTCTTCACCATGACAGTGATGAGACTCTGGAACAAGTTGCCCACAGAGATGGTGGAAGCCTCATCCCTGGAAGTTTTTGAGGCCAGGCTGAATGTGGCTATGAGCAACCTGATGTAATGTGAGGTGTCCCTGCCCCTGGCAGGGTGGTTGGAACTAGATGATCCTTGAGGTTCTTTCCAACCCTAACAGTTCTATGATTCTATGTCATGAAATGTCATAGAAAAATGACTAATATTTTATGAAATTAGTTCCTTCAGTGCTATCATAAGAAATTCTAAAAGGTAATTTAACTGCTTCTCTAGTGACAAGGGAGTGTAGAATGTGTATATACTTGTTTTGCCATTGTGGATCCAAACATAATAATTTTGATGAAAAGAAACAATTTCAGCATCAACTCATCAGCTTTGGTGGCTCTCCAACTCTGCATTCACGTTAGTAAAACAGAAAATAATTAGCCAGCAGACTGTGAATATTCAAGTTTTTCTAGATTATCTTCCTCTACTTAAGCAGAATTTAAGAGGTCTGTCAGTGGCAAATAACTTTTGCCAGGCAAAAATAATGAAGCTCCAGAATCATTCCTTAACAATAAATTCCTGTCTTCCATAAGAATCAGAAATTGCATCTTGGCTTTAGTAAAATGGAGCTTGAGTTATAAGTGATTCAGGCTGTTCAGTTGCATGTGTTATCAAATACTCACTTGGCTTGTTTATGGCTGTTCAGCTTTGATACAGAGTCTTAAGACTCAGTAAATCTCACAGCAGAATAAACTTTTGGTGTTCTTTTTCTCTCAAACAACATGGGGGATTCTAGCCTTGTATTTATTTCATTCCACTTTATGTATGAACCCATAGTCTAAGTCTTTATTAAGCATGTAAAATAGAATAAAGTCTTTGGCAAGTGTTCAGTGAAGTATATTAACATTGGCACAGCCAAGTTGGTAACTCAGTTGTAAGTTGCTTTCATGTATATGTAATACAGAAAAAAAAAAGTAGTTGTATAATTACATTTCTTAAGTGTTGTTGGTTTTTCCCCCTCTATACCTCTTGTTGTCTCTTGCAAGATGCATTTAATGCATTTTGACCTTAAAATTTTGGCTATACACTCGTATGCCTTCATATATTCCAGATGAAGTTTGCAAGAGGATATGGTAGGGTAGGGTAGGATAGGATAGGATAGGATAGACTAGACTAGACTAGAATAGAATACAATAGAATTGAATTATCCAGGTTGGAAAAGACCTTTGAGATCATCAAGTCCAACCTATCATCCAACACCATCTAATCAACTAATCCATGGCACCAACCATCCCATCCAGTCTCTTCCTAAACACCTCCAGTCATGGGGACTCCACCACTTCCCTGGGTAGCCAAAAGAATCACATGTGAAGTGATTGTGATACATTGAAGCTTTGCTTTTATTCAGTAACTTGTGGGATTAAATGTGGTGGGTCTAGTTCAGAAAATAAAAGCTTGTCTGAAATGTTTTTGTGTTACAGCTGATTCTTTAAAATACCAGTCTGCAACTATTTTTTCTTCTCATGTCTCTTACTGCTCACTTCTTCCATCCTCAGCTCTGTATTCCTTCCAATCTACAGGTTTGTAACAAAAAGGCAACTTTGCAGGGAAATGGTTTATATCAATCACTCACACTTCCTGCTTAGCTTTTTTTCTTAGAAATTCATCTAAAGATGATGATAGATTAGCAATGATAGATAGATTAGCAATTAGTCATGAGGTCTGTGGTGACAGGTTGGACTCAATCTTTGAGGTCTCCTCCAACCTTGGTGATATTGTGATACTGTGATAACAGAAATTCTTGCCAAATGGAATAGAAAAATCTCTCAGGCTAATTTTGCATATAGGTAGGAAAATATTAAAGAAATAATTATAATCTTTTTTAAGCAGTCTAGGTATTTTCATATGAATCTATTTTGTGTATATAGCATAATCACATCCCTCAAAATCCTTCCATTTTTCATTCTGTTTTTCAGCAACTTTATAGAAAGAAACCAGGGTTGGCTGTTACATATGCAAAGTTACCTCATAATATGGACAAAAATAGATATAAGGACGTTCTACCCTGTAAGTATTAATTACAGTTTCTTCCCTTTTTTTGTATAACAGTTGTATGTTTTATAAAATTTATCATACATATAATAAATATATAATGTATAATGTCATATAATTATATGTTATATAATTGTATATTACTATATAATAAAACTGTATGGCTTATTTTCTAAAATGTTATCTATTTTTGTTTGTATTCTGCATCTGTGGATGTGGTCTGCCTGGACTTCAGCAAGGCCTTTGACACCGTCCCCCACAGCAAACTCCTGGCCAAGCTGTCAGCTCATGGCTTGGACAGCAGCACTCTGTGCTGGATTAGGAACTGGCTGGAGGGCTGAGCCCAGAGAGTGGTGGTGAATGGTGCCACATCCAGCTGGCAGCCAGTCACTAGTGGTGTGCCCCAGGGATTAGTTCTGGGTCCCATCCTGTTCAATATCTTTATTTATGATCTGGATGAGTGGATTGAGTCCATCATCGGCAAATTTGCAGATGACACTAAGTTGGGAGCAGATGTAGATTGGTTAGAGGGTAGAAGGGCTCTACAGAGGGACCTTGACAGGCTGGACAGATGGGCAGGGTCCATCATGATGGCATTCAACAAGTCCAAGTGCCAGGTGCTGCACTTTGGCCACAACAACCCCAGGCAGTGCTACAGGGTGGGCTTGGACTGGCTGGAGAGCTGCCAAACAGCTCTCAAACAGTTTGCCTATGCCAAACATAGGCACACTTCTGGCTGAACATGAGCCAGAAGTGTGCCTATGTGTCTAAGAAGGTCAATGGCATCCTGGCCTGTATCAGGAACAGTGTGGGCAGCAGGAGTAGGGAAGTCATTGTGCCCCTGTACTCAGCACTGGTTAGGCTACACCTTGAGTCCTGTGTCCAGTTCTGGGCCCCTCAACTTAAGAAGGACATCAAGACACTTGAACGTGTCCAGAGAAGGGCAACGAGGCTGGCGAGAGGCCTTGAGCACAAGCCCTATGAGGAGAGGCTGAAGGAGCTGGGATTGGGAGGCTCAGGGAAGATCTGAAGGGTGGTTGTAGCCAGGAGGGGATTGGCCTCTTCTCCCTGGCAACCAGCACCAGAATAAGAGGATACAGTTTCAAGCTGCACCAGGGGAAGTTTAGGCTGGAGGTGAGGAGAAAGTTCTTCACAGAGAGAGTTGTTAGCCATTGGAATGTGCTGCCCAGGGAGGTGGTGGAGTCACCATCCCTGGAGGTGTTGAAGAGGGGATTGGACGTGGCACTTGGTGCCATGGTTTAGTAGTCATGAGGTATTGAGTGACAGGTTGGACTTGATGGTCTTTGAGGTCTTTTCCAACCTTATTGATTCTATGATTCTATAATGCCTTTTTTTTTATCTGACTAAAAGGGAAACAGGCCCATTGATTGCTAATTTTATTCCCTTTCATGTGTTTGTGTGCAGATGATGCAACAAGGATAATACTGCATGGAGATGAAGATTACATTAATGCAAATTACGTGAATGTAAGTCATAAAAAATTTTGCATTTGTTCCCTTTCTGTATTACAGTAGCAGGCACAATGCATCATTTTTGACGAATAAGGAGATTTCCATTTTTATATTTTGGGGATTTGTAAATGTAAAAGATGACGTGTCTCATGTGAAGCAATTAACCATCCTGGTGCACAGGAATTGCAAGTATGTGGTATATACTGTGATATGTGCAGAGTTTTTAACCAGTAAAAATTGTTTACCTTTCCATATACTGCAAATGCTGAGGCCCAGTGCTTACAACGGCCTGCTCTAATAGAATGAGGGGCAATGGCTTCAAACTAGAAAAGATCAGATTTAGATTTGATATTTGGAACAGGTTCTTTACTATGAGGGTGATGGAACACTGGAACAGGTTGCCCAGGGAGGTGGCTGGGGCCCCAGCCCTGGAGATATTCAAACTGAGGCTTGACAGGGCTCTGGGCAGCCTGATTCTGGTGGGCTACACCCATCCTGAAAACAGTGCGGGAGGGCATGTGAGAGTTTTTGCCCTCCAGGGTGTTCTCCCCCTGGGAAACTGACTTGGTCTGTTCCATTACCCCTCCAGCCTTGTCCAGTAGGGGTATAAAAGGGAGGACATTGCAGTCCTTGCTCTCTTTCTTCTGCTTCGCGGGGAAGAAAGAGAGTTGCTGCTGGCTTGCTGCTCCCCTGCCACGTGGTCCTCCCTGCTGCTTCCACACTTTGCAAAGGACTGGTTCTGTATTTCATATTTCTTTCCCTTTCCCATCCATCCTTGTTCCTTACCCTTGTGAACCCTGCCTGTCATTGTCACATAAATATGTATATATATATATATATATATACTGTTTAAAGAAAATTCTTTACCTCTCTAATTCCAAGCCAAACCCAAATTATTTCTTGGTGGATTTGCTCCATTCCTTTTTTTTTTTTTTTTCTCCTCTCTATTGGGAAAGAGGAGGGGGGGAGTGGGGGAGAGATTCTCAGCCCTGTCCCCATCTGAGCTCTTGAGCTCAAGTTAAGGCTCAAACCACCACACTGATCTAGTTGAGGATGACCCTGCTGACTGCGGAGAGGGTTGGACTAGATGCCCTTTGGAGGTCTCTTCCAACCTAGACCATTCTGTGAGTCTATGTTTTCCTAGTTCAGGATGATAGAATCTATAGTATACATCTGGTTTAAATAACATTTTTCACATAACCAATTGTTTGAATGAGATGCTGAATTAAAATAGTACTTGAGTAGTGAAAGCAGACTTTTCTCTTTATAGATGGAAATTCCTTCTGTGGGCATTGTGAACAGGTACATTGCAACTCAGGGGCCTCTTCCACACACATGTGCACAGTTCTGGCAAGTAGTCTGGGATCACAAGTTGCCACTGATCATCATGTTAACAACTCTCACTGAACGAGGACGAGTAAGTGTTCAGGTTCTTTCTATGCAGTAGAAAGGTACTGTGCCTTTAAACATTTCCCCCCCCTATTGTTATGATTAAGACTAAAATAGTCCAGATTATTCTGTTGAATCATTTCTCTGAATGCTAAGATTTCTGTATAACTAAGAGGAGCAGATACTCTACAACTTTCTTTTTGTTCTTCTCCTTTGAAAACAATCCAGCTGTCTGGTAGTCAGAAATTAACTTGCTTACTTTTTATTTATGTTTTAGTTATGTTTTGGATTCTTTCATGGAATTTATCTGATTTTTTTTATTAATCATAGGACCCTATTAATTTCAGAATATCACAGTGAATACTAAAGGAATATCTGGTGTGTTTTTAATTTACTTTGATTTATTGTATCCTTTGTGGTTTTAAACATGAAGTTTTACTGATATACATAAAGGGATTGGTTTTGAAGTTTAAGACACTGAAATTTGAACAGTTGGGATTTTTTTAGGTGGGAAAGATGATTGCTCTTGCATGTCTTCAGTGTAGCCTTTATTTCCTATGTGATCTGTCCTACATTAGCAAATTTGCCTGGCACTGAGATCCTAAACACATATCGATCATTAGATTAGATCAATCATTAGATTAATATGTGAAGATAGTAAAGCATCAATGTAATTCCTGATTGAAATATGTGAAAGCTGGAAAGCAACTGATTTTAACCATGATCTGGTTACATAAGTTGTTCATCTGCAGTCAAAATAATGTACTGCTTTCTTTTCCTTCTATTGAGAAATGCAGATCAGTACTAGTCTCTTCTTTGCCCAGTGAGTTGGAACCTTTAAGGCAATTTGTCATGAACTTCTAACCATGCTATTGGTACCTTTATACACCAAATGCTTTCTCAGTTTTGCTTGCTTGCAAGGTAAACAAAACTCCTGCAGTTTGTGGGTGAATTTTCTGAGGCAGAAGAAGATGTATGTTCAAAGCAGAGTATCCCCATTGGCAAATGCCAAACCTTTTCACAAATCCTGGAAATTTTACATTCTAGAATATCTCTTTTCAGTGGTGCTAAGATTTGTATTCTAGGATATTTTTTTCTCCCCTCCAGTAATGTCCTTTTTGTATAAGTGGACGCATTATTTTTGCTTGAAGGGGAAAGTATTTCAGGTAAACTAGTACAGCAACAATTCTGTGCATAATAGTTAAAGTTTGGATTTCAAGCCATTGAAAATTCAACCCTAAAACCCCCCAGAATTACGACATTTTAACGTATCAAAATTTCCAGCTCTTTCCACTCTGTAATAGTCTTAAAAGAAGTTGTTAAAAAAAAATAGTTATAGATGGCTAACTAAGGCTGAAATATAAATGTGTTGGGAATGTCAATTTGTTGGATTTATTTTAGAGCTAGTAATAATAATAATTATTATTAAAATCTATAGGCAGTAAAGAGAACCATTACAGCTCAGCTGTTTTGGCCACACACAATATAGTTTCAGTACAGTGTCTGGCGACTTTTGTTAAGTTGGGTTTTTTGCAAATCCCTTGAATGTTCCTATCCCTCAGCTGGACTTTTTCTTTAGTATTACTTTCTTGTAAGTGCAGTCGACTTGTATGTGGAAACTACTTGGTTTATATTGGTTACATTATGGCAATGTGACTCCAAGATCAAGCTGCAGAAGTGGAAGGTGAGAATCTTTGACTACTGTCATGGAACATTGAAACCTTTTTATTGATGGGCAAGCTTGAGCTGCCTACTGTGGACAAAGATTTCACTGATCTAGTTTCTCACTGGAATATTTTTTCAAGCTCAGTCTATTTCACAACATTTCAGCCTTTGCTTAGTTTGGAAATGAGGTGACAAATTTTCTGTCATCAGCACTGCTCTAAGCTTAGCTTTTTGAAAATGAGGAATAGATATTTGCATTAGGATTGTTTCTACAGTAATTACATGTTAGATATGCCTCCCTTACCTGCCTCGAGGTGAACCAGAAAAAGGAAGACTATGATTTTAGCAGCACAGTGGTAGAGATCTGAAGATCAGCCTTTCACTATCAGCAACAGAATGCAGGAGGGAAAATGGTTTCTCATGGTTTTATGCAGAATTGATTAACATACTTTATTTTGGGATATTTCGTGGGTATAATGTTGAATTCCACTTCAGCTCTCACTTGTGTTTTGGTTTATCTCAAACTGCGTGAACATCAAAGTACACGTAAAGAACATCAGGTATGCTCACATGCACATAGAAATTTGCCATTATGGCCTTACATGAAACCTGGCTGAGGCAGAGGGCAAATTCCATTCTCCTGTATCAATAAGTATGTTTCTGGGCTTTTTATAACTTCAGAATTTAGATAGCATTAGTCATTTAAGTGAATGTCTCTGTCTTCAGTCTTACATCTGACATAGAAAAGGAGTGTATATCTTTTTGACAAATGACATGTTCACGAGCTAAAGTTGTTCATAAGTTCTTCCAGTTTCTGAGCTTAGTTTTCCCTTAAAAGTGCGAAGGGCAACTTTCATAGTGTGAGCAAATTACTGTAGATAATTGAACCTGCAATAACTTTCTGTAGCATGTTCTTGCTACTAATGCTTGTAAGCATTACTCTGTGTTTTTAAAATAGGTTTACCTTTGAACACAAAGTACGATCAAATGGCAAAATGCAACCTTTTTTTTCCATTCAGTGAACTCCTGTCTAAAACTAAAGTGACACATTGTTCTTAGTGGCCAAAAAAATAATACTTAAGTTAGGGGACCAATGCTTAGAAAGTTGCTAGGGTGACTTCATTACCTTTACTACTTGCTTTCAGGAAGAGAAGAGAAGCCATTCTTATGGAAGCAGCCAGGCAAGTATCAGGCACACTGAACTTCTGGAGGATGTGTTAAGGGATGAAAGTGGTATTGAGTATTCCTTTTCCTGCTCCCTCTCTCAGTGCAGAATGAGTTAACTCTTAGGGTCTTCAGAAATGGAGCCTGCCTTGCTCTTTCTCTCTGCCATGAGACTACAGTGCTGGAATAGGGGGGGATAGGCTGGTTTGCAATACTTTTTGCATTGCAGCATGATCTAGCTTTAGGATCTAAGAATAAGTCAAGTTTGAAGGTACCTGTGGAGACATCTGGTCAACTCCTCTATGCTCAAAGCAGAGACAGCTTTGAACCTCGTACAGGTTGCACAGTGTAACATCAGTTAAGCTTTGATTAATTTCCATGGATGCAGATTCCACCATCTCCTAGGCATGTTGTTTCTGTGCTAGGCCATCCTCACAGAATTGTTCTCCCTTTTTGCATCATCTTTTCAGTTGCCTCATGTTCTTTTGTTGTTCACTTTGAAAAAAAGTGTGGCTCTGTCTTCACTATAATCAGCCATTAGGTGCCTGAATTTAGCTATAAATTTGCCCCCTACACTTTTCTTAAAGTGGAATAAACCCATCCATTCCTCCTCCTACATTGTGCCTTGAGAAGTCATTTTAGCAATTGCAGATAAGTACAAGACAGAAAGCATCTTGCATCCAATTTACCTGAATTCCTATTATAAATTACTAAAGCAAAAGTTTATAGAGAATTTAGCATACTTTGTTATGTCATTTTCAAATTCAGATATAAACACCTCACTGACAAACCAGAACAGATTTTTATATCACTCCTTGAATTCCCTGACCTATAGGAGGAGAGATTGGCTATAATAGTGGCTTGGCTATAATAGTGGTTGTATACGATCTTGATGTATGCTGATTTTTCTTTGCAGACCAAATGCCATCAGTATTGGCCTGATCCACCAGATGCAATGGAATATGGCAGATTTCGTGTCAGATGCCACTCTGAAGATTGCACAATTGCTTATGTTGTTAGAGAAATGGTGATTACAAATGTTGAGGTAAATGTCTGTTATCTTTAGTTACCCCCAAACAAGCTGAATGAATACATGTCGAGATAGGTAGGTACAGACTCTGTACCTGAGCATGAACATCTCTGTCAGTATACACACGTATGTGTTTATATACACACATGATTTTGTAAAAGAATATGTATATATTATATACAGAACAAACCAGGTTGGAAAAGACCTTTGGGATCATCAGGTCCAACCTACCACACAACACCATCTAATCAACTAAACCATGGCACCAAGTGCCTCATCAAGTCTCTTTTTAAACACTTCCAGTGATAGTGACTCCATCACCTCCCTGGGCAGCACATTCCAATGGCCAATCTCTCTTTCTGGGAAGAATTTCTTCCTAACATCCAGCCTAAGCCTCACCTGGCACATCTTGAGACTGTGTCCTCTTGTTCTGGTGCTGTTTGCCTGGGAGAAGAGACCAACCCCCACCTGGCTACAACCTCCCTTCAGGGAGTTGTAGACAGCAAGAAGGTCTCCCCTGAGCGTCCTCTTCTCCAGGCTAAGCAACGCCAGCTCCCTCAGCTACTCCTCATAGGATTTGTGCTCCAAACCCCTTCCCAGCTTTGTTGCCCTTCTCTGGACACGTTCAAGCAAGTCAACATCTTTCCTAAACTGAGGGGCCCAGAACTGAACACAGTACTCAAGGCCCATAGTATGACTATTTCTTTAGAGCTTGTTCAAAAAACATACTTTTTGAAGTTCTATAGTAAATTGTGCTGTAAATAGATGGAGATCTTCTTACATATCAGCTTGTTGTGAAGCATGTGTTCAGATCACATCTAGACTTTCCACAGCCTGAACACAGGGCATGAAGTTTGGCTTTTGTTTGTAAGTTGTCTCGCATTTCTCATGCACTTCTGTCTTCACCTCTTTCTCAAAATTCTACAGTTATAAGTACTTTGTGAAAAGATAAAGGGTTTATTGTATCATAAGACACGTGTAAGAAATCACTTTGTACTGACCAAATGCTAATTTACAGTTCCACAGTTCCAGTACTGGTCAATCTTTTAAACTTCTATACAGTTAAGTAGATTTTACTGTTACTAGAATTGCTAGTAGTAAGAAAAATGAAATAACCTGGTTTAAAATCTAACATTTAATTGATGTTTTTACAGCAAGGTGACTAATCCTTTAGTCTCATAAATTTGTAACTGAATCTAGCACTTGACAGTGCCTCCAGATGTATTTCACATGGTTAAGATTTCCTTTGTAGTCATAGACATGTGAGAGGCCAGTACTTAAGTATTTCAGTTAAGATGGTGTACAGGTAGGGGAAACTATCTAGTCAATGTGCAGCATGATTTCTGCTTCTGTTTTTCAGCCAGTTAAGTCAGATAATGAACTTGAATGTCAGCAGAGAAAAACTTAACCTCATTAAAACAGTTCTGCTGAGTTTATGTAAACAAATTCTAGTCCCTGTCACTCAGATTACTTGATTGCCAATTAACTTTGGTTAGCTAATGATTCGTGTAAATATTAATTTACTCTTTTCAAATACTTGTAATTGCTTAGTACTTACCAAACTGGTGCATATTTTTGAGTAAATTCACTGGTGACAGTGTTCAGTGGCTTTTCACTTTAGATGTCTATTTGCTACAATTTAGTAAGTCAAAATCCTAATGAAAATGGGTCAGTTGTTAATTTTTTGATACACATATTGTGTGAGAATATAGTGTGCCTTTATGGGCATCTTAACAGATGTGAAAGGATCTTCAACTGTGTGAATTGTCTTGTGATAGCTCTCAGGTGAGAACATCATTGCTAATGTCAAGGTGTATGCTTGCATAGATTTCATCTAGGTTGGACAAAAGCATAGTAGAGGTAGTTCTATATGGATGTGTGTTTGTTGTGGTGAGGTCAAGATTACTTTCAGGAGTTTTGGGTTTGTGGGGTTTTTGTGGGTTTTTTTGTTTGGTTGATTTTGTTGGTGGTTTTGTTTGTTACGGGCTTTTTTTGGTTTGATTTTTAATTAAGGGCAAGTTTAACTAAAGTCAAATTTAATCATACACTTGAAGTGACTACTCAAAAGATGACTCAACATTGAGCTGTTCATACAGGAAAAATGACATGTGCATTTGAAATTTCAGATGGAAATAAAAACCTTTATAGCTTGTTAAAGCACAGCAGAGCTCCTCTCTGAAACACTCAGTACCTCTCCCAGATACTGTTGTGTTCTTTAAAGAATGCATAAAAAGTAATTTGAGTTCCAAATGGGTTTTCATTAATTCCTTGAACTAATTGTGAGCATCACTGGACTGGTCTTTTTGAAGACAAGTGTCTTTTAGTAGTAATGTGGTGGGTTGAGAGAGAAGGCCTAGCTTTCTCTCCCCCACAAAGGGAAAAAAACCACAGCTAACTCAGCCGGAGAAGCGGAAGGAATGCTGTATTTTACAAGCAATGTGGAAAGGCAGGTTAGATATACAATATTTACAATATATGTACAGAAATATACAGCAAGGGAAAAAAAAACCAAGAATACAGGAACAAAACTCCCTCCTCCGGACAGAGGAGGGTTCCCCCCCGTACCCCCTTCTCTCCCCCTACTTCCCTTTTTTCCCGAAGAGGGTTAGAAAGAGTGAAAAAGGCAGTTATTAAGAAAGAAGAATTCTAGTAGGCCTGTTAGTAGGATTAGTTTCTTATCTGTTATCCAAGGTCACTCTGGCTAGGAGCCCAGAAGCAGCCAAGCTGGAAGGGCGAAGGAAAGGAACGAACTGAGAAAAAATTCCAGCTGCACTAAAACTTAAAACGGCATTCTACCAATCTACCAATAAAATTCATTTAGAACATCAATGTTTTCATTGTCTTCACCAAAACATTCAGCCCGAGTGTCCTAGCACTGTCCCTTTCTTAAAGGCACAGCCTCAAATGGTCACAAGTAAGATGGATATACCTTCCAAACTCACAAGAGATGTTTTTTCCAACAGAGATCAAATATTTGTGGAAGAGTTTCCTGTGAATTAAGTTGCACAGATTTCAAGTCTGCCTTTAGGGGGAAATAGCTCAAAAGAGCAGTTTGTGAAATGGTACTCATGGACTTTTGTTTATATTAGATCAGAGCACTTGAGGAAGAAGAAACTTTTCAAGATTTTTCTGATGCATTTTAACTCAGTGCTTCTTTACCTCTGACTGAAAATAATCAAATCACTACAACTGTGTGAAATATTTATAACATTTCTAAGCTTCATGAAATGAAATAAGGATTCATTTCCTGCTTTTTTTTTTTTTTCCCAAGACCAAGACTGAATGCTGTCTTGCAGCAAAATGAAAGAAAATCAAATAAGTTTGGGGGTTTTGTGGTCGAGGAGTGAGTTTTTTTCATATTTAGAATCAAGACCTCAAAGATCATCAAGTCCAACCTGTCACCCAACACCTCATGACTACTAGACCATGGCACCAAGTGCCACATCCAGTCCCCTCTTGAACACTTCCAGGGACGGTGACTCCACCACCTCCCTGGGCAGCACATTCCGATGGCTAACAACTCTCTCTGGGAAGAGCTTTCTTCTCACCTTGAGCCTAAACTTCCCCGGTGCAGCTTGAGGCTGTGTCCTCTTGTTCTGGTGCTGGTTGCCTTGGAGAAGAGACCAACCCCCTCCTGGCTACAGCCAGGAGTTGTAGACAGCAATAAGGTCTCTGCTGAGCCTCCTCTTCTCCAGGCTAACCAACCCCAGCTCCCTCAGCCTCCCCTTGTAGGTCTTGTGCTTGAGGTGTCTCCCCAGCCTCATTGCCCTTCTCTGGACATGTTCTAGAGTCTCAATGTCCTGGCCACACTATTCTTGATGCAGGCCAGGATGCCACTGGCCTTCTTGGCCACTTGGGCACCCTGCTGACTCATGTTCAGCTGGCTGTCAATCAGTATCCCCAGGTCCTTTTCTGTTTGGCAGCTCTCCAGCCACTTCAACCCCAGCCTGTAGCACTGCATGGGGTTGTGCTTCAGAACACTTTAAGGACCAGAACAAACAGACCAAAGGAAAAATTGTGTAGTGTGAGTGCAAAATGGACAGATTCTCAGATCACATCACGTTGGAAGGGACCCTCAAAAGTCATTTTGTCCAACCCCCTGCAGTGAGCAGAGACATATCCAACTAGATCAGGCTGCCCAGGGTCACATTGAGTCTGATCTTGAATGTCTCCATGGATAGGGCCTCAAACCCATCCCTGAGCAACCTGTTCCAGTATTTCACCACTCTCATTTTAAAGAATTTCCTCCTCATGTCCAACCCAAATCTATCCTGCTTTTTTGTTGCCCCTCATCCTGTCACTACATGCCCTTCTAAACTGTCCTCCTCCAGCTTTCCTGTAGGTCCCTTTTGCTCATTGAAATGTAGCCATAAGGTCTCCCCATAGCCCTCTCTTCTCCATGCTGAAGAGCCCAAATTCTTTCAGCCTCTCTTCATAGTGCTCCCAGGACAAGGTAATTGAGGTGACTGCTTGTGCCATAATGTGGACTGTTGTCTGCACAATTGTGCAGACAATGACAATACCAATAGAGTGATTTGGGGAGATAAGCTACTTTTCACTTTAAAAGCTATCTCTTTCCATGGATGTTACAATGATCATAGAGTAATAGAATTGTTTCAGTTGGAAGAGATCTCAAAGATGGAGTCCAACCATCAATCCATGGTGGTCTCACCATAGCTATTAAACCCTGTTCTGAATTGCCATGTCCGCATGTTTCTTGAACACATCCAGGGATCGTGGCTCCACCACTTCCCTGAGCAGCTTATTCCAATGCCTGACCACTTCTGCAGCAAAGAAATTTTTCCTAATATTCAATCTAAACCTTCCCTGGCACAATTTCAGGCCATTTATCTCATTCTATCACCTGAGAAGAGACCAACTCCCACATCACTCCAACCTTCTTTCAGGTTGAGAGCAATGAGGTCTCCCTTCAGCCTCCTCTTCTGCAGACTAAACAATCATTGTTCCTTCAGGCCCTTCTCATAAAACTTATTCTCTATACCCTTCAAAAGTTTTGTTGCCCTGCTCTGGAACCATGGAACCACTCCAGCACTTCAGTGTCTTAGTGATGGAAGAAGGGTGGTTTGAAGAGAGAAAAAAATCAATTTATGCAGCAATTCAAAGCATTAATTCATTTTGCAAAGGAAGAATATTGCCCTTTGCTGAAGAGAGGAGGTAAAATTGCAAGATATGGAATGGAATGGAATGGAATGGAATGGAATGGAATGGAATGGAATGGAATGGAATGGAATGGAATGGACCAGGTTGGAAGAGACCTTCAAGATCATCGCATCCAACCTATCACCCAACACCATCTAATCAACTAAACCATGGCACCAAGCACCCCATCAAGTCTCCTCCTAAAGACCTCCAGTGACTGGTGTCTTTTCTGTTTATGAATGGCCAGCATGTAAGGCCTTCTAGTGACTGCTAAATTGATATTAGGTGAAACAAAGGCAGCAATGCAAATGAGTGTACTGCCAACACTTTCTGCTACAAACAGAAATTAGACTCTGTATTTTTTAAACCTCTGTACGGAAGCATAATGAAGTGAAAACAGTGGTCCAAAGAGATGCCAAATGGCACTGACAAGGTATCTACTATACAGAAACTAGGCTTTAACACAGCTCACTGAGTTTCAGCATTCAAGGTTTTATTTGTGAAGTTCATTAACAAAGAGCATACCTTTTCTTGCTTTAGAAGATATCACTTATAGGACCATTTTAACATTAGTGTAATTCCATGTGGTGAAATTTATTTTCTTTCTTCTCTGTTTTTTTTTTTTTTGATAGAAGATTGTATTATAACCAAGACCAAAACCAACATTAAATGAAAAGGTGAAATGCAAAACTAATTGTTTGGATTGTGAGAAAAGTCAAAATTAATGTTGACCTTTCAAGCCTAAATTTCCTGCTTTCTGTATGGGTATTACCCTAGTAAGCTGCATGTGTTGTTTTTCTGATGAACACATGATTCTTTTATTAATCAATAAGAAGCATTTTAGGAGAGGAGAATAGAATAGAATAGAATAGAATAGAATAGAATAGAATAGAATAGAATAGACCAGACCAGACCAGACCGGAAAAGACATTTGAGATCATCAACTCCACCCTATCATCCAACACCATCTAATCAACTCAACCATGGCACCAAGTGCCTCATCAAGTCTCTTTTTAAACTCTTTCAGTGATAGTGACTCCACCACCTCCCTGGGCAGCACATTCCAATGTCCAATCTCTCTTTCTGGGAAGAATTTCTTCCTAACATCCAGCCTAAACCTCCCCTGGTGCAGCTTGAGACTGTGTCCTCTTGTTCTATCACAGGTTGCCTGGGAGAAGAGACCAGCTCCCACCTGTCTACAACCTCCCTTCAGGTAGTTGTAGACATCAAGAAGGTCTCCCCTGAGCCTTCTCTTCTCCAGGCTAAGTAACGCCAGCTCCTTCAGCTGCTCCTCATAGGGCTGTTGCTCCAAACCCCTCCCCAGCTTTGCTGCCCTTCTCTGGACATGTTCAAGCAAGTCAACATCTTTCCTAAACTGAGGGGCCCAGAACTGGACACAGGACTTAAGGTATGGCCCGACCACAGCTGAGTACAGGGGCACAATGACTTCCCTGCTCCTGCTGGCCACCCTGTTCCTGATACAGACCAGGATACCATTGGCCACCTTGTCCACCTGGGCACACTGCTGGCTCATGTTCAGCCTACTATCAACCAGTACCCCCAGGTCCCTTTCCTCCTGGCCACTCTCCAGCCCCTCTGACCCCAGATAGTTGTGCATTTTTAAAAGCGAGTGATGTAATGGTCAGTTTGGATCAACAAAAAGAATCAAATTGGAGCTCAACAAAAAGAATGAAAAATTATTTGGTCAAAACATAAATAACTAGCAAAATATACTGACACTTGAGGCATACCTCATACACAGTCTCAAGCTGTGCCAGGGGAAGTTTAGGCTCGAGGTGAGGAGAAAGTTCTTCACAGAGAGAGTTGTTAGCCATTGGAATGGGCTGCCCAGGGAGGTGGTGGAGTCACCATCCCTGGAGGTGGTCAAGAGGGGATTGGATGTGGCAAACAGTGCCATGGTTAAGTAGTCATGAGGTGTTGGATGACAGGTTGGACTTGATGATCTTTGAGATCTCTTCCAACCTTATTGATTCTATGATTTTATGATACCTGTGGCAATTAACAAATCTATTGGTCTCCCAGGCAGCCAGTACCAGAACAAGATGACACAGTCTCAGGCTGCGCCAGGGGAGGTTTAGGTTGGATGTTAGGAAGAAGTTCCATACAGAGAGAGTGATTGCCCATTGGAGTGGGCTGCCTGGGGAGGTGGTGGAGTTGCCATCATTGGAGGTTTTCAGGAGGAGACTTGATGGGGTGCTTGGTGTCATGGGTTAGTTGTTTAGGTGGGTTGGATTGGTTGAAGGGTTGGACACTATGATCTTGAAGGTCTCTTCCAACCTGGTTTATTCTATATTCTAATAGGGCACGCAGCAGAAAATTAAGACAATCACACAAGAAACATCATCTGAGGACTAAATGCATGGTATTACAGTGCATTCTTACCTTTGAATAAGTCTTATGTAACATGCATGTTATGCTTAATGTCTATGAGCTGTTATAAAAAAAACCCAAACTATGCAACTTGCTAATTTTGAGCCCAAATTACTAGTAAGTAAAAATTAACTCTTCTGAGCTTGTAAAATGGCTTTTGATGCTACAGATCACTGTTGGGGATCCTTGGTTGTGCTGCTGGCACTTAGCTGCTATGCATGGCTTGAAGCTCTTGACACACATGGAAGGTGACTGGATACTCAGATAATTTTAGAATGAATCAAGTCTTTGTTTCACCTGAACGGTGTCATTCAGATGCTTCTGGTTTTCGAGAATCAGTTCAAACTGTTGCATATAATTGCTATGTTACCTCATTTCTTTTGAAGAGGTTCTGGTTAAGCACACATAGATTTGCAAAAGAGGACTTTTTAATGACATTTTCTAGTCATAGTTTTTTTCAGTCTATGGCATTTCAGGAAAAAATTAAGTGCAATCATTTGGTAAAGCTCAACTACATAATGGTAGCAAAGATGAGCAGAAAAAGGTTATTTTGTGGAAATCCCAGATGGGGTCTTAGCCTGGAGAAGAGGACGCTCAGGGGAGACCTTCTTGCTGTCTACAACTCCCTGAAGGGAGGTTGTAGCCAGGTGGGGGTTGGTCTCTTCTCCCAGGCACCCAGCACCAGAACAAGAGGACACAGTCTCAAGCTGCACCAGGGGAGGTTTAGGCTGGATGTTAGGAAGAAATTCTTCCAAGAAAGAGAGATTGGACATTGGAATGTGCTGCCCAGGGAGGTGGTGGAGTCACCATCACTGGAATTGTTTAAGAAGAGACTGGATGGGGTGCTTGGTGCCATGATTGAGTTGATTAGATGGTATTGGGTGATAGGTTGGACTTGATGATCTCAAAGGTCTCTTCCAACCTAGTTTATTCCTTATTCTGTATCTGCAGAGTGTACTTAGTGTGAAAAGCATGACTGATATCTAGTGCACATCAATACAGGAGCCATAACACTGAACACTTTTCCAAAACTTGTTTGTATTTTAGACAGGGCAGCAGCACACCGTCACCCATCTCCAGTATGTTGCTTGGCCAGATCATGGTGTTCCTGATGACTCCATGGACTTCCTGGAGTTTGTGACAAGTATGAGACCAAAGAGAGTAGAGAACAAGCCAGTCCTTGTTCACTGCAGGTACATACGTTTTAATTTTATTTTTTTAATTATAGATTTGCTTTAGCCTTAGGATGAACATTTGCTTGATTCCTTACATGACATAAAAACGTTAAGCTGTGCAGTACCAGCATTCGCTGCGGAAAGCAGAAGCCTGGTGTTGTATATAAACGATGGGTTTCTTTTCTTTCCCTTTCTCCTGCAACCTTTTGGTGAAATGGCATAGTCATGTAGTTATCACAGAGGTGACAATTCACAATATAAGTTGTTCTCCATTTTTATCTTCTGTCACTGTTGTAACTTCATTTTGAGTGGCACCACAAAGGGGTGGGGATTTTTTTTCTGCTGTTCAAGTGCCTGTAAAAAGCAGGCAATTAGCTCTTGCCTTTTTTTAGTCAAAAATACTAAACCAGTACATTTAGATTTGTAAGCAGTCCTAACTGTTAAAAATCCATTTACTTTAAGTGATATTTTAGGGGGGGTTTATTAAAAATAGAAAAAAAAAATAATAGTTGGCAGGAAATATTCTTGAATCTGCTTTAAAAATATGCTTCACACAGAGTTCTAATTTTACTAAGGTCTTAAGGCTATTGAGCATTCTAGTATTAGGCTTGTGATATGAATCTGGTGCCCTGCACACACACCATGTAAAGCCTGTTTTTCTGTCCCATTCCACAGCGCTGGCATCGGTCGCACCGGTGTGTTGGTCACTATGGAGACGGCCATGTGCTTAATTGAAAACAACCAACCCGTTTATCCTCTGGACATTGTGCGGAAAATGCGAGACCAGCGAGCTATGATGGTGCAAACATCAGTAAGTGATGGAGCGGAAGCCTCATTTTCTGTATGTGTACTGCACTTGCCTAGTTTTAAAAAGGATCCAGGATTTTATATCTTTTAAAATTATCTAATTGTACAAGTCTTCAGTTCACAGGATCACTGGATGTTAGGGGTTGGAAGGGGCCTTCAAAGATCAGCGGGTCCACCCCCCCTGCCAGAGCAGTACCATAGAATCCAGCACAGGTCACACAGGAACACATCCAGATGGGTCTGGAAAGTCTCCAGGGAAGGAGACTCCACAACCAATCTGGGCAGCCTGTTCCAAGGCTCTGTGAACCTCACAGTGAAGTTCCTCCTCGTGTTGAAGTGGAACCTCCTGTGCTGTAGTTTCTACCCATTGCCCCTTGCCCTATCCCAGGGCACCAGTGAGCAGAGCCTGTCCCCTCCCTCTTGACAGCCCTCAGATATTCATAGACATTTATTAAATCCCCTCTCAGTCTTCTCTTCTCCAGACTAAACAGCCCCAGGTGTCTCAGCCTCTCCTCATAGGGAGGCTAATCTCCTTACCAGGAAAGCAGCCCATATCATTGCCTTTGCAGTTGCCATTATATTTTATGCTTCCTACATTTAGCATAACACAGTGTGGTAGCAAAGGCTGCTTTGCTTGTTAGATGTGTATTTAAATTTTTTGTAAATATTTCTTACCTTGATTTTTATTTTATTTCTATACATTGCAGGCAGACTTACACAAACCATGGCCCTTTGCCTAAATTCTCTGCAAGAAGCTAGAATGATTTTTTGCTTTTCATTCTAGCAGGGAACCTTATAAGAAGTTATTAAACTTTTGTGGTATCATTTGAAGATAGGAAGTGTTTTTTGGATAGGATAGGATAGGATAGGATAGGATAGGATAGGATAGGATAGGATAGGATAGGATAGAATAGAATAGAATAGAATAGAATAGAATAGAATAGAATAGAATAGAATAGAATAGAATTAACCAGAGGCCACTTTAGGAGGGGAAATTCAATGGGAACAATATTTGTATTCTGCTTAATCGTGTCACTACTCCAATCTGTGAAAACAAAGAGCAGGAGGTAAATTCAGGAAAGGTTAACTGTTACCAATAAGTAGAATATGGAAGTAGACAATGATTTTAAGATCAAAGTTGATCAAAGACAATTTAAGACCATGAGAGCAATTTTGTGTCAGCTTTGAACAAATTACTGACCAAGGATGAAGGCTTGGGAGGCTTTGCTTTCTTGAGTAGAGGCTGCATGACAGAGTATTCAGTATACATTATCTCAGACAGCTTAATGTTCAGTAAAAATGGAAGTAAAAGGGTTTAGATCTACAAAGTCAACAGTTAAGTTGGACATTTCTGTCTCTCATCTTCAAAAGAAAATGCCTTGATTTCCATTTGACCAAGGGAAGGAAGAATGCAGCTTGAGAAGACAAATTCTGTTTGCTAACAGGTTAATGACTACAGGTTAATGACTGCAGGTTAATGACTGCATTATCATTTACTAGACTGGGGAGATCTCTTGCTTTATGAAAGGGTATGAAAGTATCAGGAATTATGGTTGCTTGTATAACATTACTGCTCTGTGAACAGAGATTGTTCAAGCATATTGCTGGGACTGATGTTTGCTGCTGTGTAAGTGCAGTCTCTGGAAGTGCATTAAACTATATGGTTGAGGAGGGAGTTGTCTGAACAGTCCCCTGCCTGCTTCTCACAGCAAATGGAAGCTGAGCTTATGAGAAAGGATGTAATGAGATGAGAAATATGAATGCTGATTTTGGGAGTTGTACTTGTCTATGCCCCTTAGTTTCTAAAATGAACCAAGCAGTTCCAGGCTTAAAGTTTCTAGAGGTGGTCATCTTCAAGAACCAGACATGAAAGCCTGAAGTGAACTTCAGCTTGCCAGGAGGCTGTATCCCTCCTGTTAAAATGCAAATCATCAGGAATTGTCCTTGCACTCTACAGTTTGATGTAACTGAAGAATATGGCTAGTAGCAAAAAATACACTGACAATCAAACCCCCAGTGTAGAAAACTGATTATGTAAAATAGGATTCCTTACCTTGCTTCCTGTGTTCCACAGTTTTCTATCAGCACAGTCAGGAGAGGGATGATCTGTAGCAGCAATACTTTGAAACTAAGTTCACTTGTTATTTCCAAAGTATGCAGATACCCTTGTGAAAAGCCAGTAAGCAGAACCGTGCTTTAAATGAGACACAGAAGCAAGCACTCAGTTTTGAGAAACCAGAGTACCAAAAAAGCTGCATGACAGCATTTTGATATATTCTGAGTGCTCTATCACGTTCTCATGCCTGTATTCCAGCCAGCCCTGCTGCTATTTGCTATTCAGCTTAGGGCTTCTGGGATAAGTCATTAGGCATTGTTCAGTTGTAATAGCCTTGCCTGAAGCTTGTTCAGCTGCCCTGTGGGAATTGTGTGTACTCCAGTTCTAAGATGATGCATGCACCCAGATGGATGTTGTGGGTTGCTATCAGACAGGGCATACTCCTTAAGTATGAATAGACTCATCAGAGTTATTAACTGGTCAGTTTAGTGTCTGCAGTTAATCCCATAAAAGCTGTAGTTTCTCAAAATGCCTGTAATTTGGTCATCATGAGCAAGAAAACAAAAGTTTCAACCCAAGTAATAAAGCTACAACAAAAGTTGTGTAACTGTATGGCCTTTCAGTTTTTTGGGAAAAAAAAACAACTAAACCATTATATTCCATTGAGGAGAAATTAGAGATGCTAAACAATACATAAAGCCATACTTTAGGACTTACATAATAGAATTAGTTATCAGCTGAGAGAGCAGTAAGAATACATGCAACAGATAAGAGCAAAGAAAACAAGTAGTCTGAGTCAGAGAAAGCATCTCTGAAGTGCTCATTCTTATTTGTTCAGCAGCTTGATCACACAAGTGAACAGAGGTATTGAACAGAGAACTGAGCATCACATTTGGCTTTTTCAGGTAGTAGAAACAGGCAAGTGACAATAACAATGAAAAGTCAAGGTAATTAAGAAATAGGGACAAAGAGTGATACTGAAGGTGGGAGTAATTGAAAGGTTGAAAGAAAAGGCAGGAAAATAGATATGCAGAAAATTAATTTCCAGTTTCCCTTAAGACTTTCTGTACTTAAGAGAAAATGTATTTCAAGTTATAGACAAGGGTAGCATTCCTAACTGCAATTTTTTAAATGCAACCTAAGGTCTTTCACAGTTCAAGTGGGTTTTTTTTATAGCTGTCATTTTGGATATTGGAGAGTGTTTCCAGGTGCTCCTAGAGAGTTGAGGAGAGCTGACATACAGGGGAGCTGGGAGAACAATTCAAATACGTAAAAAGTATTTAGAAAAAGTGAAGCTGTACTTCTATGAGTATATGACACAGAGCTTTGGATAAAGCTCAAGCTGTGCCAGGGGAGGTTTAGGCTGGATGTTAGGAAGAAGTTCTTCATAGAAAGAGAGATTGGCCACTGGAATGGGCTGCCCAGGGAGGTGGTGGAGTCACCATCACGGGAGGTGTGTAGGAAGAGACTGGATGGGGTGCTTGGTGCCATGGTTTAGTTGATTAAATGGTGTTGGATGATGGGTTGGACTTGATGATCTCAAAGATCTTTTCCAACCTGGTTAATTCAATTCAATCCTATCCTATCCTATCCTATCCTATCCTATCCTATCCTATCCTATCCTATCCTATCCTATCCTATCCTATCCTATCCTATCCTATCGGTGTTAATTTGTGTGTTTTGATAATAGTGATAAGTACTTTTGAAGAAGAGGGGAATTATGCTGGGTGCTTTGTAAGTTCTTTTACCCTTCCATCTTCTTGTGGTTCTGAGATTGTTAGTCAACAAAGTTCATTCAGCATACATGGATTTTTTGTTCTGCACTAGTCCTATTGCTAATGTCTCCTTGTATCACTTTTCAAAACAGGCTCACAGGCTAACTGCTTTTAACAAATAAGTACATCACAAGATCATGAAAGAAATAGGCTTTGCAATAGTATAATTCAGAAAAGGAATACTAATCTAATTTCTGAAGACTTTGTATGAGCTAAAGGAGCACAGAATGTTGGGTGACAGAAGAATTAACATGGCTGCTGCTCTTCAGAAATACTCATTCCAAAGCTCTTGATCCCATTCTGTTACAAAAGGAGGCGTGTGGCCTGATCATAAATTGAAAAGAAAGTGAATCCATATTCTGCAGTACTGTAGGTGGTTTAAGAAAACCAAAAGGGTTTTAGCAAGGCAGTTGGACCTATATATCCTATATGGTAACTTTAAACCTAGTTTTGGTGATGTAACTTAAAACAGAGCAACTAAAATGTAACTGCAGAACTGGCAAGGTTAGAATACTTCTAATAATCAGATGTCTTATAAAATAGATGAGATTATAAAGAATGTAAATAACTAGTTAAAGGTAGTCAAAAACTCATACAAATTTCCTATTCCTATGTGTTCTTCTAAATTTAGGGAATGTGTTTTCCTTGGTGTGTGATCTTTAATGGTTGTCCTTCAAAGAAGAGTAAATGTTATTTTTGTTTACTGTGAATGCAGCCAGGAAACTTGGATTTTCTCCTTCGACCTTAGTGTCTCCTTTCCAGGAGAAAAGGGAGCAGTGTTAGTCCTATTCCATACTGCTGTATAATCAGGAGTTTGAGCTAATGGTCATCCACAAACGTTTGTTTGTTTGTTTGTTTATTTTTCTTATACAGAGTCAATACAAATTTGTTTGTGAAGCTATTCTTCGTGTTTACAAAGAAGAATTGGTTCGACCACTGGATTCCAGTTAGCACAACAGTGAAGGATGAATTTTCTCCCCTTATGAAGACTGCTCTTTAAATAAAGCAAGGGCTTGTTTCTGAAAGCACCTGAAATGGACTAGAAGCCCATGAAAAGACAGATAAGCACATTTGAATTGTGGCACTTTAAATTTCTCAAGATTGTTAAATCCTGTGCAGTGTAACAGTCACATAAATGTATGAGAGCAGTTGTGTGTAATACGCTTTATTCACATAGACAACTATAGAGAGTCATGGAAACTTCTAACACATATCTTTTACTGCCTTAAAACACCCTCCCTTTGTAAGTTACAGAGGTCCTTGTGTTTCCTTTGAAATAGAAAAGGAAACTCCTAGTACTGAAAGGATTCAGCTTCAGAAGGTATAGATGAAAGTTCATGGAAGGTGAATATTTGTAACACTCTTATTCAGAAACGTGCATTTCTCATGGAAATGTAACCTTGGCTTCTAAAAGTCTGATGAAGAGCTTTAAAGAGCTACTGTACTTTAAAAGCTGGAGAAAGTACATATTCATTTGCCATTTGTCTACTAGTATGTTTACCAGCTGCTCTAACAGGATTCTTAACAAAGTCACATCTGTTGTATGGGATGTGTAAAACAATGCTGCATTTAAGAATTTATGCAGTTTGTGCAGTCTGCATACACCTTTTGTTGACCTATTGCAGTTACAACTTGCCCTTTTAACAGTGGCCTGCTTCTTACAGCTTTACTTATTGTACTCATTCATTTTCTGCTGTCCATCCCCTTTATACCTGTTTTTCACTGCTGTTCTATGCGTGGACTGAAAATGTTTTAACTTAAAATCATATTTGATTCTCTGTCACCTTCATTTCCATGTGTATTTATGAGTTTTCAGGTGTAAATGTGGGTTAATATTGCGCACAAGTACTACACTTTTGACTTACTGTATATGCAAAGAAGTGTAATCCAATACTGAAAATTACTACTGAACCCATCAAATATGTTGCTGCTAATTCAAGGTGTGAAGCTTACAAGGGCACAGATACTGCCAGTGTTGACTTGCTGCTCTTCAGCAGAAATCACTTTTATCCAGTGAAATGCAACTCCCTTTTGCAAGAGTTTTGCAAATTTAGTGTATTTGTTGCTCTGTGGAAACGCAGATAAATTCATATGAAGATTTGCATGGAAAGAGAAAATGAATTTGTTTGTTGATGAATTACTTACCCTGAGGTACACTGGTCTCCATTTCATTTCAAATGGGAGAATTGGACTTTCTGAACTATTAATATAACCGCATTTGTATGATGATTTGTATGGTTCTTCAGTTTTGAATAGTGTTTAGGGAAAAAAAACATAAAATCTAAGGGACTTTTTAAAACTCTGTTATTTAAAAGATTAGTCCTAAAGAGGAGAAAAAAATTTATGGACCATGTCAGCCTGATGTTTATAGCTGTACAAAGGATGAGATAATTTTCTGTATATATATATATATATATATATATATATATATATATATATATATATATACATGTGTGTATATATATATATACACAGACACACATATTCAGATATATTTTAGAATTATGGTTTTTATTATGCATATTACCAATTATATCTGGAGTTTCATTGTGGAAACTGCCACATCTGTACAATATACATCTTTCATGCTACCAGAAGGTTATGTTTGTTCTCCAGGAGACAGCTGAACAGTGAATGTAGGGTGTGCTAAATTGCTGACTCTTGTCTTCTGTAGGTTTGGTCCTTTCTTCAAGAGTACATTATTAGTTGTAGGTAAAGAGGATGCCTACTCTGTATTTATTCATCAGAAAAGTTTTAACTGGAACACAGAAAGTAATTGGCAACATGGAAAACTTCTTGGCTTTGTCAAGTTGAGGGGTTAATAGGTTTGTGCTCACTCATATGCTGCATTCCAGATTTTACTTTCTCTGAAGTTTTTGTAGTGTGTTGGATCATTATCCTCTTGCTTAATTTGGCACAGTTTGGAAGGCAAGACTAACTTTAGCTCACTCTGAACTGCATTGGGTCACTCAACCTTTCTGTCACTCCATGTGCAAAATTGATACTGGACATGCCCATGTTGCTCAGGAATCTTGTTTTGAAAAATGCACATGGAAAAGTGTTTTACAAGTGCAGAAGTAGTGAGCACTAAAGAACCTGTTGCCTAATGGGTGGTTAACAGAAGAATCCCTTTTGTTATGTATATGTGCCTTTTGGTTCCATTTTATTTCTTTTTTTTTTTTTTTCCCTTTTTTGTACATTTTGTTGTGCCCAGGTCTCAAAGTTATCCCTTGCAGTTGGCAAGGAGGGGAAAAAAAGCAAGAAAATAAACAGTAGAAGTATTTAGAGCATCTCTTGTGACATCCATTTCTTGCACGGAAGTACTTGATGGAATTTATGGTTTATTTGTGTTCAAGGTTATAGCTGTGTTCCTATCACTATTTATGTTTCTTCACGTTGAATGTATAGTTAGCAAAACACTGTAATTTTATTCCTTCTGTAAGGTCAGTCCCAAGACACACAATATAGGCTTGACTTACATTAGTACATGTGTGTATAAATGCTAATGGCCATATTGTGACAACAAATGCTGCTCTTGTTCCGGGAAACACAGATGGTTTTGGTAATATTATTTGTGAAATCTTACTTGGATTTTAATAACTTCTTTAAGATTGCTGGCCACTGGGACACTACTCAGAGCTGTAAAAATAGTCAGCTGTGTAAGATTTGATTATTTTTGTTGTTTAAACTTTTGGGTTTTGGTAAAATGTTGGAAGAAAATATTAACTGCACAAGTACCTTGTACACTGTGTCCATCTTTATTTCAGTCTTGCTGGGTTTTGCACATGTACCTGTAGGGTCCACAGAGGAGAATGAAGGGGGTTTTATCTTCTCTCTCTGTTGTGGGGTGACTTTGCACTGAATGATGTATGCCTTAGATCTGATCTTGAAATGAAAGCATAGTTATGAAAGCAACTTCTTAATCCTGGCTTTTATTTCCACAAGACTTTGGAAATTAAAAGGAAAGAGAGTTGATTATTATTATTTTATTATTATGTTTATTTTATTTGGAGGGGGGTAGAAGTTAAAACTCTTAACACTAAACATTTTGGCTGTCAAGCAATTGGCAAATAGCAGAAAGTGCTGTGAAGTCAATATTCTGTATAATCTTCAACAGTTTCCCTGTCCTTGCATAATTATGACAATCAGTCTTCAAAATTTCTAGCATGGAAATGGATGAAGAGGGAGTAATAAGCCTTTGAAATCACTGTGAAATAAACTAGCATTTGTTCTTCAGAATTACACAGTTTTTTACTAAGTGTCTTTCTATTTGATATGGAAATAACTGAAATGCCTACTCAGAATGTCTTCAGAGATATCACAGGGGATACACTTCTGAGGCGAACGTGGGAGCAACAGAGCTTATCATGATTGGAAATAAGAAAAATGGTGCCATAAACTATGGATGCCTGTTGTGTGAAAGGATGTATGAAATGTGAATAATTAAAATGCAACCAAGCCTTGAAAAGTGGTGATGCTTTAGAAAAACACCCAAAACCCCACAAAAATAACACCCCAAAACGCACACACACAAAACCAACCCAAAACACCACAAAAAACAATGTAGTTGTGGGGTTTACTTTCAATAATCCTGTCTCAGGGTTTTTGGTCCTAAGCTATATGCAAACTGTACCTAAGAATTCAGCAATAGTTCTTTCTATACACTCAATTTTTTAACAGTTGTTTCTCTCCCCCCCCCCCCCCTTATGTTTTTCTACTATGCAATAATGTTGTTAAATTTGCATTTCAGAGAAACTGTAGTTCTGAACTACACATTTGCTTCATTACAAGCATAATAGGATACTGGTTTACAGCATATATTTCTTCCCTGGAGATTGTGCTCTTCTGTGTCAGAGCAATGCATTAGTGGCGCACTGATTGGAAATGCTGAAAACAAATACACATGGTTCATATTCAGTCAGTTAAGATTTAACCATAGTTATTTCACTGATAATGGCTTTATCGTTATAGACTGAGATGGAGCATATAAGTGCAAGTTTATTGTACATGCTGACATAAAGCCTTCTTGAGAAGGAACACACTCAGAGGAATATTTGTATTTCAGTGGGTAATCTGCAATTAGTCTACTTGGTTAAAAGCATTTTATTAATTTAAACTATACAGTAAGTAAAGTTGTGTCATGGAATACTTTGTTCAAAGGCAGTTGAAAGCCAGGTGAATGATTAATTCATTATATAAAGCATAATGTTTTGATTAATGGATTCTGTTGCATTTAAGTTCTGACACTGATAGTGTTAAGCCATCTCAGCTGTCTGTTTTAACAATAGCATTATGTTAATGGTTTAAATATATTTAATGCAATATGATTTAATTTTAGTGTACTTTAGCATATTTAATGTACCAGCTGTTCAGCAGCTGTACAAGCTTCAAACAGGAGTGTTCAGAACCACAGAAATTTGTCGTATTAGAAATAAGTAAGTTTCAAAGAATGGTAAGGAAGAAGCACTGCATGACATTGATAGAGTTGCCCTTTTGTCAGCTCTAAGAACCCTGTGACAGTAGTGGTCTGGCTTGACCACTGATATAAAGAGCATGTTGAGGACCAGGAATATCATGGGAAAAGCAAATTGTGTGGACTAGTGACACTGTCTGGTTTTGGCTGCAGTTAGGAAACTAATAGCTATTTTTTAGACCAATTCATCCTAAGAGGGAACTTTGGGAATTGAGACGAGAACATGCCTTTTCTGACTCTTCTAATGTTGTTGCACACTATTTGGATAGGTGACTTGGAGAAGAGTCTTAGCTTATGTGGTGTTTTGAACTGTGCTCAGATTTTTGAAACTCAAATGAAGTTCTTATTTAGCATATTAAAGCATGGATTGTAGTAGACACTAGTGACGCAGTTCAGGTTACTGTTAGTTGC
This sequence comes from Melanerpes formicivorus, assembly GCF_026170545.1. Lineage (NCBI taxonomy): Eukaryota > Metazoa > Chordata > Aves > Piciformes > Picidae > Melanerpes > Melanerpes formicivorus. Next base: position 891,465 of record NW_027142367.1, on the reverse strand, counting down.
TAAGCTTCTGTTTTCTTTCATGATGGCTTTTCCTGAGCTGTCATTAGTTTACCTTGTTAAAACACTGAGGTTTTCCACAACTGTAAAACTGGCTTTGTGATAAACAGGACAAGTAATGTAGTATTGCTTGGGACAAGATGTTACTTATACCTGCTGAAGATGCAATGTGGTGTTCAGAGCAGCCTGAACTGAGCTGCTGTCTGAGGAATTTAAACAGTGCTGTTGGCAGTGGTAAAAATTATACAGATATTTTGAAAAGCATGTAGGAAGTGTTTTGTTGAGAACAGATATGATCTGGGCTTTATTCTAGAAAAGGATGAAAATGGTTTTAACAGACAAGGTATGGGTAGGAAATGCAAGGGTTTTTTCACTTAGTGGAACATTTTTCTGTGTCTCGAATGCATGATCTCTCTTGGAGCAATTTCCTTAATAAAGAGCCCTACTGTTAGTGGGATTTAATTTTTTGTCAAAATTACATAGAAAATAATTTTAAGTTGCACTTTTTTTCCTCGTTTACTGCTTTGTGCTTGTGAGTAACATTAAACAAAACCACAAAAGTTCCTTTCAAATATTGTTTTGGGCCATTTACCTTTGGTGTCTCTTTCTGAGATGTAAATGGAACCTAAATGTGGCTGAGTAGCTAAGGAGGTTGCCATGCAGGGTAAGAAGAAACAGATGTTTTTCTAGATCTATTCTTTTTTTTTTTTTTTTTTTTTTAATAACTTAGGTTGGAAAGGACCTCGAGGATCATCAAGTCCAACCTATCAACACAGACTCCACGACTAGACCATGGCACCAAGTGCCTTGTCCAATCTCCTCTTGAATGCCTCCAGGGCCGATGACTCAACCACCTCCCTGGGCAACCTGTTCCAATGACGAATGACTCGCTCGGTGAAGAACTTCCTCCTCACCTCGAGTCTAAACTTCCCCTGGCGCAGCTTGAGACTGTGTCCCCTTGTTCTGGTGCTGGTTACCTGGGAGAAGAGGCCAACCCCTTCCTGGCTACAAGCACCTTTCAGATAGTTGTAGAGGGCAATGAGGTCACCCCTGAGCCTCCTCTTCTCCAGGCTAAACAATCCCAGCTCCCTCAGCCTCTCCTCATAGGGCTTGTGCTCGAGGCCTCTCCCCAGGCTTGTTGCCCTTCTCTGGACACGTTCAAGTGTTTCAATGTCCTTCTTAAACTGAGGGGCCCAGAACTGGACACAGTACTCAGGGTGTGGCCTAACCAAAGCAGAGTACAGGGGCACTATGACCTCCCTGCTCCTGCTGGCCACACTATTCCTAATGCAGGCCAGGATGCCATTGGCCCTCCTGGCCACCTGGGCACACTGCTGGCTCATATTCAGGTGGCTGTCGATCAGCACACCCAGGTCCCTCTCTGTTTGGGAGCTCTCCAGCCACTCCGACCCCAGCCTGTAGCTCTGCATGGGATTGCCGTAGCCAAAGTGCAGCACTCGGCACTTCATTCCATTAGATGATCTCAAAGGTCTTTTCCAACCTGGTTAACTCCTATCCTATCCTATCCTATCCTATCCTATCCTATCCTATCCTATCCTATCCTATCCTATCCTATCTCAAGCTGCACATGGGGAGGTTTAGGATGGATGTTAGGAAGAAGTTCTTCATAGAAAGAGTGATTAGCCATTGGAATAGACTGCCCAGGGAGGTGGTGGAGTCACCATCACTGGAGGTGTTTAGGAAGAGACTGGATGGGGTGCTTGGTGCCGTGAATTAGTTGATTAGATTGTGTTGGATGATAGGTTGGACTCAATGATCTCAAAGGTCTCTTCCAACCTGGTTAATTCTGTTCTATCCTATCCTATCCTGTCCTGTCCTGTCCTATCCTATTCCATTCCATTCCATACCATTCCATTCCATTCCATTCAAAGTCAGTTACCAACTGAAACCACTTTAACATCATATTTCTATCAGCCTGCTGCAGAATACCTGTTTTGTAAGCAGGAAGTCTTTGGAGCTTGCTTTCCCAAGCATCATGAAATCTTGTGCTGAGCTAGAATTTAGGCTTTTTAAAAATTTAAATGAATAAATAAAATCTGACTCTTCAAGTAAGGAAAGACTGGTTGCCAACATCTACAAAACACTCTTACACCTTTTACAAGGAAGAAAATTAGGTTTTCTGTAAAGAAAATAAGGCAAGCCACCAAAAGTGGGTATCTTCTATGCTGTGACTGCATCTCATGATCTCATGTAGTCATAAACCAAACCACTTCTCAACTAGCAAGCAGTATGGCTGCTAAAGCACAGAAATGTCAATGCTGACCTAACCACCCAATTAATTTCTTTACTTGCTTGCAAAGGGTTAGTTGCAATCCTGGTTCAGGGGAAAGGACTTCCTGCCTTACGGAAAAGACTGAAAGCCTACTCAGTCAGCAGTCTGTATTGATCTTAGTGGGTTTGTGCTTGTATTCCCTAACCTGAGCAGCCTAGTTTAAAGTACAATCAAGTGTGTGTATGTGAGATTGCAATAACGGTCAAGCCCTACCTTCACTGCAGGGGAAAAAATAAAAGGTCAGATCAGCAGTGTTCGTTTTCTTGGGCTGCATTTATTTCAATGCAGCAGCAGGCTAGCACGATAGCAGTTAGAGCTATTCTAATTCATAGCTTCACATACATGAGTGAAAATCTGGTGTAATTGCTGCTTTCCTAGTTTTAATACAAACTCAATTACTGCCTGTAGGTATTAGTGGAGAATATGCTCACAATATGTTCATAAATGTAAATATGTTTCAAATGCAGATTTTGCAAAATAAATTAGAGGTACCAGTGTTTATATTCCAATGATTACTAAGCATAATTTATTTAGGTTTTCACATGTGACTGTGTAACCTTAATAAGGAAGTACAAGATAAATAATAGGGACAGTCCTACAGTCCTATAGAAGCTGCGAAAATCTGCCGGACGTCCCTCAGAAGCAATGACTGATTCAAACTGACCACTGTAATCGATACAGGAATGTGCTTAATACTACAGGAATAAATTACATAACAGTTGGGAAACCCAAAGTTTGGGGGTTATTTTGCAGGCTTTGCAAAAGAGTCCAGCATTTGAGTCACTAAGTTTGTGTTTTCATACACATTCAGCTAGTGTTTTTGTCAGCGACGTACAAGACGCTTGGAAGACAGTAGCTGTTCAGTGACTCTGGCTTCTGTAGCACTCTGTAGTTCCTTCTGAGGTCTCAGGTGCCAGTGCATTACACAAGTTAAAGAATGTATCTGATGTATTCACAAGGTAAGGAAAGAGTTTATTTTGCATCCTAAGCTGTACTTTTAATATCTTTTGGAATGTAAATTGATGTTGATAAAGCTTAATTTAACGTTTAAAAATGTAGACACCTCTTGAATGTATTTTTTCATTATTATTATTATTATTATTATTATTATTATTATTATTATTATTATTACTATTTTTATAGTAAGAAAGTATTGGTTAATATTTTCAGTATAGATTTCTTGGATTTTGGAACTGTTTTGAACAAAAATACCACAGCCACCATTTTATGTTTATTTGTTATATGACTGATGGTGAAATAAAGCATTTTTGGCTATATGGTTTTACCATGGCTTTTTTCAATAAGAGATTAAGAATTGCAGAAGGAATGAATGTCCCTTTTTATTCCTTTTTATCACACATGGCTGCAGCTTGAATTTTATCTAAGCAAACATGTATGGAGAGTGTCTGCTCCATATAGGCACAGTGGATAATTCTGTCATAAATAGCTTGCTGAAGAGGTAAAGCAGCCACGTAAGCCACAGAGTCTTGGGAATATTTGACTTGCAGCAGTTTATGTACAAGGTGATTGTCTCAATTAATTACATCAGTGAGCAGCCTTACTGAAGACAGGGAAAATAGTTTGGAGATCCTGAGCTTTGTAACTAAGAAACCCCACTTGAACAACTGCGATTGCAAGAGGAGTCTTAAAGACTTGCTTCAATGGCATTGCTTTCAAATCCTGACTCTCTATGAAGGGGGTGGAGAGATAGAGAGAGAGAGAGATGTATGTGTATATAAAATAGAACATGTAAACTAATAACAAAAGTAGCTCCAAAAAGAACAGGGAAGGCATAAATTCAGTTTGATGTAAACAGAATTAAAAGAAGGGTAGACTAAAATGAAGACAGTAATAAAGGTAATATAAATCATGTATAAATAAGGAGTGGGTTTTTTTTTCCTACTGTACCATAGTAAAAACTTGATTAAAAATATTGGGGGAGAAATGAAAAATGTATATAAACTGGATTTATTACTGATATGCGCAGTGCTTGGTTTTGCAGATTCCTGTAATACATGCATAGATTTATTTGTTCAATTAACACTGAATTTTGCTGGCTTTATTACTGTGTAAACTGTTTCCTTATTTGCCATTACAAAGTTATGTAGACAGAGGACATTTTTTAAGGCTAATGACTTAGGAAAACAATTTCCTTTTAAGGGAGTTTTGATGGCAGAGAATATGCAGCCAGGATTGCATTTAGCATATATTTAAAAAGACTGACCTGCATGTCACGTTTTGTGTCCCTGAGCAAATGAATTATTGTTAATGTTTAGAATCTGATGCAATTAGGGCACTTGATGATGTGCAAATTAGCTATCAAATGCGATCCTACTACCAAAAGGCATTCAAACTAGTTCAGAGCAGGGACAAAACTATTTAGACATGTATAATGAACCAAACAGTGGTATATAAAGGAGTAGGTGTGTGACATTCTTCTAGTCAGGCTAAGTATGGAAAGAAGTGAATGTACTCTGTTTTAATAACTGCTCAATAGCAATCATAGAATCAATAAAGTTGGAAAAGACCTCAAAGATCATCAAGTCCAACCTGTCACCACAGACCTCATGACTACTAAACCGTGGCACCAAGTGCCATGTCCAATCCCCTCTTGAACACCTCCAGCAATGGTAACTCCACCACCTCCCTGGGCAGCACATTCCAATGGCTAACAACTCTCTCTGTGAAGAACTTTCTCCTCACCTCGAGCCTAAACTTCCCCTGGCACAGCTTGAGACTGTCCCCTTGTTCTGGTGCTGGTTGCTAGAGAGAAGAGACCAACCCCCACCTGCCTACAACCACCCTTCAGGTAGTTGTAGAGAGCAATAAGGACTCCCTTGAGCCTCCTATTCTCCAGGCTAAACAACCTCAGCTCCCTCAGCCTCTCCTCACAGGACTTGTGCTCAAGGCTTCTCCCCAGCCTCGTTGCCCTTCTCTGGACACGGTCAAGAGTCTCAATGTCCTTCTTAAATTGAGGGGCCCAGAACTGGACACAGGACTCAAGATGTGGCCTAACCAGTGCTGAGTACAGGAGCACAATGACTTCCCTGCTGCTCCTGCTGGCCACACTGTTCTTGATGCAGTCCAGGATGCCATTGACCTTCTTGGCCACCTGGGCACACTGCTGGCTCATGTTCAGTCAGCTGTCAATCAGTACCTCCAGGTCCCTTTCTGCCTGGCAGCTCCCCAGCCACTCTGTCTCCAGTCTGTAGCACTGCATGGGGTTGTGGCCAAAGTGCAGCACCCGGCACTTGGACTTGTTGAATGCCATCATGTTGGACTCTTCCCCTCTGCCCAGCCTGGCAAGGTCCCTCTGCAGAGCCCTTCTACCCTCTAACTGATCAACTCCTGCTCCCAACTTGGTGTCATCTGCAGATTTACTGATGACTGACTCAATCCCCTCATCCAGATTATCAATGAAGGTATTAAACAGCAATGCTACAACCAACTTGAGCAGAATTTGAGCCGTAAAAGCTGAGTTTATGAAGTGTCCAAGTGCAAAGGGAACAACATTGTCTGGAGCCTGGGCTATTGAAGTATAAACGAGCAAGGAAGAAGCCTTGAGAGGAAGCCCACATGCTGCAAAGCCCTTTCTAGAAAGAGAATTGTAACCCAGGGCCAAAAAACCAACAAAACAATATTCTCAGTCTGGTACTATAATTTCATGGAAACATGATCTTGATAGAACTGCATGAGTTGTTTAGAAAGCTCATACCAAAAAACAAAATTAATTTGGAAAAATAAAAATCTACTCTTCTAATGGAAGGATCTCTCTAACTTTCTTGTATTCCCTGTTTGGGGAGGAGGGGAGGGAAGAATAGAATGGAATGGAATGGAATGGAATGGAATGGAATGGAATGGAATGGAATGGAATGGAATGGAATGGAATGGAATGGAATGGAATGGAATGGAATGGAACCGAACCGAACCGAACCAGGTTGGAAGAGACCTTCAAGATCATCGTGTCCAACTTATCATCCAACACCACCTAATCAACTAAACCATGCAACCAAGCACCCTATCAAGTCTCCTCCTGAACATCTCCTGTGATGGTGACTCCACCACCTCCTCGGGCAGCCCATTCCAATGGGCAATCACTCTCTGTGTAGAACTTCTTCCTAACCTCCAGCCTAAACCTCCCCTGGTGTGGCTTGAGACTGTGTATTCTTGTTCTGGTGCTGGTTGCCTGGGAGAAGAGACCAACCCCCACCTGGCTACAACCTCCCTTCAGGTAGTTGTAGAGAGCAAGAAGGTCTCCCCTGAGCCTGAGTTGTGATACAGTCACAACAAAAGCAAAGCAGTCAAGGTCAGTAAAGCCAGGAGAAGCATCAGCCAGAGCCAAAGAAGTGAAAAGAGAGAGATATTTGGAATAGTTTAAGTCCATTATCTTTCCAATGGGATTGTTTAGAACTATAATTACTTTTCTTTTTACACCCAAAAGTGATTTATTTACATTCTATCACTTTCTGTTCACAATCTGTGGGAAATTTTTAAAGCCATAGCCTAAAACTACCACAGTTGAGCCAGCTCAGCATCCTTCCAAGAGAAGGGTTCATCTCACCTACACTCGGCTCACCCTCCAGTAGTGTCCCTTCCTTATTGTATAATTGTTAGGGTTGGAAGGGACCTCAAGGATCATCTGGTTCCAACCCCTTTGCCATGGGCAGGGGCACCTCACACTACAGCAGGTTGCTCACAGCCACATCCAGCCTGGCCTTCAAAACCTACAGGGAGGAGGCTTCCACCACCTCCCTCGGCAACCTGTGCCAGTGTCTCACCACCCTCATTCCTAACATCCAATCTGAATCCACCCACTTCTAGATTTCTTCCATCCCCCCTAGTTCTGTCATTCCTTGACACCCTAAAAAGTCCCTCCCCAGCTTTCTTGTAGCCCCCTTCAGGCACTGGAAGGCCACAAGAAGGTCTCCTCGGACCCTTCTTTTCTCCAGCCTGAATAGCCTCAACTCTCAGTCTGTCCTCATAGAGGGCTGCTGCCCTCGTGGCCCTTCCCTGGACATGTTCCAGCACCTCCAGATCCTTTCTGTAATAAGGGCTAAAGAACTGGACACAGTACTCCAGGTGGGGTCTCACCAGAGTGGAGCAGAGGAGGAGAATCACTTCCCTTGTCCTGATGGCTATGCTTTTCTTGATGCAGCCCAGGATATGGTTGGCTTTCTGGGCTGCAGGTGCACACTACTGGCTCATGTTGAGCTTCTCATCGCCCAGCATCCCCAGGTCTTTTTCTTCAGGTCTGGAAGGCCACACTAGGCCTTATCCTAGTCTGTTCTCCTCCGTCACGCACAACACATGTGCCTCCCCTGCACACACATCGTGCAGCGCTAAATTCTGGTCCTGCCGAGTGGGTAGAAGTGGGTGAGTTGCTGCTGTGCTGGAACAGATGGTGTCTGCAATGCAGCCACCAGTTATGTGCATGTGTTGTAGGTGGTTGCTAAAGGGAAACAGGAGAGAGGTTTTTTGTTGCAAAGGTTTGTTAGTTTTCTCTTATTTATTGGGGATGGAACACGTACAAAGCTGAGGTCAGTTTGCAATGTATTCTTCAGTGGCCAGTGGTTGTCAGTTGGTTTATTTAAATGAGAGGTACTTGCTACATTGGGCCAAGGTAGCATGACTGAGATGGTTAATTGGGGATGAATCCAAATGATTCTTTTCTGTCTCTTTGTAACTTGCAAGTTGCCAAATTTCAGGACCGCAGTCTGTCCAGGTGTTCTTATCTTCCTCTGTTATGTCCCCATCACTTATTGCATTGAAGACCCTTTGCCTAGGTCACTTGCAACTCATAGCTCACTTGCTCATATTGATACCTCAGCCTGCAAACAGGTTTCTTCTCCCATGGATACCCAAAGCTCCTCAGCCTCCTACTTTTCACCTAAAGTTCCCCAGGCCCACTCATTCTTCCTCAGGCAGCTGCAGTGCTCAGCAGCTCTTCACCAGCCCCTGGCATAGTGACAGTTTAGTCCTTGCCAAAAGGGGTGGTGTGCTGTGCCCATGATACCAAATACCTCAGCCTGTAAGCAGGGTTCTTCTCCCATGGATACCTAAAGCTCCTCAGCCTCCTACTTTTCATCTAAACTTTCCCAGGCCCACTCATTCTTCCTCAGGCAGCTATAGTGCTCATAGAATCATAGAATCAAAAAGGTTGGAAAAGACCTCAAAGATCATCAAGTCCAACCTGTCACCCAACAACTCTTGACTACTAAACCATGGCACCAAGTGCCACATCCAATCCCCTCTTGAACACCTCCAGGGATGGGGACTCCACCACCTCCCTGGGCAGCACATTCCAATGGCCAATCACTCACTCTATGAAGAACTTCTTCCTAACATCCAGCCTAAACCTCCCTTGGTGCAGCTTGAGACTGTGTCCTCTTGTTCTGGTGCTGGTTGCCTGGGAGAATAGACCAACCTCCACCTGGCTACAACCACCCTTCAGGTAGTTGTAGAGAGCAAGAAGGTCTCCCCTGAGCCTCCTCCTCTCCAGACTAAGCAACCTTATCTCCCTCAGCCTCTCCTCATAGGGCTGTGCTCGAGGCCTCTCCCCAGCCTTGTTTCCCTTCTCTGGACATGTTCAAGAGTCTCAATGTCCTTCTTAAGCTGAGGGGCCCAGAACTGCACACAGTACAGCAGCTATTCACCAGCCCCTGGCATAGTGACTGCTTAATCCCTGCCTAAAGGGGTGGTGTGCATGTCCTTCAAAACTGTCTTCTCCATGAGGCAGTGATTTAAAGAAGACACAAAGGAACCATTGAGGACAATCACTGCAAATCTCTCTACAACTACCTGAAAGGTGGTTGTATCCAGGAAGGGGTTGGTCTCTTCTCCCAGGCAACCAGCACCAGAACAAGAGGACACAGTCTCAAGCTGCGACAGGGGAAGTTTATGCTTGAGGTGAGGAGAAAGTTCTTCATCAAAACAGTAATTCATCACTTGAATGGGCTGCCCAGGGAGGTGGTGGAGTCACCATCCCTGGAGGTGTTCAAGAGGGGATTGCACCTGGCACTTGGTGCCATGGTCTAGTCATGAGGTCTGTGGTGACAGGTTGGAATTGATGATCTTTGAGGTCTCTTCCAACCTTTGTGATACTGTGATACTGTGATAGTGGGAAATCACCCTGTGGCCATTGATGACCTGTTGTAGGCCACTGCAGCCCCCTGCATTTGTGGTCGTCTGTTGTGTTTTGAGGCATTTTGGATGTGTCCCACGAGATCCCATCCAATTCATCTGTGCTAATGGTTTTCCTTTAGGACAGGCATCAATGGTTGATTGAATGTACATTTTTCATGATATGTTTTCTCTAGTCAAAATTAATATCTTGATAAAAGTACTTTTTTTCCCTCCTCTTTTTTTCTTTTCAGTGTTTCATTTGCGGTGGATATGATTTTTAGCTAAGGATATTTTAATCTCCAAGTGAAGATCTTGAAAGTATTCATATGTAGAATAGAATAGAATAGAATAGAATAGAATAGAATAGAATAGAATAGACCAGACCAGGTTGGAAGACACAGTATCACAGTATAACTAAGGTTGGAAGAGACCTCAAGGATCATCGAGTCCAACCTATCAACACAGACCTCATGACTAGACCATGGCACCAAGTGCCATGTCCAATCTCCTCTTGAACACCTCCAGGGATGGTGACTCAACCACCTCCCTGGGCAGCACATTCCAATGACGAACGACTCGCTCGGTGAAGAACTTTCTCCTCACCTTGAGTCTAAACTTCCCCTGGTGCAGCTTGAGACTGTGTCCCCTTGTTCTGGTGCTGGTTGCCTGGGAGAAGAGACCAACCCCTTCCTAGCTACAACCACCTTTCAGGTAGTTGTAGAGGGCAATCAGGTCACCCCTGAGCCTTCTCTTTTCCAGGCTAAACAACCCCAGCTCCCTCACCCTCTCCTCATAGGGCTTCTGTTCAAGGCCTCTCACCAGCCTTGTTGCCCTTCTCTGGACATGTTCAAGTGTTTCAATGTCCTTCTTAAACTGAGGGGCCCAGAACTGGACACAGTACTCAAGTTGTGGCCTAACCAATGCAGAGTACAGGGGCACAATGACTTCCCTGCTCCTGCTGGCCGCACTATTCCTAATGCAGGCCAGACCTTCAAGATCATCATGTCCAACAACATCAAACCAACTAAACCATGCAACCAACATCTAACAACCTGTGAACTTTTTTTGTTGTGTTTTTTTCTTAATTAATATTATTTTTTTATGAAACAAATTACAGATATCCCATAAAACCTATGCTACTGACACTAGGCACTGAATTCCCTTGCTAAGTAGTGCAGCATAGGGTCTGATTCCTTGAGAGCTGCAACCCAAGCCTTACTGCCTTCTCAGGAGCACTGCACTGTGAGCTCCTGCCCGATAAAATTAGAAGATAATTCACATATGTTGTGCAGTTCACAGCTTAATTTTTCATGCTGAGTGGTGCAAGGTATTTATCAACTGGTATAATAGATTAGATCGCTGCCTGCAGCTCCCCGCACTCTGCTGCGTGTAGATGGAGGTTGACAACTCTGCTTTTATAAAAGCTTTCCCTGCTCAACCCCATGACTAATGCAGATAATTATTTTTAAAACAGCTCTGGATGTCACTGCAGTGTGCTTTCATGTGCATCCAGAAATGTCTATTTACATTAATCTGGCATTTGTGAACACCAGGGTGCCATGTAAATCTTACTGTGTGATTTAGAGGGAATAGTTTGTAGGGCTAGTGTCATAGTGGGGAGCCAGCTCATGTGATCTGGGTATCCAAATATAAAAGAAGAAAAAAAAAATATATAGCTCAAAACATTCTAATATCATAGTGGTTTGTTTGTATGGTCAAATTTATTCTAGGAAAGTTGTTCACTTTCTCTCAACTGTCAGTGCACACAAACTCTAAAGAAGAGAGGGAGACTGATCCAAAGAGATGGGAGAAGCACCTTCGTGTAGCAGTGAGGTAAAGGAAGCATATTTTTTGCAATTTGTTAGTGGATAGGTTTGGACAAGACACTCTCCCTGAGTACCCTCAAGCTCTGCCCATATTTAGCCTGAAACTAAATGCACAATACAGAATTAACCAGGTTGGAAAAGACCTTCAAGATAATCAAGTCCAACCTATCACCCAACACCATCTGATCAATTAAACCATGGCACCAATTTCCTCATCCAGTCTTTTCTTAAACACCTCCAGAGATGGTGACTCCACCACCTCCCTGGGCAGCACATTCCCATGGCCAATCTCTCTTTCTGTGAAGAATTTCTTCCTAATATCCATCCTGAACCTCTCCTGGTGTAGCTTGAGACTGTGTCCTCTTGTTCTGGTGCTGGTTGCCTGCAAGGAGACCAATCCCCACCTGGCTACAACCACCCTTCAGGTAGTTGTAGACAGCAATAAGGTCTCCCCTGAGCCTCCTCCTCTCCAGGCTAAGCAACCCCAGCTCCCTCATTCTGTCCTCACAGGGCTGTGCTCCAGAGCCCTCCTCAGCTTTGTCTGGCTTCTCTGGACACATTCCAGCATCTCAACATCTTTCCTAAACTGAGGGGCCCAGAACTGGACACAGGACTCAAGGTGTGGCCTAACTAGTGCTGAGTACAGGGGCACAATGACTTCCCTGCTCCTGCTGGCCACACTATTCCTGATGCTGGCCAGGATGCCACTGGCCTTCTTGGCCTCCTGGGCACACTGCTGGCTCATGTCCAGCTGCTGTCAACCAGTACTGCCAGGTCCCTTTCTGCCTGGCCATCCTACAGCCACTCTGACCCCAGCCTGTTTCACAGCAAAACAGCTTGAGCTGGGTTAATTCATCCAGCCTTTTGAAGACATACACAGTAGATATCTTGCCATGTTTTTCTCATAATCTGAAACTTCCAGCCATGCTGAGTCCTAATATTGCTACAGCATTACCTCAGTGGGTGAGCTAAGGAGCTCCCAAGGAATCTTGTGCTCCTCAGAGCATGACTGCTGCTTCTTGCTGAGCCAAATAGTTGCCTGGTGCAAGCACTACTAATGCAGCTGGCAGAGAGGGCTAACTTTGTGCTCTTCAAAACTCTGCTTAGAAGTATGCAGTAGGCTAAGGCTCTAGAAAGAAAGGGGGTCCAAGAGAGCTGATTAATATTCAAGCATCACCTCCTCCAGGCTCAAGAAAAAAATGTATTCCCTTATTAAAAAGAATAGATAAAAATCAAGTAAGGGAGACAGAAGAAAAAAGAGTCTTACAATATGTGGAAAAAAGGTCTAGTCAATAGGGAGGATTACAGAAATATTGCTAGACAATGTAGACATATGACAAGAAAGGCCAAGGCCCTCTTGGAACTGAGCCTTGCCAGGGAGCTGAAAGAAAACAAGAAGAGCTTTTTCAAATACATCCATGACAAAAGGAAGAGCAGGGAAAGGGTGGGTCCACTGCTGAATAATATGGGAGATATGGTAACTGAAGATGCAGAGATGGCAGAGTTGCTGAATGCCGCCTTTGCCTCAGTCTTTACTCCTAAGATTTGCCCTCAAGGATCTCAGTCTCTGGAAGCGAAGGAGCAGAACTAGAAGGAAGAGGACACTCCACTGGTCTGTCAGGACTGGATTAGAGATCACTTGTAGCATCTGAAGACGCACAAGACTCCCCAAAGGAGTGCATCCATGTGTGCTGACAGACCTACTGATACTGTGGCCAAGCCTCTATCTATCATCTTTGAAAAATCATGGAGAACAGGAGAGGTGCCTGATGGCTGGATGAAAGCAAATGTCACTCCAGCCTTCAAAAAAGGCAAGAAGGAGGACCCAGGTAACTACAGATCAGTCAGCTTCGCTTCCATCCCTGGAAAAACAATGCAGCAGCTCATCCTGGAGGTCATCTCTAACCACATGGAAGACAAGAAGGTTATCAGGAGTAGCCAGCATGGATTTACCAAGGGGAGATCCTGCCTGACTAATCTAATAGCCTTCTATAAAACCATGACCAAATTAGTAGACAATTGAAAAGCAGTGGATGTCATATATCTTGACTTCAGTAAGGCTTTGATACTGTCTCCCATAACATCATCATAGAAAAGCTCAGGAAACATGGCACAGAGTGTTGGTCTGTGAGGTGGATTGCAAACTGACTTGACAACAGAGTTCAAAGGGTTGCCATCATTGGCACAGAGTCAACTTGGAGGCCTGTGGCCAGTGGTGTTCTCCAGGCATCAGCACTGGGTCCAGTTTTGTTCAATACCTTTATCAATGAACTGGCTGAGGGGATTGAGAGTACCCTCAGCAAAGTCCCTGATGATACAAAACCGGGGGTGGGGGGGGGGGGTGTGACAGACACCTGTCAGGCTGTGCTGCCATCTGGTGAGATCTGGCAGGCTTGAGAGCTGGGTGCAGGCAAACCTCATGAAGTTCAATAAGGACAAGTGCAGAGACCTGCACCTGGGGAGGAATGACAACAGGCACCAGTACAGGTTAGGAACTGCCCTGCTACAGAACAGCTCCATGGAGAAAGACCCTGGAGTCCTAGTAGACATCAAATTCTGCATGGAACAATAATGTGCCCTTGTGGCCAGTGGGATCCTGGGGTGCATCAAGAAAAGTATGTCCAGCAGGTCTAGGGAAGTTCTTCGCCCTTCTACTCTGCCCTGGTGAGACTACACCTGAAATACTCTGTCCAGTTTTGGGCTCCCCAGTTCAAGAAAGACAGGGATCTGCTAGAGAGAGTCCAGCAGAGAGCTGTGAGGATGATTAGGGGTCTCGAGCATCTCCCCTATGAAGAGAGACTGAGATCCCTGGGGCTCTTTAGTCTTGGGAAGAGAAGGCTGAGGGGATCTGATCAATGTGTATAAATATCTGAGGGGTGGGTGTCAAGTGGAGCTCTTTTCAATAGTGCACAGTAATAAGACAAGAAACAAAAGATACAAGCTTGAAGATAGAAGATTTCAGCTCAACATGAGGAGAAACTTCTTTACAGTGAGGGTGACGGAGCACTGCAACAGGCTGCCCAGAGAGGTTGTGGAGTCTCCTCCTCTGGAGACTGTCAAACCCCACCTAGATGCATTCCTGTGTGGAATACCCTAAGTGATTCTGCTTTGGTAGGGGGTCAGACCCAATGATCTCCTGAGGTCCCTTCCAGCATCTAATATTCTGTGATCCTGCGAGAAGCATGAGAGTGCTTCGGCATCCGACCTTGATCACAACAGAGCATTTAGCTTGTAGTTGTCCCTGTCCTGAGGGCTGCACAGCAGAGATGAGAAGTAAAGCAACTGATTCTGCATTTTTATTTAACTTTTTCAGCAGCTGAGATGAAAAAAGAGAAATGAAAAAATGTTTCTGAAGGCAGTTATTGCTGTGGGGCTATTTTCTTGTGCTTTGCAGCCCACAACATTGGTTATCTAAAGTGAAATATGTCATCGTGACATTTTAGCCCCTTCCCTGAAGAGGGATCAAGGTAGTTAGCAGTTTAGAAAAGCTGATTCACTCAGCTGCATTCTGCTCACCAGGAAGTCTTCTTGCTTGGATTTTATATGTGATTTTTTTGGTGTGAGGTTTTGTTGGTTTTTTTTTTTTTTGCACATTAGTCTACTATTCATAATGAAACCAAGAACAATAAAGGTGGAGTGGAGTGGAGTGGAGTGGAGTGGAGTGGAGTGGAGTGGAGTAGAATAGAATAGAATAGAATAGAATAGAATAGAATAGAATAGAATAGAATAGAATAGAATAGAATAGAATAGAATAGAATAGAATTAACCAGGTTGGAAAAGACCTTTGAGATCAAGTCCAACCTATCACCCAACACCATCTAATCAACTAAACCATGGAACCAAGCAATCCATCCAGTCTCTTTTTAAACACCTCCAGTGATGGTGACTCCATCACCTCCTTGGGCAGCACATTCCAATGGCCAATCTCTTTTTCTGGGAAGAATTTCTTCCTAACATCCAGCCTAAACCTCCCCTGGTGCAGTTTGAGACTGTGTCCTCATTAGTTTCCTTTTTACACCCAATAGTGGTTTATTTACATTTTACTACTTTCTGTTCAAGATCTGTGAAATAAAGCCAAAAACTACCACATCCCACTGCTGGTGATGAAACAATGAGCAGAGCAGCAGATCTGTGCACTAGAGATAACTTAGTGTCCAGCCCTGAGATCCACCTGGCCTGTCTGCTGTTGATTTCTTCAGGATAAAACAGCAAAATAGTAAAAGGTGGTATTAAGAAAGCTGATTTAAAGGATTTTCAGCTATGTTTCTCTTGGACAGGCTTTCACAGTTCTCCTGGAGTCCACAGGAGGGAAGAACTTCTTGCTATGAAAAAGAACCCATCCAATAAAATTTATTTTTAGTCAGTCCAGTTGTCATAACATCCTAAATTGTATTTTAGGTTTTACCAGATGGCCTCCCTGGCCTGACATCACCTGTGAGGAATAGCAGTCTTCCTTCTACCCCATGCCCACTGAAACATGCTTTGTGTGAGCCTGGCCAGGAGCCCCAGCGTACAGAAAAGACTGTGAGAATAGAATAGAAAATAGAATAGAATAGAATAGAATAGAATAGAATAGAATAGAATAGAATAGAATAGAATAGAATATCGACTAGAAAATAGAATTAACCAGGTTGGAAGAGACCTTTGAGATCATCAAGTCCAACCTATCATCCAACACCATCTAATCAACTAAACCATGGCACCAAGCAAATATATGTCAATACTGTATATTTTGTACATATTCATTGCCTTTCATTTTAGATTGTGGTTTTGCTTGTAAACACAGCTTCCATTTGCTTCCAACTGAGCTGGTCTGGCAATTTAATGCTGGGGAGGAATTTTCAACCCACCCCAATAGGGAAGCTTGAGCAGAGGAGGAGGTGGACAATGGGAGCATAGAGTAGGGGTAACAAGGCAGCTGCAAGGTAAACCTCCATGAGTCCTGGAGAAGAGGAGGCTCAGGGGTGACATCATTGCCCTCTTCAACTACCTGAAAGGTGGTTGTAGCCAGGAAGGGGTTGGTCTCTTCTCCCAGGCAACCAGCACCAGAACAAGGGGACACAGTCTCAAGCTGCACCAGGGGAGGTTTAGACTCGAGGTGAGGAGAAAGTTCTTCACTGAGTGAGTTGTTCGTCATTGGAATGTGCTGCCCAGGGAGGTGGTGGAGTCACCATCCCTGGAGGTGTTCAAGAGGAGATTGGACGTGGCACTTGGTGCCATGGTCTAGTCATGGGGTCTGTGTTGATAGGTTGGACTCGATGATCCTCGAGGTCTCTTCCAACCTTAGTTATACTGTGATACTGTGAGTCATTTAAGTAGTAATTACTCAGCAGCACAGGACAGCCTAAGCTCCAGCTGAGGCTGCCCTGAGACATTTGAAGAAGTTCACCTGTTGTACGGCCACATGTGAGCACAGCTCCTATACTGGCAGAGCAGATGCATAGAGGATGTGGGTGTGTGGGGGTGTGGGTATATGTACCCTGTGTCTGTGTGTGATGTTGGATTGGTGAATGGGAATTTAGTTAGTAACAGAAAGGATGCAATACTTTTTGTCTCCTTCAATCTTTTGTAAGGTGCTGCCAACCAGACTGGCACAGACCTCCACTCCAGTGTGCTGGATGCAGCTGGGTGAACATTTTCCACTCCCATGGATCATGGTAAGATTTGAATATTCTAGCTAATGTACTTTCTCTTCCTTCCCCTCTGCTTCCTCAAAACTCAGCAAACAACTAAGGTGAATACACAAAGTCAGTATCCAAATTGGCTGCTGCAAGTAATGAGGGTGAGAGATGCTGACAAAAGCTGGCTGTAGTTGGAAATGACTGTTGTATGGAAAAGGCAGAGCTGGGAAAGATGTAAAAAGTCTTGGGTTTGCTTCAGTGCTTAGAAATATGTGGATAATTTATTCCTGGGAGGAGAGGTGCCGCTGCTGGTGAAAGGAATGCAGGCAGAAAAACGTCTCTGGGAATCACAGAATTATTAGGGTTGGAATGGATCTCAAGGATCATCTAGTTCCAACCCCCCCTGTCATGGGCAGGGACACCTCACACTACAGCAGGTTGCTCACAGCCACATCCAACCTGGCCTTAAAAACCTCCAGGGATGGGGCTTCTACCACCTCCCTGGGCAACCTGTGCCAGTGTCTCACCACTTGCATTAAATATTCTTTGAACTTTTATTTCTGCTGTGTGTGTCTGCTTTGGTATTTAACAGGGGGAACATGCTTAACTTTAAAAAGAGTGTCTGAAAGGTGACACATTTCTCTGCAGCACAGCTTACAACTGGTCATACCTGCTGACTTCAGTGATTGCTTCTGTCCTGTAGTGCATAAGAGGGAACTCTGTGACCAGGATAGGAGCTGGACATGCCATTTAATCTGCTATTGATAATGATAATTCCTAAGTGGTAAATCCCTCTCTTGACAAATTGCTTTGTCAGTTGTAATTACAGAACCTTCCCTGGAGCAATGGGAAAGTAAGCAAAGGGCATTCTCAAGATGTTCTACACTTCTGCTGCAATCTTTGCCACTTAATGTGATGGCTTAATTTATTCAAATGGAAGGCTAGAACAAGAAAATAATCCCTGGAAAGCCCCAAAGATGACCATCTCTGATCAAAAAGGTGTTCATGAATTCATCTCAAAGATGGACAGCTGGAAAATGTGTCCTCAGGAAAGGAAAGAATCCTAGGGGCTGCCTAAAGTAGCTTGCGGTATGTCACATGCTTGTTTGTAGCCTTTGCTCATTTGTGGATATGAATCTGCTCTCCAGAATCTCCTGGATTTGTCAGCTTGGAAGTAGCATCCTGCATGAGCCTTTACAACATCCTCCCAGTAACTGCCCTGGGAAATCCCAGCACCATTATAGTAAAATGGCTTGGAAAAAGCAGAGGTTTTCATTGTGAGTCTTGGGCAGCCCTTTTATGTTTGTGTGAGTCAAGATGTTGAGAAGTGAAATTATCTGCTTCAAGAAGTTGGGTTTCTTTCTCTTACTTGGTCTGATGTTATTAAACTATCCAAGGAGCAAACATCAGAATTTCTGCAGTACCCAGGACAGACTCCCCTCCTTTAATATTAGCAAGAGTCAATGGTGAGTTGGCTGGCTCAGATGCAAATGGAGGAAACCCACTCCTCACTTGGTCATCCCATGTAAAACAATACTTACCATGGCAGACCTCTACTATTTGGGGCTTGTTCTGCTTTCAGAACCACTGAGCATTTTAGGGTACATAATTTTTCTGCCTGTATTGTGCCAGCTGGACAAATAGAGCTTCTGTTACCTCCCTTTTGAGGCATTGCTGGAAGCCAAGACTTGCTCTGCTTAAGATTTCTGTGAATAAGATGGAGAGGTGTGGAGTTCTTTGCTTATTTGCTTTTCTCATCTTCTTGAGTCATGCTGGAGCAGCTGCTCTGCTGGCACATGGGCAAGCTTTAATTACAGCTGTTATCAAGTGTTTAGACTGTGAAAAGTTCTGCTCACCCTTGAAGAACCTAACTGGTCTTTGGATTTTCCTTAACTAGTGCAGCACCAACCACTGTCTAATGACAGAGGTGGCTGCTTGCAGGAAACCACTCATCAGTAACTGGAGTGTTTGCATCACCATATTCCACTCAGCCTCTGGTCCCACTGTTTCTCCTAGGCACAAATGATTTCTTCTTTTTTGATTTTTTTTAGGTGCTCCCAAATGTGGTTCAGCACAAGGTACTGCTGCTCTGTAATCACCTGTAAATTCACAGTATTGAACAGTGAAGCAGCTGAAGGCAGAATGAAGCAGAGAGTCTTGTCCTAGCTCCTCAGTGCTGAGGGATGTAATTGTGTGGGTTTTTCTAGTTACAAGCTCTTTCACTCCCAAGCTGCCTTCACACTGCAGTTCTGCAAGTGACTACAAGCTTCTCTACACAAATAGTCCTGATTTTTTTTTCATTGAAAAGTATTGTTGTCAGAATCACAGAATGATAGGGGTTGGAAGAGACCTCTGGAGACCATCTAGTCCAACTCTGCCGCCAAAGCAGGTTCACCTGGAGCAGGTGGCACAGGTCAGTATCCAGATGGGTTTTGAATGACTCCAGGGGTGGAAAGTCTACAACCTCTCTGGGCAGCCTGCTCCAGTGCCCTACCATCCTCAAAGTGAATGAAGTTCCACCTCATGAGAAGCTGAATGTTGCAGTGGCCTTTCTTCCACACACAGCCTCTTGGAGGAAGAAGAAAGGTGACCAAATGACAGAATTACAAAGCTAATATATTGTCCTGCAGGCCCTGGTAAATGTAAGGGATCCATGTAAATATTTTAATTTTTCTACTTGAAAAAACAAAGCTTCTCTTTTCCCTCCTGACACTGGGCCAAATTGCAGCAAACTTCTTGATCATCTCTGTACTAAAGCAAGCTGGAGTATCAGCTGTTAAAAACTCATATTCTCTTATTTTATATACATTTACTAGCTTCAGAGGAAAGGTCATCTCAAGTAGTGCACAAAGAGACTCCTCAAAGAAAGTTCATCCATATGAACTGAAAGTTACAGTATCACAGTATCACTTAGGTTGGAAAGGACCTTGAGGATCATCGAGTCCAACCTATCAACACAGACCCCATGACTAGACCATGGCACCAAGTGCCACGTCCAATCTCTTCTTGAACTCCTCCAGGGATGGTGACTCTACCACCTCCCTGGGCAACCGGTTCCAATGACGAATGACTCACTGGGTGAAGAACTTCCTCCTCACCTCGAGTCTAAACCTCCCCTGGCGCAGCTTGAGACTGTGTCCTCTTGTTCTGGTGTTGGTTGCCTGGGAGAAGAGGCCAATCCCTTCCTGGCTACAACCACCTTTCAGGTAGTTGTAGAGGGCAATCAGGTCACCCCTCAGCCTCCTCTTCTCCAGCCTAAACAATCCCAGCTCCCTCAGCCTCTCCTCATAGGGCTTGTGTTCAAGGCCTCTCCCCAGCCTTGTTGCCCTTCTCTGGACACGCTCAAGTGTTTTGATGTCCTTCTTAAACTGAGGGGCCCAGAACTGGACACAGTACTCAAGGTGCGGCCTTACCAAAGCAGAGTACAGGGGCACTATGACCTCCCTGCTCCTGCTGGCCACACTATTCCTAATGCAGGCCAGGATGCTATTGGCCCTCCTGGCCACCTGGGCACACTGCTGGCTCATATTCAGGTGGCTGTCGATCAGCACACCCAGGTCCCTCTCTGTTTGGGAGCTCTCCAGCCACTCCGACCCCAGCCTATAGCTCTGCATGGGATTGCCGTAGCCAAAGTGCAGCACTCGGCACTTGGACTTGTTGAATGCCATCCCATTGGACTCTGCCCATCTGTCCAGTCGGTCGAGGTCCCTCTGCAGAGCCTTTCTACCCTCTAACTGACTAACATCTCCCCCTAACTTTGTGTCATCTGCAAACTTGCTGATGACTGACTCTACCCCTTCATCCAGATCATTGATGAATATGTTGAAGAGGACAGGGCCCAGCACTGATCCCTGGGGGACACCACTGGTGACTGGCCTCCAGCTGGATGTGGCACCGTTCACTACCACTCTCTGGGCTCGGCCCTCCAGCCAGTTCCTAACCCAGCACAGAGTGTAATGGTCCAATCCACGGGCTGACAGCTTAGTCAGCAGTTTGCTGTGGGGGACGGTGTCAAAGGCCTTGATGAAGTCCAGGTAGACCACATCCACAGGCCTCCCCACATCCACCAGACGGGTCACCTGATCATAGAAAGAAATCAGGTTGGAGAGGCAGGACCTGCCCTTCCTAAATCCATGTTGGCTGGACCCGAGCCCTTGGCCATCCTTCAGGTGCGCAGTTATTGCCGCCAGGATAATCTGCTCCATCACTTTCCCTGGCACTGAGGTCAGGCTGACCGGCCTGTAGTTTCCAGGTTCCTCCATCTGACCCTTCTTGTGGATGGGGACCATGTTGGCCAGTTTCCAGTCACCTGGGACCTCACCTGTGAGCCAGGACTGGAGGAAAATGATGGAGAGTGGCCTAGCTAGCACATCTGCCAGCTCTCTCAGCACCCTAGGATGGATCCCATCCAGTCCCATGGACTTGTGAGTGTCCAAGTGGCTCAGCAGGTCCCAAACTAATTCCTCATGGATTTCTGGGGCATTACACTGCTCCCCGACCCCATCACCCAGCTCCAGAGGCCACTTGTCCTGAACTCCTGCCTTGCTGTTAAAAATTGAGGCAAAGAAGGTGTTCAGGACCTCAGCTTTCTCCTCATCTTCAGTCACCGTGTTCCCCTCCAGGTCCAATAGGGAGTGCAGGTTCTTCCTGCCCTTCTTCTTATTGTTAATATATTTATAAAAATGCTTTTTATTGTCTTTGACTGAGGTGGCCAGCTTCAGTTCCAGCTGGGCGTTTGCCTTCCTAATTTTATTCCTACGTAATCTAACAGCTTCCTTGAACATACCTCGAGAAGCCTTCCCCTCCTTCCAAAGGTGATACAGCCTCTTCTTTCCCCTTAAATCCTCCAGGACCTGCTTGCTCATCCAGGCCGTTCGCCTTCCCCGCCGGCTTGCCTTACGGCACCTGGGAACCGCCAGTTCCTGTGCCTTCAAGAGCTCCTGTTTGAAGTAGGTCCAACCCTCCTGAACCCTTTGGTTCATGAGGGCTGGTACCCAGGGGACTTTGCAGACAACCAGGGGACTTTGCAGAGAAGTAGTTGCAGATTTTCTCTCTAAACGGAGGAAAAAACCTCAAAGATCCCAGTTTCATGCCACAATTTCTCTCATAGTAAGACTCTTTTATTATTCAAAGAAAGAAAGAAAGAGAAAGAAAAAAGAAGAAAGAAAAAGAGAAAGAAAAGAGGAAGAAAAAAGTAAGAAAGAATGGAAAAGAAAGTGAGAAATCAAGGAAAAGAAAGAGAGAAATAAAGAAAAAGAAAGAGATAAAGAAAGAGATAAAGAAAAAGAAAGAAATAGAGAAAGAAAGAAAGAGAAAGAAAGGAAGAAAAAGAAAGGAAGAAAAAGAAAGGAGAGAAAGAAAGAGAAGGAAAGAGAGAAAGAGAGAAAGAGGGAAAGGAAGGGAGGAAGGAAGGGAGGAAGGGAGGGAGGAAGGAAGGAAGGAAGGAAGGAAGGAAGGAAGGAAGGAAGGAAGGAAGGAAGGAAGGAAGGAAGGAAGGAAGGAAAGAAGGAAGGAAGGAAGGAAGGGAGGGAGGGAGGGAGGGAGGGAGGAAGGAAGGAAGGAAGGAAGGAAGGAAGGAAGGAAGGAAGGAAGGAAGGAAGGAAGGAAGGAAGGAAGGAAGGAAGGAAGGGAGGGAGGGAGGGAGGGAGGGAGGAAGGAAGGAAGGAAGGAAGGAAGGAAGGAAGGAAGGAAGGAAGGAAGGAAGGAAGGAAGGAAGGAAGGAAGGAAGGAAGGAAGGAAGGAAGGAAGGAAGGAAGGAAGGAAGGAAGGAAGGAAGGAAGGAAGGAAGGAAGGAAGGAAGGAAGGGAGGAAGGGAAGGAGGGAGGGAGGGAGAGAAGAATCTCCAACACTACAATATTTTTTTGAAGATTAAAAATTTTCCCAGAAGAAACAGGCAATCTAAGAGAGCCACCTAGTGACACAAGGGATAAGAAGGACTACAGAGGGTCCCAGACTAGTCACCATCTTGCTCCATTTAGGGGAAGAACAGAGAAGGACATGCTGGTGGCACTTTGGAATCTCCATTTGAAACTGGGCTCATAGATTTTCTTACGGTACCTAGCACAGCTGCTCTGGAGAAAGGAAACCAAGCAAGGGCATTGTGCAATAGCCTGCCCCAGATCCCACCTCTTGCAAGGCTCAAGGTAGTATCTTCTCTGCGAGGGAAGGTTACCATGTTGGCACAAGAAAAAATTATGACTCAACTCAGCTGCTTTTAAGCTTGTGTTGTTTGGGTGGGGGGTTTTTGAGGCTATCTGTCAAGCCATATAACTTCTTTCTTCCTTCTTGCTGACTGATTTCTACATGCCTTTGAGGGCTGTGTAGTTCCTATGCTGCAGGTTGTACCTCTTCATAAACAGCGTGGTATTTAGCTGCGACTGAAGGAAATACTTTTTATTTCTCTTATCAATTTCTCTCCAGCCAGATGCACCTGATCTCCTGATTCATAAAGTGTAAGTGTGATAGTGAGTTATAGACTCCTAGAATGGCTCAGGTTGGAAGAGAAGTCAGAGATCATCTACTCCAACCTCCCTGTCATGAGCAGGGACATCTCTCACTAGCCCAGGTTGTTCCAGGCTTCATCCAGCCTGGCCTTGAACATCCCCAGGGAGGAGGCAGCCTTCCTGCCAGCCTGTTCCAGAGTCTCGCCAGCCTGTTCCATAGTCTCACCACCCTTGTACTGAAGAACTTCTTCCTCAGCTCAGCTCTAACCCTGCTCTGCCTCAGCTTCAAACCATTCCCCCTTGGCCTGGCTCCAGAGACCCTCTGCAGCCTTCAGCCATTGGAAAGCAGGTCTAAGGTCCACCTGTGGTCTTCTCCATGCTGGACAACCCCATTTCCCTCAGCCTGTCCTCACAGCAGAAGTGCTCCTAATTTCTTCTGCCTGGACACTTTCAGTTTCATTTCAGGCCCAGGTTCATGTCTGAAGGAGGAAGCAAACAAGAACCTTGAGACAACATCTAAAATACTGAAAAAAAAAATTAAAATGCCAGTTTCTTGCAGAACTAGCCCATGGCCTGTTTAGCCAGACTCTGCAATCACCGTTGCATGAATACCTGCAGGTGAAATCATCTTGCCTGCTAACCTTACAAACATTTGTGAGCATTCAGTTGTAGTCTATGCAATGCAGTAGATGGGGACAGGCTGTGGAGCTTGAAACTTAACATCAGTTATCAAATTGGCCTAACAGAGCTTTAATAAATAGGCTCTGCAGAGGGACCTTGCTAGGCTGGACAGATGGGAAGCGTCCAATATGATGCCATTCAACAAGTCCAGGTGCCAGGTTCTGCACTACTGCGATTGAGAGATGGAGACAAAGCTTGATGCAAGCAAAGTGTCTACTTTATTGTACAAAGTATGTTCTTTATATAGGCTAACATAATCAAAAGTAACTAGTGATTGGCAATTAAATGTGTCCGTCCGACAGTTACAGATTTGTGATTGGCTGCAGAGAAAATACCAGGG
Source organism: Melanerpes formicivorus (assembly GCF_026170545.1). Lineage (NCBI taxonomy): Eukaryota > Metazoa > Chordata > Aves > Piciformes > Picidae > Melanerpes > Melanerpes formicivorus. The sequence continues at coordinate 867,142 of NW_027142367.1, read as the reverse complement.
AACACACATCGCCAGGCAAGGCCCAGGCAGGTGTTAGACAAAAGGCAAACGATGAAGCATCTCTTATCTAAGTTCAGAGAGAAAACAAAGGACTCTCTTGCAATATTTACCAGCTCTAATTCTCAGGTAGTTGTGGGGCTTCCTGAGTCACAATGGCCGTCGGTAATTAGCTAAAGGCTTTTATCTCTCTACATAGTTGCAGTTTGTTCCCAAGGTCTGTGGCCTACAAGGGCTAAAACATTTCCTTCTATCAGCTGAGCATTGCTCCCTAAATTCAGTGCATCACTGCACTTTGGCCACAACAACTCCATGCAGCACTACAGGCTGGGGACAGAGTGGCTGCAGTGCCACCAAACAGAAAGGGACCTGGGGGGTACTGGTTGACAGCTGGCTGAACACGAGCCAGCAGTGTGCCCAGGTGGCCAAGAGGGCCAATGGCATCCTGGCCCGCATCAGGAACAGTGTCACCAGCAAGATCAGGGAAGTCATTGTGTCCCTGTACTCAGCACTGGTTAGGCCACACCTTGAGTCCTGTGTCCAGTTCTGGGCTCCTCAATTTAAGAAGGACATTGAGACACTTGAACGTGTCCAGAGAAGGGCAACAAGGCTGGGTAGAGGTCTTGAGCACAGCTCTATCAGGAGGGGCTGAAGGAGCTGGGGTTGTTTAGCCTGGAGAATAGGAGGCTCAGGGGAGACCTTTATGCTCTCTACAACTACCTAAAGGGTCTCCTCTCCCAGGCAATCAGCATCTGAACAAGAGGACACAGTTTCAAGCCAGGGAAAGTTTAGGCTCAAGGTGAGGAGAAAGTTCTCCACAGAAAGAGTAATTTGCCATTGGAATGTGCTGCCCAGGAAGGTGGTGGAGTCACTGTCCCTGCAAGTGTTCAAAAAGGGATTGGATGTGGCACTTGGAGCCATGGTTTAATAGTTATGAGGTGTTAGGTTGGACTGATGATCTCTGAAGTCTTTTCCAACCTGGATGATTCTGTGATTAATACATTATTTTTTGCTGTTGGGAAAGAGCTGACTTAGGTCAGTTGAGGCACTCTGTTTTGGCAGCCTACTGTTTCCTTGGGCCATGGGGACGTGAACCTATTTTCCAAGAAGCAAATTTGATTTCAGTGACTGTCTGATGAAGGGTACACTTTGTGTGCAAACTGCTTTCACCTAGCATGAATAAAATAGAATAGAATAGAATAGAATAGAATAGAATAGAATAGAATAGAATAGACCAGGTTGGAAGAGACCTTCAAGATCGTGTCCAACCTATCATCCAACACCATCTAATCAACTAAACCATGCAACCAAGCACCCTATCAAGTCTCCTCCTATACACCTCCAATAATGTTGACTCCACCACCTCCCCAGGCAGCACACTCTAATGGGCAATCAGTCTATCTGTGTAGAATTTCTTCCTTACATCCCGTCTGAACCTCCTCTGGCACAGCTTGAGTCTGTGTCCTCGTGTTCTGGTGCTGGTTGCCTGGGAGAAGAGACCAGCCCCCGCCTCTTTACAACCTCCCTTCAGGTAGTTGTAGAAAGCAATAAAGTCTCCCCTGAGCCTCCTTTTCTCCAGGCTAATCAACCCCAGCTCCCTCAGCCTCTCTTCATAGGGCTTGTTCCAAACCCTTCACCAACTTTGTTGCCCTTCTTTGGACACGTTTCAGCAAGTCAACATCCTTCCTAAACTGAGGGGCCCAGAACTGGACACAGGACTCAAGGTGTGGCCTAACCAGTGATGAGTACAGGGGCAGAATTAACTCCTGCTGGCCACACTGTTCCTGATGCAGGCCAGGCACATTCTGCCCATCTGTCCAGCCTGTTGAGGTCCCTCTGCAAAGCCTCTCTACCCTTCAGCAGATCAGCTCCTGCCCCCAAAAATTTCCTGGCAGCGGTGGGATTCGAACCCACGCCCCCAAAGAGACTGGAGCCTTAATCCAGCATCTTAGACCACTCGGCCACACTACCAGCATCTTGCATCTCTTACCTTGAGACATTGTGGCATTAGGTTGGAGGACCTTGCTTCTCTGAATTGTCTTGGAGGTTTTCTCAGACATGCTAAAGTTTTGGACATGCTTTTAATTATGGGAAAGTTTACATGAAGCAGACTTCGCAGGTTCTTGCTCCACATGAAGGCAGAATACTAAAAAAAAGTCATTACTTTCTGAATTTCCCTGGTCTCAGGAATACTTGTGGAGGAATATTACTTTTGATCAGTCATTATTTACAGCAACATTTCTTTTAGAAAGTCTTTTAAAATAATTAATTCTTCCTTCCTTCTGAATTCCTTCCAAGTTCCTTCCAAATTCCTTCTGAGTTCCTTCCTTCCAAGTTCCTTCCTTCCTTGTTTATTCCTTCCTTCCAAGTTCCTTCCTTCTGAAGTCCTTCCAAGTTCCTTCCTTCCAAGTTCCTTCCTTCCTTGTTCCTTCCTTCCAAGTTCCTTCCTTCTGAGTTCCTTCCTTCCTTCCTTGTTCCTTCATTCCTTCTGAGTTCCTTCCAAGTTCCTTCCTTCTTTCCGAGTTCCTTCCTTCCTTCCAAGTTCCTTCCTTCCTTCCTTCTGAGTTCTTTCCTTCTTAGTTCCTTCCTTCTGAGTTGCTTCCAAGTTCCTTCCTTCCAAATTTCTTCCTTCCAAGTTCATTCCTTCCTTCCTTGTTCCTTCATTCCTTCTGAGTTCCTTCCAAGTTCCTTCCTTCCGAGTTCCTTCCTTCCTTCCAAGTTCCTTCCTTCCTTCCTTCTGAGTTCTTTCCTTCTTAGTTCCTTCCTTCTGAGTTGCTTCCAAGTTCCTTCCTTCCAAATTCCTTCCTTCCAAGTTCCTTCCTTCTGAGTTCCTTCCTTCTGAGTTCCTTCCTTCCTTCCTTGTTCCTTCATTCCTTCTGAGTTCCTTCCAAGTTCCTTCCTTCCGAGTTCCTTCCTTCCTTCCAAGTTCCTTCCTTCCTTCCTTCTGAGTTCTTTCCTTCTTAGTTCCTTCCTTCTGAGTTGTTTCCAAGTTCCTTCCTTCCAAATTCCTTCCTTTCTTCTGAGTTCCTTCCTTCTTTGTTCCATTCTTTCTTCCTTCCAAGTTCTTTCCAAGTTCCTTCCTTCCTTGTTCCTTCCTTCTAATTTCCTTCCGAGTTCCTTCCAAGTTCCTTCCTTCCGAGTTCCTTCCTTCTGAGTTCCTTCCTTCCTTCCTTGTCCCTTCCTTCCATGTTCCTTTGTTCCTTCTGAGTTCCTTCCAAGTTCCTTCCTTCCTTCCTTGTTCCTTCCTTCCAAGTTCCTTCCTTCTGCATTCCTTCCAAGTTCCTTCCTTCTGATTTTCTTCCTTCCAACTTCCTTCCAAGTTCCTTCCTTCTGATTTTCTTCCTTCCAACTTCCTTCCAAGTTCCTTCCTTCCAAGTTCCTTCCTTCTACTTTCTTTCTCTTTCTTTCTTTGAATAGTAAGAGAGTCTTACTTTGAGAGAAATTGTGACATGAAGCTGGGAGCTTGCTCTGAGGTTTATTCCCTGTATTTACAGAAAAAATCTGCAACAACTCTCGGTTGAGTTTTGGCCCTGGTAGCACCCCTTTAATTTCCTAACGTCATGGAGCACACTGGATCAAATGAAATGGTTGGGATGGATGTTGGCTGATTTGTCCCAGACCAGTACAAGAGCAGCATCAGGCAAAGGTCCTGACTCCATGGCCTCCAGTAGAAGTTTGAGTCCAGATCATGAATACTATGCCCAAGTCTTGTCAAGCCCTCCCAGAGACCGACCTTTTCTCATGGTGTCCTGGAAAATTATGCATCTGGCCAGCTGTTGTCTGGCATGCACAGTGCTGAACATGACATGTGCTTCCATTTTCTGTCTCTTGTTTGTGTGAATTGCTACCTGTAGGCTCTGAGATCTAAGTTACCCAAATATGTTCAAGGTGTGGTGCTGAGGGACCTTCTAACCTTGGGTACTGCACAGCTGAAACTCAGCATCAGACACAATTACTCCCATTAAGATTTTGTATTGGGGCACTTAACTCACAGTGTTCACAGTATTACAAGAAGGAAGGATCTGGATGTGATGGAACATGTCCAGAGAAGGGCCACAAGGATGATCAGAGGACTGGAGCACCTCTCTTATGAAGACAGACTGAGAGAGTTGGGGCTATTCAGTCTGGAGAAGACAAGGCTCCAAGGAGACCTAATTGTGGCCTTCCATTATCTGAAGGGGGCTACAAGAAAGCTGGGGAGGGACTTTTTGGGGTTCCAGGTAATGATAGGACTGCGGAGAAAGGAAAAGAAAACTATAAAAACTATAAATGGGTAGATTCAGATTGGATGTTTGGAAGAAATTCTTCCCCATGAGGGTAGTGAGACACTGGAACAGGTTGTCCAGGGAGCCCCATCCCTGGAGGTTTCTAAGGCCAGGCTGGATGTGGCTCTGAGCAACCTGATGTAGTGCGAGGTGTCCGTGCCCACGACAGGGGGGTTGAACTAGGTGATCCTTGAGGTCCCTTCCAATCCTAACAATTTATGATTCTATTCTAAATTCCAGTATAACAATCCAGACGTGAGATCCCAGATCGATTTAGTACTTTTTGTATCTGTACTTTTGTTCTTAATTCATTCAGCTCTACTTGTCTTAATTAGTGGTGTGGTTTAAGCCTAGTGAGCAACTAAGCACTAAGCTGCTGTCTCACTTCTCCCTGGTGGGATGGGGAAGATAAGATGAAGGTAAAAGTAAGAAAACTTGTGGGTTGAGATAAAGACAGTATAATAGGTAGAGCAAAATCCATGCACAGGAGCAAAGCAAAACAAGGAATTCACTCACTGCTTACAACAAGCAGAAAGGTGTTCAGCCATCTCCAGGAATGAGAGATAAAGAGAAAGACCATCACTCCCAAGTATTCCCTTTCCTTCTTCCCTCAGCTTTAGATGCTGAGCACCTGTGAGAGCCCAGTGACTCTATTGCCTCAAAACAAGGTGTGACATACCTGGCCTGAAGAGACAGGGTGATGATTTTGATGGCCCTGAATAGCTCTGGAGGAGAGCTGCTGGCCTGGCAGAATGCCTTAACAATGACAAGAGAGAATTACTGTTCCTTATTTTAAAACCACTGCAACAGCACCACAGAAAGGATGGTGACAGACATTGGACCTGGTAGGGACCTGGTGCACGCTTCACATTGTGACTGGGAAAGACTGAGCACTTCTCCTGCCCACCCCACCCCCGGCCAAAAGCATACAAATGGACCACAACTTCTGGAGTCTACATATTGGATATATCACAGAAGACCCTACTGGAATGTACACCCACCACCAAGAACTTGAACTAATCCTGTGAAAACATCACTGGATTGAAGGGAGAGAGAAGGGAGTAAACAAAAGAGAGGAAACAAGGCCATTCTTTTATATGGTCTGCACTTAATGCCCATTGTAATAGCTACCAGGCTGGGCCTTTTAAAAAGATAGTCTAAATCATCACAAAAGATACCTTCAGATTCTGCCCCAGCTGTATTTCTCACCAAAAAAACCCAAAACACCCAGTAACATCATTTGTATGATAAGCTCCATATTAGCAGCACTCTTTTCTATCTTATTCAGTAACATTTTGTTTCCTTTTAGGTTTTGGAGTTTTTTGTTTGGTTGGTTGTTGTTGTTTTTGGTTTGCTTTTGGCTACTGACAGATTGTCCTGAGATTCTCACTATATAGTCATTACACAGGCTTCTGGCATTTCCTTGTTCTAGACTAGACTACACTAGACTAGACTAGAATAGAACAGAATTAACCAGGTTGGAAAAGATCTTCAAGATCATCAAGTCCAACCTATCATCCAACACAATCTATTCAACTAAACCATGGCACCAAGCACCCCATCCAGTCTTTTCTTAAACACCTCCAGAGATGGTGACTCCACCACCTCCCTGGGCAGCACATTCAATGGCCAATCTCTCTTTCTTGTGAAGAACTTCTTCCTAACATCCAGCCTAAACCTCCTCTGGCACAGCTTGAGACTGTGTCCCCTTGTTCTGGTGCTGGTTGCCTGGGAGAAGAGACCAGCCCTCACCTGGCTACAACCTCCCTTCAGGTAGCTGTAGACAGCAATAAGGTGCCCCCTAAGCCTCCACTTCTCCAAGCTAATCAACCCCAGCTCCCTCAGCCTCTCCTCATAGAGCTTGTGCTCCAGATCCCTCCCCAGCTTTATTGCCCTTCTCTGGACACATTCCAGAAACTCAACATCTTTCCTAAACTGAGGGGCCCTGGGGCCTGGTCTTGCTGTTGCATTAAATACTTAAAAGATTTCAAACCAGCTTAAGAAATATTTTTCTGTCATTTTTTTAACCCTTAAGCCAGCTGGCTAGGATTTTGCCTAGATTGCAAATATCAAAGAGCTGATTCAAAAGTTATGGACTCTCCTGACCCTGTAAGGAGCACTTTGTAATCTTCACATTATACAGTTTCTCTGGAGGATTTATGGATACAAAAGGATAGTGTTTTCTTTGTGGACCAAAAGCTTCATATTGGTGGTGGGGTTTTTTCAGGAATCAAAAGTTCCTTTGGGCTTTATCACATGCATCAGGGATGGAGGTGTTTTCCACTATCAGGTTTTCAGTGCCAGTAGTTGTCACTGGCTTTAGTGAGTCTCACCTAGTACACCTAGCTCAGAATCATAGAATCATGGAATCAACAAGGTTGGAAAAGACCTCAAAGATCATCAAGTCCACCCTGTAACCCAAGGCCTCATGATTACTAGACCATGGCACCAAGTGCTACATCCAGTCCCCTCATGAACACCTCCAGGGACGGTGACTCCACCACCTCCCTGGGCAGCACATTCCAATGGTTAACAACTCTCTGTGAAGAACTTTCTCCTCACCTCGAGCCTAAACTTCCCCTGGCACAGCTTGAGACTGTGTCCTCTTGTTCTGGTGTTGGTTGCCTGGGAGAAGAGACCAACCCCCTCCTGGCTACAACCTTGGCTCAGGTAGCTGTAGACATCAATAAGGTCTCCCCTGAGCCTCCTCTTCTCCAGGCTAACCAGCCCCATCTCCCTCAGCCTCTCCTCATAGGGCTTGTGCTCAAGACCTCTCCCCAGCTTCGTTGCCCTTCTCTGGACACGTTCAAGTGTCTCAATGACCTTCTTAAATTGAGGGGCCCAGAACTGAGCTTCTTGCTGTGCCTGCACAATATGTGAACATTTCTTGAAGAGGCTGAATTTCCTAAGTGCATCCAGAGAAGATGTGGGTGGTAAAGCCAGCTAAGCCAGTATTTGTGCACAGTGAAGTCCCTGTTTGCTACTGATCAGGAACAAAGCTGTGTGAAAGGGGATCTGCTGGAAAGGGTCCAGTGGAGGGCTACAAGGATAATTAGGGAGGAGAGGGTGAGGGACCTGGGGCTTTTGAGCTTGGAAAAGAGAAGACTTAGAGGGGATTTAATAAATGTTTATAAATATCTGAGTGCTGAGTGTCAGGAGGGAAGGGACAAGCTCTGCTCACTTCCTCCCTGTGATAGGGCAAGGAGCAATGGATGTAAGCTGCAGCACAGGAGGTTCCACCTCAACACAACAGGGAGCTTCTTTACTGTGTCAGAGACCACTGGCACAGGGTGCCCAGAGAGGTTGTGGAGTCTCCTTCTCTGGAGATTTTCAGGGCCCGTCTGGATGCATTCCTCTGTGACCTGAGCTAGATTGTATGGTCCTGCTCTCGCGTGGGGGTTGGATTCGATGATCTCTTTGGGTCCCTGCCAACCCCTGACATCCTATGATCCTCTGACCTCCCAGGCTTGTGTCTCCAGTACCACGGAATAGTACCATGCAGTTTTGTTGTGTGACTCTTCAGTATCCTCTCTGAAGTTTACCTTGAAAATTTGTGCAGTGTGTGTTCAACTAAAAAAGCATTTTCCTGGGGTCTGCCAGTGAAAGGAAAACATATGAATGCTCTGGTAGCTAGAAGCTGCTCAGCAGTACAGCACAATGCCTGAACTACTGTGATGCAAAAATAGCTGTGACTTCCTTTCTTCTGTTCCTCTTAAAGGACTCAAGAAGCAGCAACGTGTGTGTTGCTTAATTAGCAGCTGTGCAAGGTGCTACCATTTTCAAACAGAGAACTAGCTATGAATGCTCTAAACCCATGAAAAACTATTGTAGCAGAGGTATCTGCAGCATAGTTTAATATCTTCCTTGATGATCTGGATGAGGGGATTGAGTCAGTCATCAGTAAATTTGCAGACAACACCAAGCTGGGGGCAGGTGTTGATCAGTTGGAGAACAGAAGGACTCTGCAGAGACACCTTGCCAGGCTGGACAGATGGGCAGAGTCCAACAGGATGGCATTCAACAAGCCCAAGTGCCAGGCACTGCATTTTGGCCACAACAACCCTATGCAGTGCTACAGGCTGGGGACAGAGTGGCTGCAGAGCAGCCAGGCAGAAAGGGACCTGGGGGTGCTGATTGACAGCCAGCTGAACATGAGCCAGAAGTGTGCCCAGGTGGCCAAGAAATCCAATGGCATCCTGGCCTGCATCAAGAACAGTGTGGCCAGCAGGAGCAGGGAAGTCATTGTGCCCCTGTACTCTGCATTGGTTAGGCCACACCTTGAGTACTCTGTCCAGTTCTGGGCCACTCAATTTAAGAAGGGCATTGAGACTCTTGAATGTGTCCAGAGAAGGGCAACAAGTCTGGGGAGAGGCCTTGAGCACAAGCCCTATGAGGAGAGGCTGAGGGAGCTGGTGTTGTTTAGCCTGGAGAATAGGAGGCTCAGGGGAGACCATAGTGCTCTCTAAAGCTACCTGAAGGGAGGTTGTAGCCAGGAGGAGGTTGGTCTCTTCTCCCAGGCAATCAGCATCAGAACAAGGGGACACAGTCTCAAGCTGCGCCAGGCGAAGTCTAGGCTCAAGGTGAGGAGAAAGTTCTTCACAGAGAGAGTTGTTAGCCATTGGAATGTGCTGCCCAGGGAGGTGTTCAAGAGGGGACTGGACCTGACACTTGGTGCCATGGTTTAGTAGTCATGAGGTCTGTGGTGACAGGTTGGACTTGATGATCTTTGAGGTCTTTTCCAACTTTATTGATTCTATGATTCTATTCTATGATAGTCATGTAATAACCTATTCTGTTTGAAACAAGGGATAAGTTTTGGCAATGAGTTCACTGACAGAACAGTATTTCCTATCTGAATGTAAGAATGGATAAAGATCAGTTTTCCTGGCCACTTAGCAATGCAGGGAAAATACTGACAATATGTCTGTCCATTCAGGTCACAACCCCCTAACTCTGTTGTCTCTGCTGGGATACAAGTATTAAAATGGTCTTTTAGTGGCTCGATAAATCTTTTCAGATCAAAACCACTCCAGCCTAAACCTCGACTCTGTTGATCCAGAAAAATATTTTTGCAATTTTTTTTGTCATTGTGTTTTTGAGCAGAGAGTTTAATCTCAGACTTCATGTTCCCAGATCACTTTTGGTGGAGATTCAGAACAAATTATTGTTACAAAGTAGTTTGATATAAAGCAAATATCATTATATGTGGCTGAAGAAAAAATTATGAGAATGCCCAATGCATGCACATGTTGTCCTGCACTAAATGCCATCTTTGTGTTCTGCTGTGCCATGGAGGAGTGAGAAGGTTGACAAAGGCTGCCACTTTCAAAGATGATCTCTTCAGAGATAGTTCCTGCATGCTGGTCAACAGAGTAGGCAAGGTCATAGAAATCATAGAATCAATAAGGTTGGAAAAAACCTCAAAGATCATCAAGTCCAACCTATCACCCAACACCTCATGACTATTAAACGATGGCACTAAGTGCCACGTCCAATCCTTTTCTGAACACCTCCAGGGATGGTGACTCCACCACCTCCCTGGGCAGCACATTCCAATGGCAAATTACTCCTTCTGGGAAGAATTTTCTCCTCACCACCAGCCTAAACTTCCCCTGGAACAGCTTGAGATTGTGTCCTCTTGCTTTGGTGCTGGTTGCCTGAGATAAGAGACCAACCCCCACATGGCTACAACCTCCTTTCTGGTAGTTTCGGAGAGCAATAACGTCTCCCCTGAGCCTCCTCTTCTCTGGGCTAAACCACCTCAGCTCCAGTCTCTATCTGAAGTCTCTTTCCAAAATCATATCTCTGCTCATGGTTGGTCTGGTGGAAATGATCTGTGCCCTCTTCTGATGCATGCAATCAGCTGTCCTGAGAGGGACAGAAAGTGGTGGGCAGTCTGCCCTTTCTATGTCTTGAATATGAATTCCTGGACACAGACCACTTGCACTGCAAATACCTTGCAAAACTCTTGACCACTACCCTTTTGGATGCCCTTTTGCAGTTCCAGGGTCCACAAGCTGCCTGCCAGAGGGTGACAGGAGGCAGACCTTGGTCACACCTCTGAACCCATCTGTTGTGCCACCTATAAAATATCCCAGTTCCTTGGGCCTTTCAATGGGAGCTATTCAAAGGCAGCTGACCCCCGCTGACCCATCTGGTGCTGGCTGTTTTCTTTGCTGGTCTCAGTGTTGAGTGTACACAGCAGTGCTATGGTTTCATCAAGTGCTCAAGCCCAAACTCTGAGTTTTTCACCTTCAGCTATCAAGAGCTGGGCATTCACTTATCTCATCTCAAACTTGTTCTCTGAAACATACCTCTGCTGAAACATGGTGTTTGTTATGTTTAATCTACTTTGCACAGCTTTGGAAAAGGCTCAGCCAGTCCTGCCTTGCCATCTACATTACCTTAGTATGTTGATGATTGCTGTATCCTCTTTTCCCTGGATGGATCAGAAAAAGTGCGGACAGGTCTTACAAAGTGTAAACCTTGCATCTTATTTGCCTTCCCCTCCTGAGTATGAAATTTCACAGAAATCCTATAATATTTGTAGCAGAAACGCAGCTGGTGCCATTTGTCTGTAGAGGCACACTCATGAAAAACAAGTATAAAAATAGGGAAAAAAATCCAAACACACACCAAACCAGCACACATCATAGGATCACAGGATAGTAGCAGTTGAAAGGGACCTTCAAAAATCATCAATTTCAACCCCCCTGCCAGAGCAGGACCATAGAATTTAGCATGGGTCACACAGGAACACATCCAGATGGATCTTGAAAGTATCCAGAGAAGACGACTCCACAGTCTCTCTGGGCAGCCTGTTCCAGTGCTCTGTGAGCCTTGTAGTGAAGAAGTTCCTCCTCATGGTGAGGTGGAACCTTCTGTGCTGTAGTTTATATCTATTACCCCTAGTCTTGCCACAGGGTGCAATGGAGAAGAGCCTGACCCCTCTGTCTTGACACTCAGCCCTCAGATATTTATAAACATTTATTAAATCCCCTCTCAGTCTTCTCATCTCCAGGCTGAAAAGCCCCAGGATTCTCAGTCTCTCCTCATAGGGCAGTGCTCCAGTCCCTTCATCATCCTGGTAGCTCTCTGTCGGACTCTCTCCAGCAGATTCCTGTCCCTCTTGAACTGGAGAGCCCAAAACTGGATGCAATATTTCAGGTGAGGTCTCACCAGGAGAGAGTAGAGGGGGAGGAGAGCCTCTCTTGATCTGCTGGACACACTCCTCTTAATGCACCCCAGGATCCCCTTTGCTTTCTTAGCCACAAGGGCACATTGCTGACCCATGAAGAACCCACCAGGAACCCCAGGTTCTTCTCTGTGAGGCTGCTGTCCAGCAGATGACCTCCCAACCTGCAGGTTTTTTATTCCTTCCCAGATGTAGGACACCCCCACCCCTTTATTGTCTCAGCTGTCTATTAACCTCTGAGCTGTTTACTTACCTGTATAATATCTTGGGACCTGACTGTGCTGCAGTCATTGAACATCATCTTAGGACTAAAATTAAAGTTGTTTTCAGGAAAAATTTCTTTCACCCATCTGCAGGCAAAGTCCCTGATGGCCTTTTTATTTTGTCTTCACATTCTGCTGAGGTAGCAGTGCTGAAGCCAGAAGCTGTTGAAATGAAAGGTTTTGCTCTCTCTGTCACTGTAAATGGACTGTGGAGAGGAAGCATTTGAGGATAGTGACTCCAAAAAGTGATCCCAGCATTAGTTTCTGATGCTGGAGTGCCAGACATCTCTTAAAATCAGCTCTCACAGACTTTGGAGGTGACAGTTATGGTAGACAGAAAGAAATCCAACTTCTGTGTGCTTTGCTAACAATACAAATATATGTTTTCTGTAAACTTTTGCCTAACTTTTGGTAATAAGTTAACAAGGACCAAATAACTGGCAAACTTTTTATATTATACAGGTTGAGCTGGATGCAGCTATTTGCTGCTGGCTCTGCTCTTTGAGCTGCACAAACCATGGGAATAAATCAAACCTGTTTTGAGGAGGAACACACTCCTAGACCTTAGGTGTATAGAGGAGTCTTTTAAATACAAAATATGCCTTGAGAAATACTTGAGAGTGCAATTAGTAAAAAGTAGTAGAGATGTGAAACATTCCATTTCTTATACCCAAGGAATGCAAGTGAAGCAATGTTATTTATCATTATGATTAACCAATGCTGAAACCTGAAGCTAAAATAAAATCATCACCTACCACTGGAATATCTGAGATCTAAACACATGATGTGCATTGACTTTTTTAGGTGTCATCTCTGTTGAACATTGTAAAGAACAGAGCTTCCTCATAAAGGTGTGTGTGGGGGGGGGAATATCCATTGTTCCTCTTCAGCAGCTGCTATGTGTCATCAATTACATGTTGAAGGACAGCTTTGCAGCGAGTGTAACCTAGTGTTAACTCCCTTAATATTGGTGAAAAGAATAGGATCATTCTGATTTATACCAGCAGGCTTTTATTTCACCCATTTCTGCCAGATCAGCTAGTTCACAGTGACCTGTGGACAGCAGTCCACTGTGCTGGTGGGCAGTCCACTGTGCTGGTGGACAGCAAGATCTCCATGGGACAGCAATGTGCCCTTGTGGCCAGGAGAGCCAATGGGATCTGGGGTGCATCAGGAAAAGTGTGTCCAGCAAGTCTAGGGAAGTTATTCTCCTCTTCTACTCTGCCCTGGTGAGACCACACCTGGAATACTCTGTCCAGTTTTGGGCTCCCCAGTTCAAGAAAAACAGGGATCTGCTAGAGAGAGTCCAGCAGAGAGCAGTGAGGATGATTAGGGGTCTCGAGCATCTCTCCTATGAAGAGAGACTGAGATCCCTGGGGCTCTTTAGTCTTGAGAAGAGAAGGCTGAGAGGGGATCTGATCGATCTGATCGATGTGTATAAATATCTGAGGGGTGGGTGTCAAGCAGAGGGGGCCAAGCTCTGTTTGATGGTGCACAGTAATAAGACAAGAAACAACAGGTTCAAAATTGAACATAGAAGATTTTAGCCCAGCACGAGGAGAAACTTCTTTACAGTGAGGGTGACAGAGCCCTGGAACAGGCTGCCCAGAGAGGTTGTGGAGTGGAGTCTCCTTCTTTGGAGACTTTCAAAACCCACCCACATGCATTCCTGTGTACACTACCATAAGTGATTCTGCTTTGGCAGGGGGGTTGGACCCAGTGATCTCCTGAGGTCCCTTCCAACCTCTAATGTACTGTGATGCTGTGTGAACTTAACTTTTAAGGATCTTCATAGTATTTGTCTTCATGAAACCAGCAACCAGATAATGCTGCTAGAGGGGCAGTTTACCTTGGGCAGCCAGCTGTACTCTCATGAGTACACCACTGCCGTATCTCAGCCATTATCATACAAGCTGTGCTGTGCCATGGAAAATCTTGCAACAGCAGAAACAGTATGTTCTTTGCCCAGGCAGCTGTGATTTACCTCCAACCCTACCACCATCCTATGTTAATAACAGCAGGAAGTTGAATCACTTCCAGCTATGTGAAGATAGTGAGCTTTGGTGGGTTGAAACTTTCCCCCCCTCAACATTAAATTTGCCAGACCAGCTCAGCTGGAAGCAAATGAAAGCTGCATTTACAAGCAAAACTACAATCTACAATGGAATGCAATGAATATGTACAAAATATACAACATTTACAGGTATTTACAATTAATAAACAGTGCAAGAACTGCCCCTGGTCAAAGACCAGGGGAAGCTACTAGCTTCTCCCTCCTTGCCAACCCCTACGTCTCTGTACAAATGGGACAAGAGGAAGGAGAAGAGAAGTTAGGCTTAGCCAAAACCATGCAGCCAAGGTGAAGCAGAAGCAAGTTAGTATCTCCCAGAGCGAAGAAGCAAGACAAGAGAGAGAGAGAAATTGTTTGGGGAACTAAATCGTATGATAGATGTCTCTCCAGCGGGATTGTTTAGAAGTATCATTATTTTCCTTTTCACACCCAATAGTGATTTACTTACCTTTTACTACTTCTATGTTCAAGATCTGAGAAAAAAATTTAAGGGCATAGTCTGAGTTGCCCCTGTATTCAGCACTGTTTAGGCCACACCTTGAGTACTGTGTCCAGTTCTGGGCCCCTCAGTTTAAGAAGGACATCGAGACACTTGAACGTGTCCAGAGAAGGGCAATGAGGCTGGGGAGAGGCCTCGAGCACAACTCCTACGAGGGGAGGCTGAGGGACCTGGGATTATTTAGCCTGGAGAAGAGGAGGGTCAGGGGAGACATTATTGCTCTCTAAAGCTACCTGAGGGAAGTTGTAGCCAGGTGGGGGTTGGTCTCTTCTCCCAGGCAACCAGCACCAGAACAAGAGGACACAGTCTCAAACTGCACCAGGGGAAATTCAGGCTCGAGGTGAGGTGCAAATGCTTCACAGAGAGAGTCGTTAGCCACTGGAAGGAATGTGCTGCCCAGGGAGGAGGTGGAGACACTGTCTCTGGAGGTGTTCAAGATGGGATTGGATGTGGCACTTGGTGCCATGGTTTAGCCATGAGGTCTGTGGTGACAGGTTGGACTTGATGATCTTTGAGGTCTCTTCCAACCTTGGTGATTCTGTGATTCTGTAAAACTAACACATGAGCCAAACCAACCACCTAGGTAAGGATATTAAACCAAGAGGAAATTGGTCCTAATGAGTACCATATTGCCGAAAGTTCCCCCTGAGAACTGACTCTATTGGTGATCTTTGAGGTCTTTTCCAACCTTATTGATTCGCTGATTATATGTGAAAGGTGGATTTCCTAGGATAAGATAGGATAGGATAGGATAGGATAGGATAGGATAGGATAGGATAGGATAGGATAGGATAGGATAGGATAGGATAGGATAGGATGGAATGGAATGGAATGGAATGGAATGGAATGGAATGGAATGGAATAGAATAGACCAGGTTGGAAGAGACCTTCATGATCATCGCATCCAACCTATCATCCAACCCACCTAATCAATTAAACCATGCAACCAAGCACCCTATCAATGACTTGTTCTGCCACCATCAGTGGCTGAAGGCACATACTCACAAGACTGAATTAACACAACTACTACCTTTATAATGCTAGAGATGAAGGTCCTCCGAGTCAGTCACTGACTCATAAGGCTACTGTTGCTCATCCTTTTCAGCTGAATCAGTCCCACTTGCACAGAGGTATGACACATGCTGCGTTTGAGTTGCAAGCAAGTGGAGGAGGTACCATTGTTTCAGATATTAACCTCAGTGTCAGGAACAAATTGATATGCTGATCAATTCCGGGATTTTGAATGTGCATGTTTTCATTAGTCAAACAGGCAGCCTTTTCATGGATTTTCAGATTCTCATCTCATTCCTCCTTTTAAAAGAAAAATTGTAAAGGTCAGAAGTGGAGCTGAAAAAGGAACCTGGCAGGGATGTGTGTGGTATTGACAGCTGCTCCCCAGGAAAGGCGAGGAAAATCAGTCTTTTGCAATTTCTTTTTGCCTGTTTGTTGTTGGTTTTTGCTCCCCCAACTTTAAAATTAAAGGGGGGAGGGGGAAGGGAGGGAAGGCATCAGTTTGAGTTCAAAGAAGGCTTTTTGCATGAAGCCTGCTCTGTGAAGTTTTGGAGTTATTCCACTATTTTATGAACTCATTTTCACCATTTATGTTAAAAAAAAGTGCTATGCACAGGTGAAAATATACAAGGACTAAACCAAAAATGTCTTACTGAGAAAGCCAAGACAAACTGGTCTTTCCCAAATCTTTCTCTGCATCTGGGTGGGGAAAATCCCAAGTACTGATATAGGCTGGGCAGGAATTGGTTTGAAAGAAGCCCTGAATAAAAGGACTTGGGGGTGCTGGGGGATGAGAAGCTCAACAGGAGCCACCAGTGTGCACTTGCAGTCCAGAAAGCCAATCACATCCTGGGCTGCATCAAGAGAAGCATAGAGACAGCAGGTCGAGGGAGGTGATTCTCCCCCTCTGCTCCACTCTGGTGAGACCCCACCTGGAGTACTGCATCCAGTTCTGGAGCCCCTATTACAGGAAGGATCTGGAGGTGCTGGAACATGTCCAGAGAAGGACCATGAGGATGATTAGAGGGCTGGAGCTGCTCTGCTATGAGGACAGACTGAGGGAGTTGGGGCTGTTCAATCTGGAGAAGAGAAGGCTCTGAGGTGACCTAATTGTGGCCTTACAGTATCTGAAGGGGGTCTACAAGAAATCTGGGGAGAGACTTTTTAGGGTGTCAGGTAATGATAGGACTAGGGGGAATGGAGCAAAACTAGAAATGGGTGGATTCAGGTTGGAAGTCAGGAAGAAGTTGTTCCCCATGAGGGTGGTGAGACACTGGCACAGGTTGCCCTGGGAGGGGGTAGAAGCCTCCTCCCTGTAGGTTTTAAGGCCAGGCCGGATGTGGTTGTGAGCAACCTGCTGTAGTGTGAGGTGTCCTTGCCCATAGCAGGGGGGTTGGAACTAGATGACCCTTGAGATGCCTTCCAACCCTAACAATTCTATGATTCTATGACTCTAAATCCTTCCTCTAATCCTGATGGGTTTTGGTTGTTTTGTTGTTTTTTTTTGTTGGTTTGGGGTTTTTTGGTTTTTTTTTTTGGCAAGAGCAAAAGGTCTTCATTCAATTTGTTTTGGATTTCTGAGCTTGTTTACTAGAGATTTAGGTTTCTGGCCAGTTTCATTGTATGTCCACATCAATGCAGCCAATGTCTAGTACAAAGAAGAAGGAAGAAATTAGTATCTATTTTCATAACTCTCAGAAGAATTTTCCAGAAACTTGTCCTTCTTCTTTCTAGTTAATTGAAATTTCCATCCCTTGACTCACTATTTTCAAGGGCAAAATCAAGGAGCATCTTCTGGACTCAGTTCTCATATGGGAATGTGCATCATAGTCAGTGCCAGGATGTGTATTTCCTAAAGATCTCTCAGGGCTTTTTTCAAATATGTCTGTGACTTTTTGTTTTAGGTAATCAACTGTTTTCTCCTCGGTTTTCTTTATGCAATCTAAACACACACAGAGGAATAGCAGTATGTAAACTATAACCATGAAGTCACCACATAGTCAAATTCTCCCTAATATTAAAACACATAATTTCTGCTTCTTCTAAAGCAAAAAAAAACAAACAACCAAACCCAAACCCCACAACCAAACATTAAAACAACACCACCACCAAAATCAAACACCAAACCAAAACACCAAACCAAAATCCTCCAGTAAAGCCAACAAAGATCACAGAATCACAGAATGTTAAGGGCTGGAAGGGACCTTGAGAGATCATCCAGTCCAACCCCCCTGTCAGAGCAGGATCACCTATGCCAGGTCACACAGGAACTCATCCAGGCAGGTCTTGAATATCTCCAGAGAGGGAGGCTCCACAACCCCCCTGGGCAGCCTGTTTCAGTGTTCTGTCACCCTCACAGGGAAATGATTCTTCCTCCTGTTTCCATGGAACTTCCTATGCCTCAACTTTCATCCTTTGCCCCTTGTCCTGTCATTGAGCATTGCTGAGCAGAGCCTGGCTCCATCCTCTTGGCATTTCACATATTTATCAACATGAATGAGCTCACCTTTTAGTGTCCTGTTCTCAAAGCTAAAGAGCCCTCAGCTCCCCCAGTTTCTCATTGTAAGGCAGGTGTTCCACTCCCTTAATCATTTCCATGATTCTGAGCTGGACTCTCTCAAACAGTTCCCTGAGGTCCTTCTTGAACTGAGGAGGCCCAGAATTGGACACAGTAATCCAAATGTGGCCTCACCAGGGCAGTGTAGAGAGGGAGAAGATTCATCAACCTTTAGGAGAACAAATATTTAGTAATGCACATTATAAAATTCAAGCTCCTCTCATTCCTTTCCAGTTGAGGGATGACACCTTGTCCTTTCCATTGTGGTAGCTTAGAGAAAGAAAGGTATTTACTTGGGCAGCCAGGTCAGATAGGGGATTTGGGCTAAAACCTACTTATCATTATTACTTGGACATGTACTGAAATTGCAGTAACACATCCTGCTAGAGGTTTTCAAGCAGTTGTGTCATTCTTTCTCACTGTGCATCTTGACATGTGCAAATATAGATAAATAGATTGAAATTTTTGCTGTCTGCTAATACATGGCTTAGAAAAAGATGAGGCATACAGTAGTGTGTGACATACTTATCTATCTGCACTTACATTTCAATCACTGACATACAGAGATTTGTTAGAAGAGCTTTGTGCCCCAAGGCATGTGCAGAAGTCCCAAGTACCTCTGCTTGCTGGAGAAACTGAAAGTGCCACAACGTGAGTGAGACACTTTCTTTGCTCTTTAAAATAGAAACTGTCATATTCCATGAGGTTTTCCATTAAACTTTGTCTTAAAACTAGAAACGATTTTGTGGTCAGAGCAGACATCACAATTTTGACACTGGTCCAGTTCTGGGCCCCTCAGTTTAAGAAGGACATCGAAACACTTGAACACGTCCAGAGAAGGGCAACAAGGCTGGGGAGAGGCCTTGAGCACAAGCCCTATGAGGAGAGGCTGCGGGAGCTGGGGTTGTGTAGCCCAGAGAAGAGAGGGCTCAGGGGAGACCGCATTGCCCTCTACAACTACCTGAGGGGTGGTTGTAGCCAGGAAGGGGTTGGTCTCTTCTGCCAGGCAACAGCACCAGAACAAGGGGACACAGTCTCAAGTTGCATCAGGGGAGGTTTAGACTCGAGGTGAGGAGAAAGTTCTTCACCGAGCGAATCGTTTGTCATTGGAATGTGCTGCCCAGGGAGGTGGTGGAGTCACCATCCCTGGAGGTGTTCAAGAGGGGATTGGACATGGCACTTGGCCCAGGGGAGTTGTACTTATTTGACTTAGGCCAAGACAGATGTGAAAACTCATCATGAAAATATACACATTGATTGTACTCCTGAAAAAAACCTGTCCCTGCAGAGAACTGAAAGGAAACTGCAAAGCTGAGCTAATCTAACATACTCTGCTTAACAAAGGGCTCTGCTACTTGGGAGCAATGACATCTGTAACCAGAACACCACATGTGCCTGTGTGACATTGCAGTCAGCCTAGGAAATTTTTCTTAATCTGACCTAGTTCTGCATCCTACGCCACTAGACACATAGAGATACTTGCTTTGTCTGCTTTAGGCCAGCAACTGCTTAGGAGCCACCACATAGTGCTGAGGGGGCCCAGTCCCACCCACAGGTTGCTAGGTGGTCAGCCTTGAGCTGTGCAAAGACCACAGTTAAACATCATCCTCACACTTGTTCCTCTGCACCTCCAGAGTTGGAGACTCCACAGCCACCTTGTTCCAAGTAGATTACACATTGTTTGCACATTTCTTATGAGGAAAGGCTGAAGGAGCTGGGTCTCTTTAGCTTGAGAGGAGGAGACTGAGGTGACATCATTAATGTTTATAAATATGTGAAGGGTGAGTGTCAGGAGGACAGAGCCAGGCTCTGCTTAGCGATGTCCAATGATAGGACGAGGGGCAATGGGTACAAGGTGGAGCATTGAAGATTCCACGTGAGCATAAGTCCAGAGAAGGGCAACAAAGCTGGGGAGGGTTTAGGAGCACAAGCTCTATGAGGAGAGGCTGAGGGAGCTGGGGTTGCTTAGCCTGGAGAAGAGGAGGCTCAGGGGAGACCAACTCTCTACAACTACCTGAAGGAAGGTTATAGCCAGGTGGGGGTTGGTCTCTTCTCCCAGGCAACCAGCACCAGAACAAATGGACACAGTCTCAAGCTGCACCAGGGGAGGTTTAGGCTGGATGTTAGGAAGAAGTTCTTTCCAGAAGAGTAATTGGCCATTGGAATATGCTGCCCAGGGAGGTCGTAGAGTCACCATTGCTGGAGGTGTTTAAGAAGAGACTGGATGGGATGGTTGGTGCCATGGTTTAGTTGATTAGATAGCGTTGGATGATAGGTTGGACTTGATGATCTCGAAGGTCTTTTCCAGACTGGTTAATTCAATTCTATTCTATTCTATTCTATTCTATTCTATTCTATTCTATTCTATTCTATTCTATTCTATTCTATTCTATTCTATTCAATTTTTTTTTTCATTGTGAGTGGGACAAAACACTGTAACAGGATGTCCAGAGGGGTTGTGGAGTCTCCCTCTCTGGAGGCAGTCAAAACCCCTCCTGGATGCATTCCTGTGTGACCTACTCTAGGTGATCCTGCCCTGGCAGGGCGGTTAGACTTGATGATCTTTGGAGGTCCCTTCCAACTGCTAATGTTCTGTGATTCTCTAACTTAGTGCCAGGGATTTGACTTTGCACAACACTTAGTCCCAAACAGCTTCTTGCACTTTTGCTGTTTTGTTTTGGGTCTTTTTAGGTTCAGTTTGGTTAGGTTTAATTGGTTTCTTTGGGTTTTGGAGGGGTTTGGTTGCTGTTGTTTTATTTATTTAGGTTTTGTTTGTTTGTGATTGGTTTGTTTTTTTGTTGCTTTAGGGTTTGTTTGGGTCTTTTGTTGTTTGGGGGTTTGTTGTTGTTTGGTTTGTTAGCAGTTTTGCTTGTTTCTTTGTGGGACTTTTGTTTGTTTCCTTGTTTGTTTATTTAACAAGAGTATGGGGAAAACAAACAGGAAAGATTTTCTTGGTGCTTCACCTTTTTATGACAACATTTACAATCATTTTTGTTGCAAATTTCTGTTGAGAAAGTTCTGGAAACTTATATTGCCTTCATGTGCACTCCTTTTCCCTGTGGGGAAAATAATATGTTTTCCAAGATGTTTTGTAGTCCTTTGCTTAATCTTTTCCTCTTCTGAAATCCAATATAACCAATCTTCATTTTTCTGGGTTGCTTTCCTGCTGTCCTCTTTGGAGAGAAAAAATGGGAAATGGACTGAGATAGGAGTGAGGAGAAATAAAAAAGAAAAATCTCTCTCAGGGACAGTTTGCACAGTTAATTAATGCACTTGGGAACTTTCAAAAAGGAAATCTTGAACTATGTGATTTCCCATATCCCTCCTGACAGTCTCTAACTATGTGTTTTCAATAGCATTTAAAATCAACCTACAGCATATCAGAAAGATGTATTTATCATTCTGAGGTTTTAAATTGCTTCCCAGAAAGATCCAGTGGGCAATTTGGGGCAGAACTTGCTTGTCTTTTTAGGAGTGAGCAGAGAACAGTCGCTGGATTTTGCAGCAGCTCTTGACATTTTTAACTGGTTAGCACTAGGATGTGTTTCTAAAAACCTGAACTCTATCAATGTGCTCTGGGTCAGACTCAGATTCTGACCTGGTATCACTGTGCTTTACAACATTTGGAGCCTTGAGGCCAGGTACTTTCCTTAAAATATTGGTATTGTGATGAAAGGCTGCATATCAGCAGTTTTGGCCAGTGCCTTGTACTATGGTGATGAGTTTTAAACTTTTCCTAACTCCAGTTGCATATATTAATTATCTGCATAAGGAATGTATTCACAAAAAGCCTTTGGACATAGACAAGAGGCAAGATGATGTCCAGAGAAAAGCAACAAAGCTGGGAAGGGGTTTGGAGCACAGCCCTGTGAAGAGAGGCTGAGGGAGCTGGGGTTGCTTAGCCTGGAAAATAGGAGGCTCAGGGGAGACCTCGTTGCTGTCTACAACTGCCTGAAGGGAGGTTGTAGCTAGGTGGGGGTTGGTCTCTTCTCCCAGGCAACCAGCACCAGAGCAAGAGGACACAGTCTCAAGCTGCACCAGGGGAGGATTAAGATGGATGTTAGGAAGAAATTCTTCATAGAAAGAGTGATTGGCCATTGGAATGTGCTGCCCAGGGAGGTGGTGGAGTCACTATCACTGGAAGTGTTTAAAAAGAGACTGGATGAGGCACTTAGTGCCATGGTTTAGTTGCTTAGATGGTGCTGGGTGATAGGTTGGACTTGATGATCTTGAAGGTCTTTTCCACTCTATTTAATTCTGTAATTTTGTGTATGCATGTGTGTGTAAAACAAGGCTGGGAATACTGGCAATTCTGTTTATTCACTCATAGATGGCACCAGAAATTCTTGGAATTTCAGCCTTTCCTAAGTAAAATCGATTTTACTTTTCTACCAATAGGTGGAACTGGTGATGCCTTTGCACCTTACAGCCTGACAAAGGGAGAGATGCTTTCCTCTTCCTGGCTTCATTTGATTAAAACAATCCCTCACATCTAAATTTTCCCACCAACGCCTCTAAAAGAGCAACACTCTCCCTTAAAGCAATAAGCAGCATTGAGCTTATTTCCATATACAGCCAGAGCAGGCTAGCAGAGGCAGAAGGAGGAATCAATGTGATTTAGAAGGCACAAGAGTGGGACTTTTTAGAGCATCGGGTAATGATAGGACTGGGGGGAATGGGAAAAAATTATAAACGGGTAGATTCAGATAGGATATTAGGAGGAAGTTCTTCCCCGTGGGGGTGGTGAGACACTGGAACAGGTTGCCCAGGGAGGTGGTAGAAGCCTCATTCCTGGAGGTTTTTAAGGCAAATCTGGATGTGGTTGTGAGCAACCTGCTGTAGTGTGAGGTGTCCCTGCCCATGGCAGAGGGGTTGGAACTAGATGATCTTTGAGGTCCCTTCCAACTCTAACAATTCTATGATCCTGGCATTCTCCCTTTCCCACCTGAAAATGCTGGAGATCCAGACAGCTTACCCTTATCTCTCATTTCTATAAATCTGCCATTTCCTTTTGAAAGCAAACTTTGGACATGGTGCAGCACAGTGACCATGCTGCCTGCCAGTTGCTCTCAAGCGTTCATTCCATCCTTATCAGTATTCTCAAGACAATGTTAAATGCATGAAAATTAGTTCAAGCAGTCTAATTTCATCACATTGAAATTAGGTTACACTCACCTCTAATAGCTAAACTTAGGTATTGGCCTCCTTAGTCTTTCAGAATTTTTACTTCCTATACATTGCAGATGTTGTTGCCTTAATTGGAAATGATCAAGTATGCAGGGCTGATGGCCTCCTAGATTGATATTACTGAAATGATGCACTTCGGAAGCAGGTGAATGAGTCACTGTCCGAAATGAAAGGATGTACTGAGTGCCCTGAAAGGGTGAATACATCTCTTAGTAATGTACAGCAAAGATGCCAGGATGAATAGGGCTGTGTGTGTTACTCCTTGCCTTTTGATGGGCTGCATGAATTAGGCAGACTCAAAGGTTTATCAGTTCCCTTTCTTCGCTGAGTGATTTCTTTTTCCTTTGACAGAGCAAGGGAAGAGACACAAAAGTAATCAACTGTATTTTTCTCACCTCACATTCTGTCATTGCCTTTCAGTGATGATATGTGCATCTGTGTGCTCATGAGGGGAAAAAAAAAAAGACCCTGAAATCTGAGCAAGTGGAAATGAATGCCAGTTTGTAAAAACTAGCACAGCAACTCCACAAGCCAGCACACTCCCAGATTCTCTGCAGCAGTGAAAACAAACTCCTACCCAGCTATATTCCCACCATATAGCTTAGTGGTGCTTAAACACTGAACACAGGGATCTTATATGCAGGCCAATGTATAGGCTGCTGGCTGCTCCCTGCTACATATTCTCTCTGTCTCCCATGAGTCATGAATAATACCAACAAGAAGCTTTTTTGCACATCTGCCTCACTGTGCAGGCAGAGCTTGCGGGGATTTCCTGGTTTACTTTCCAGCTAGAAAAGCATTGCAAGCCCTTAAAGTGCTCAATTGCATCTGCCTTGGCAAACTCTCATGTGGGGTCCTACCTGGGGGAGACACCTTCCAGCAGTGGGAACATTTCACTCAGAGCTAAAACAGTCATCTCTAGTAGCTCAGTTTTGGTTTATGACCCCAACAGAAGTATCTGAGGGGAGAAGAAAGTGCTAACGAAAACTGCTTTCAACATAACTTTTGCAAAGAGGAATGTTTCGGGTTTGGGTTTGGATTCTCATCTTCCCTTTCCTAAGAATGGCTTTATCTTGATACTTTAAAAAACCAAAAAACATTCTCTGTACTACCTTGGCTTTGAGAACTATCCCTGTACCTGATGCCTGGAACAGTCTTTTGCCCATTTGCATTGTCTGTAGCAAAAAAAAAGAATGAAAAGAAGAGTGAATAACATGGAGAAATAATAGGAGTTTCCATGTTCCTAAGGATTATATAAAGCTGATAGGCCCAAACATCTCAATACAGGGAACAGATGAATTCTGTGGGAGCAAGGACCACAGTTTGATATCTTTATGAAGTGTAACAGCCTAATATTATTTTGTTTGACTCCATTTTGGGGGTTTTTTTGCTTGCTTCATTTGTCTCCAGTATGGTTTTCTTTGCAGATCTACTTCAAAAATTTGGCCTCTTGATAGTTAGAAGTCTTTTCTTCCCATCATGCTCATTTATGGCTACTTTACTCTTGTTGTAACTATTTTTATCTGGCTCTCTTCTCTTGGAGTGTGTTTGCTGTTCAGTCTGGAGCACTGAGCTGCTGCTGTCCATTTGCTCTCTGAAGATGCACAGGGTTATAAGGTAGGGTCTACTCTATTACCTTTAAAAAAGCTATTGGTTTCACACAGAAAGAGGAGGCGGGGGGAAAGAAATGAGAGGGAGGAAGGGAGGGAGGGAGGGAGGGAGGAAGGGAGGGAGGGAAGGAGGGAGGAAGGAACACAGAAGAGAGGTGAGGGGAGGGGAAGCAAAAGGCTTGTTCAGAGAATAGTTTCATGGTGAGAAGGCACATGCTCACTGGACATCCTAACAGTTGTGCTGCTTAAAGGGCCAGCAATCCTAAGCTAGTATACTACTCATTTTTTCTACTATCTTCATCACAGTCATATTAGCAATGCAGAATGATTCCTTATGGAGATCACCTGAAAAGAAAGATTGTACTCATTTCAATACATTTTCTGTTCCACCTGTCCAGAAATCTGCAAATGTAGATCCAAAAAGTGAGAATATGTATTAACTGGGCACAGCTAACTACCTAATGGTTAGCAAACTCATCTAAAAGGAAAATATCCAGGTTCAATTCTCTACTCCACCCTGCTACAGTGTCAGACTTAAACCCCAGTCACTCATTTGTTGTCACTTAGCAGGAAAAACTCTTCTGCAAAATGTTTCTATTTGGAGGAATGGTTGTGAATAACAATGTTATCAAAGCAATAATGATGTTATCAAAGCAATATCTTCTGGTGCCTGGTGAGTGACCAAATTGCTCTTACACAAATGCATTCAAGAGTGTGTACAGCATAAGGACATTGTCAGTTATTGATAAGCATTTTCTCTTGTAGAATAGAGCAAACCAGGTTGGAAGAGACCTTCGAGATCATCACATCCAACCTATCACCCAACACCATCCAATCAACTAAACCATGGCACCAAGCACCCCATCCAGTCTCCTCCTAAACACCTCCAGTGATGGTGACTCCACCACCTCCCTGGGCAGCACATTCCAATGGCCAATCTCTCTTTCTATGAAGAACTTCTTCCTAACATCCAGCCTAAACTCCCCCAGCACAGCTTGAGACTGTGTCCTCTTGTTCTGGTGCTGGTTGCCTGGGAGAAGAAACCAACCCCCACCTGGCTACAACCTCCCTTCAGGTAGTTGTAGAGAGCAATAAGGTCTCCCCTGAGCTTCCTCTTCTCCAGACTAAGCAACCCCAACTCCCTCAGCCTCTCCTCACAGGGCTATGCTCCAAACCCCTCCCCAGCTTTGCTGCCCTTCTCTCTGGACACATTCCAGAAACTCAACATCTTTCCTAAACTGAGGGGCCCAGAACTGGACACAATACTCAAGGTGTGGCTTAACCAGTGCTGAGTACAGGGGGAGAATGACCTCCCTGCTCCTGCTGGCCACACTGTTCCTGATGCTGGCCAGGATGCCATTGGCCTTCTTGGCCACCTGGGCACACTGCTGGCTCATATTCAGCCTACTATCAACCAGTACCCCCAGGCCCCTTTCTGCCTGGCCACTCTCCAGCACCTGACCCCAGCCTGTAGTACTGCATGGGGTTGTTGTGGCCAATGTGCAGAACCCAGCACTTGGATGTGCTAAATCTCATGCTGTTGGTCACTGCCATCTGTCCAGCCTGGGAATGTCCCTCTGCAGAGCTCTCCTACCCTCCAACAGATCAACTCCTGCCCCCAGCTTGGTAAGTCTTGAGGAAAACTGATCAAATGTCTGAATCTATGGTGCATGGAGTGCCCTCAACTTCCTCAAAAGTCAAGGATAAATGGAAGCTGCTTCCTGCTGCTTCTGCTGGGGGATACCAGCTTGTGAGAACTTACTTAAACACTTTGTAAATTCAGAAAATATCCACAGGACAGCAGCTGCAAGAGAGTTGCCTGAAGGTGAAGAAGTTCATGTGGCCTTTGGCTGGATCTGCATTCATTCATAAGCCACAAATCCATCTGGAATCAGTAAGTGCCCTTTCTGAGAAACACTAGGGAGCAAGCATGTGTCCTATCTACTCAGTATTACTGTAAACAGCAAATGCAACACTAAGTATTAATGCCAAGGAATTTATTTTTTTTTTGCTCACTGAACTTAAATGCAGCACTACAGGCTGGGGTCAGACTGGCTGGAGAGCAGCCAAACAGAAAGGGACCTGGGGGTACTGATTGACAGCCTGCTGAACATGAGCCAGCAGTATGCCCAGGTGGCCAAGAAGGCCAATGGCATCCTGGCCTGTATCAAGAACAGTGTGGCCAGCAGGAGCAGGGAAGTCATTGGGCCCCTGTACTCAGCACTGGTTAGGCCACACCTTGAGTCCTGTGTCCAGTTCTGGGCCCCTCAATTTAAGAAGGACATTGAGACTCTTGAGTCCAGAGAAGGGCAACAAGGCTGGGGAGAGGTCTCGAGCACAAGCCCTATGAGGAGAGGCTGATGGAGCTGGGGTTGTGTAGCCCAGAGAAGAGAGGGCTCAGGGGAGACCTTATTGCTGTCTATAACTACCTGAAGGGAGGTTATAGCCAGGAGGGGGTTGGTCTCTTCTCCCAGGCAACCAGCACCAGAACAAGAGGACACAGTCTCAAGCTGTGCCAGGGGAGGTTTAGGCTCGAGATGAGGAGAACGTTCTTCACAGAGAGAGTTGTTAGCCATTGGAATGTGCTGCCCAGGGAGGTGGTGGAGTCACCATCACTGCATGTTCAAGAGGGGATTGGGCGTGGCACTTGGTGCCATAGTTTGGTAGTCATACTATCAGTCAGGGTTGGAAGGGACCACAAGGATCACCTAGTTCCAGCCCCCCTGCCATGGGCAGGGACAACCCACACTAGATCAGGCTGGCCAGAGCCTCATCCAGCCTGGGCTTAAACACCTCCAGGGATGGGGTCTCAACCACTTCCCTGGACAAACCATTCCAGGGCTTCACCACTCTCATGGTGAAGAACCTCCTTCTCGCATCCAGCCTGAATCTCCCCACCTCCAGCTTCATTCCATTCCCCCTAGTCCTATCACTACCTGAGATCCTGAGAAGTCCCTCCCCAGCCTTCTTGTAGGCCCCCTTCAGATACTGGAAGGCCACAATTAGGTCACCTCTTCTCTTCTGCAGACTGAACAGCCCCAACTCCTTCAGTCCGTCCTCATAGGAGAGCTGCTCCAGCCCTCTGATCATCCTTGTGGCCCTTCTCTGGACACGTTCCAGCACCTCCAGATCCCTCTTGTAATAGGGGCTCCAGAGCTGGACACAGTACTCCAGGTGGGGTCTCACCAGAGCTGAGTAGAGGGGGAGGATCACCTCCCTTGACCTGCTGGCCACACTTCTCCTGATGCAGCCCAGGATCTGATTGGCTTTGTGGGCTGCAAGAGCACACTGAGAGCTCATGTTGAGCTTCTTGTCCACCAGCACCCCCAAGTCTCTCTCCTCAGGGTTATTTTCCAGCCAGTCACTGCCCAGCCTGTATTTGTGCCTGGGATTGCCTCGACCCAGATGCAGGACCCTGCACTTGGTCTTGTTGAACCTCATGAGGCTGGCTTGTGCCCACCTCTCCAGCCTGTCAAGGTCCCTCTGGATGGCCTCCCTTCCCTCCAGCATGTCTGCTGCACCACACAGCTTGGTGTCATCAGCAAACTTGCTGAGGGTGCACTCAATGCCACTGTCCATGGCACCCACAAAGATGTTGAACAAGCCTGGTCCCAGGACTGATCCCTGAGGGACTCCACTTGCCACTGGCCTCCACTGGGACATGGACCCATTGACAGCCACTCTTTGGGTGCAGCCATCAAGCCAGTTCCTTATCCATCTAGTGGTCCACCCACCAAACCCATGTGTCACCAGTTTGGAGACCAGGATGTGGTGCGGGACAGTGTCGAAGGCTTTGCTCAGGTCCAGGTAAACGACATCAGTTGCTCGCCCCTCATCTATTAATTTTGTCACCTGCTCATAGAAGGCAACCAGGTTGGTCAGGCAGGATTTGCCCTTTGCAAAGCCATGCTGACTGTTCCAAATCACCTCTTCACTATTCTTCCGAGCCAGTAGTGCCTCCAGGAGAATCTGCTCCATGATCTTTCCAGGCACAGAGGTGAGACTGACTGGCCTGTAGTTCCCTGGTTCCTCCTTCTTACCCTTTGTGAAAATGGGGGCAATGTTTCCCCTTTTCCAGTCTGTGGGGACTGCCCTAGACTGCCATGACTTTTGAAATATAATAGAGAGGGGTTTAGCAACCTCCTCTGCCAGTTCTCTCAGTACCTGTGGGTGTATGCCGTCAGGTCCCATGGACTTGAACACTTTCAGGTTCTTCAGGTGATCACGAACCTGATCTTCACTTGCAATGGGCAGTTCTTCCTCCCCGTCCCTGGCATTGTCTTCCATAACATCAGGAGTGTGGCTAGAGGCCCTTGCAGTGAAGACTGAGGTAAAGAAGTTATTAAGTACCTCAGCCTTTTCCTCATCACTTGTGACCATATCACTAGTTTCCTTTCTGAGGGGGCCCACACCTTCCCTAGTCTTCTTCTTCCCATTAATATACAAAGTTCTTAGTGTTCCCTTTAATCTCCCTGGCTAGATTCAATTCAAACTCTGCTTTGGCTTTCCTAACCAGGACTCTTGCTGCTCGGGCAGCTTCCTTATATACCCCCTGTTCTAGCTGTCCTTCTCTCCACTTCCTGTAGAGTTTCTTTTTAAGTAATAGTGTGTCCAGTAGCTCCTTGCCCATCCAGGCAGGCCTCCTAGCATTCTTACCTGCTTTTCTCTTTGTTGGTCACGAGGTGTTGGGTGACAGGTTGGACTTGATGATCTTTGAGGTCTTTTCCAACCTTATTGATTCTATGATTCTATGATTCTAAATTCAAAAGTACAGTCAGCTGTTCTGTGGTGTGTTTTGGCAGTGATTAAATAGTATTTACATGAAAGTGTAAATTTCTGCATACAGTGTTTTAGAGACACAGAGACACACAGCTTAAAATCGTGGACCTACTAGGCTTTTTATTAAAATAAAATAAGTTATGATTGCAAATTGCAGTAAATTGAAAGACATTAAAGGGGAAAAAAGGCCATGTTTTCAGGATTTCAGATTAAACATTTCA
The DNA here is from genome assembly GCF_026170545.1 of Melanerpes formicivorus. Classification (NCBI taxonomy): domain Eukaryota; kingdom Metazoa; phylum Chordata; class Aves; order Piciformes; family Picidae; genus Melanerpes; species Melanerpes formicivorus. The sequence goes on along the minus strand of NW_027142367.1, from coordinate 837,487 downwards.
TTATATTTTCTGAAATTTTCCAGTTTGCATCTCCCCTTGGCAGAGGAGAAAAACATTGAATCCACAAGGTTGGAAAAGGCCTCAAAGACCAAATCCAACCTGTCACCCAACACCTCATGACTAAACCATGGCACCAAGTGCCACGTCCAGTCCCCTCATGAACACCTCCAGGGACGGTGACTCCACCACCTCCCTGGGCAGCACATTCCAATGACTAACAACTCTCTCTGTGAAGAACTTTCTCCTCACCTTGAGCCTAAACTTGCAGCTTTAGACTGTGTCCTCTTGTTCTGGTGTTGGTTGCCTGGGAGAAGAGGCCAACCCCCTCCTGGCTACAACCACCCTTCAGGTAGTTATAGACAGCAATACGGTCTCCCCTGAGCCTCCTCTTCTCCAGGCTAAACAATCTCAGCTCCATCAGCCTCTCCTCACAGGACTTGTGCTCAAAGCCCCTCCCCAGCCTTGTTGCCCTTCTCTGGACACATTCAAGAGTCTCAATGTCCTTCTTAAACTGAGGGGCCCAGAACTGGACACAGGACTCAAGGTGTGGCCTAACCAGTGCTGAGTACAGGGGCCCAATGACTTCCCTGCTCCTGCTGGCCACACTGTTCTTGATACAGGCCAGGATGCCATTGGCCTTCTTGGCCACCTGGGCATACTGCTGGCTCATGTTCAGCCATGCTTTAAAGAATGGCAAAGGTGAGCCTTCACCACAATGGACAAAGAGAAGAGATAGACACTTTCCAAGCTCATTCCTCAGATTTTCATTTCAAGTTAACTGTACCCTTAAGAGGGAAAAAAAAAAAGTCCTTTAGTTCCTGCACTACTGCTTCTCAACAGCCAAAAGCAGCTAGAAAAAATATGTAACCTGGCCTGCCATCTTGTATGATTAAAATAAACCATGAAGTTACACAGTCCAAAGTCAAGCCAAGACATTGTGCTGAGTGTGGGTATTACTGCTCTGGTAAACAGAAACCGAGGCTTTTGACAACTGGGAATATTGCTAAAGTAATAAAAGTTCATGGAAGTTGCAGTCCGAGAGTGTAGATGTCCAATAATTAGAGGATCACAGGATGTTAGGGCCTGGAAGGGACCTCTGGAGATTTTCAGGTCTAACCCCTTGCCAGAGCAGGACCATATGATCTAGCACAGGTTGCATAGGAATGCATCCAAATGGGTCTTGAAAGTCTCCAGAGAAGAAGACTCCACAACTTCTCAGGCGAGCCTGTTCCAACGCTCTGTGACCCTTACAGTGAAGAATTTCTTCATCACATTGAGGTCAAACTTCCTGTGCTGTAGTTTATATCCATTGCCCCTTGTCCTATCACAGGGTGCAACTAAGGAGAGGCTGTCCCTTCCTTCCTGACACCCAGCCTTCATATATTTATATAAATTTATTAAATCCCCTCTCAATCTTCTCTCCAGACTAAACAGCCCCAGGGCTCTCAGCCTTTCCTCATAGGGCAGTGCTCCAATCCCTTAATCATTCCTGTAGCCTTCCACTGGACTCTCTCAAGTAGATCCCTGACCCTCTTGAACTGGGGAGACCAGAACCGGATGCAGTATTCTAGGAGGAGCCTCACCAGGGCAGAAGAGAGGGAGAGGAGAACCTCCCTTGATCTGCTGGACACCCTCTTCATAATGCACCCCAGGATCCCATTGGCCTTCTTGGCCACAAGAGCACATTGCTGTCCCATGGATAACTTGTCTGTCAGGACCCCTAGATCCTTCTCCATGGGGCTGCTCTCTAGCAGATTACCTCCTAAGCTACTGGTGCTGTTTATTATTTCTTTCCAGGTGCAGGACTCTGCATGTACCCTTTCAGAACCTCATTAGATTCTTCTTTGCCCAGCTCTCAGTCTGTCCACATGTTGCTGATTGTCTGCACAGACTTCAGGTGTACCAGCCAAGCCTCCCAGTTTCATATTGTCAGCAAACATGCTGAGCAGGCACTGTCCCTTCATCAATGTCATTGATAAAGATGTTGAACAGAACTGGACCCAGCAATGATCCCTGAGAAACTCCACTAGTTACAGGTAGGTCTCCAGCTGGACCTGGCACCATTGATCACTACTTTTTGCACTCTGTCATGTAACCAGTTCCTAATACAATTTACTCTCTGTTCTTCTATTCCACATTTCCTGAGATTACTCACAAGGATGTTCTGGGAGACAGTGTCAAAAGCCTTGTTAAGGTAAGGCAGACTACATCCACTGGTCTCCCTGCATCTACCCATTCAGTTAGGACATCATAGAAGGCTATCAGATTAGTCAAGCATGATTTCCCCTTGGTGAATCCATGCTGACCACTCCTGATGACCTTCTTCTCTTCCTTGTGCCTAGAGATGCCCTCCAGAAGGAGCCACTCAGTCATTTTTCCAGGGATGGAGGTGAGGCTGACTGGTCTATAGCTTCCTGGAACCTCTTCTTGCCCTTATTGAAGATTGGAATGACACTGGCTTTCCTCCAGTCCTCAGGCACCTCTCCTGTTTGCCACGATTTTGCAAAAGGGATGGAGAGCTGTAGACTGACAACATCAGCCAGCTCTCTCAACAATCCTGGGTGCATCTCATCAGGGCCCATGGACTTCAGTCTGTAAAACTGATCCCCAACCCAGCCTTCATTGACTAGTGGAGAATCTTCTCTCCTCTAGGATTGTTCTCCTTCATCCCTGAAACTATGATCTCATCCAAGAAAGAAGTGCCAAGATTCATTCAACTAATTTCAGAGGCTTTTTTTTCATGGTCATTAAAAAGACAGATAGGAGAAAAATGCTCTTATTTTTCCTTTCTCCTCCCACTGTGAAAGAGAGTGATTGCCATTACTTTCTGAGATGATCTGCCTGTAATTACTTTCATTGGTAAAAAGATAAGACAGTTTAGGGTCTAAAAAATTAAATAACAAGCCTCATTCACTGGTGTTGGCTGTTCACAGCATTATCACAGGGAATTTGGGCACAAAAAAAAAAAATCAAAGATAGGAAAGCCCTGGCAGCTGAAGCCAGGGAGATAGATAGAGATAGATAGAGACAAAATCACATCCCTGTGACCATACTCATTCGCAGTCCAACCTCACTTGACTTGCTGATGCTTATAAATGTATAAATGATGGATGTCAAGAGGATGAGGCCAAACTCTTTTCTGTGGTGCCCAGTGATAACAACAAGGGGAAACAGGCACAATTTATCCTTCCTATGGGGTTGGTGGAACACTGGAACAGGCCATCCACAGGCTGTGGATTCTCTCTCTCTGGAGACATTCAAACAGTGTCTGGAAATAGAATAGAATAGAATAGAACAGAATAGAATAGAATAGAATAGAATAGAATAGAATAGAATAGAATAGAATAGAATAGACCAGGTTGGAAGAGAGTTGGAAGAGACCTTTAAGATCAAGTCCAACCCATGACCCAACACCATCTAATCAACAAAAGCATAGCACCAAGCACCCCATCCAGTCTCTTCCTAAACACCTCCAGGGATGGCGACTCCACCACCTCCCTGGGCAGCACATTCCAATGGCCAATCTCTCTTTCTGGAAAGAACTTCTTTCTAACATCCAGCCTAAACTTCCCCTGGTGCAACTTGAGACTGTGTCCTCTTGTTCCGATGCTGGTTGCCTAGGAGAAGAAATCAGCCCCCATCTGGCTAAAACCTCCCTTCAGGAAGTTGTAGAGAGCAATAAGGTCTCCCCTGAGCCTCCTCTTCTCCAGGCTAAGCAATCCCAGCTCCTTCAGCCTCTCCTCATAGGGATGTGCTACAAACCCCTCACCAGATTTATGCAACCTGATTAAGTTATACATGCATTAGCAGGGGGATTTGGACTAGGGGATCTTCAGGGCCCCCTTCCAACACCTGCCATTCTCTGATTCTGTGCCTTCTACAGAATCACCTGGAAAATTTCAGGACTTCAAATCAACTGTGATTTAATATTTATTTCATCTAGGTTGATCTGAAAATTACTTCGTGAAAAGGACTCACGTGATTAGACCTGAAGAGTTGAACATGTGTGTGGGTGCTCCAAACTATTCACAGTGACTGTGGGCTGGAATACAAGAGTGGGTGAAGTTTTTGCTGCAGAAAGGAAAAAAAAGTATTTTTGAAACCATACCATCTTTGAGACTATACCATCTTTAAATGCCTTTTTTGTTTTGTTGGTTTCTAGAAAACTGCACTTCAGCTTTTATTTTGTGAAACGTTTGTCTTATAGGCTATGCTGTAAAATGCTTTTACCTGACTGAATCATGTACAGGTAAAATTAAACATGGTAACACAGGAATTAAGAAGGTGGGGCCAGATGGGATAGCTGAAGGGGCACAAAACACTGTGCAGTCAACAAGAGTGACCCATAATCAAAATGTATAAACACAGGAACAGAGGCAAGGCCTGGTATGGAGGGGATAAAATGAAATAAAGTATGAGGCTGATCTATAGCTACTCCGTGAAGAGGCAGTGGATAGTTGGGAGATAAATCCTAAGCTAACAGTAGAAGTATTTAGAATCATAGAATAGAATCACAGAGTCAATACGGTTGGAAAAGACCTCAAAGATGATCAAGTCCAACCTGTCACCAAACACCTCATGACTACTAAACCATGGCACCAAGTGCCACATCCAATCCCCTCTTGAACACCTCCAGGGACAGTGACTCCACCACCTCCTTGGGCAACACATTCCAATAGCTAATGACTCTCTCTGTGAAGAGCTTTCTCTCCAACTCCAGCTTAGACTTCCCCTGGCACAGCTTGAGACTGTGTCCTCTTGTTCTGGTGCTGATTGCCTGGGAGAAGAGACCAACCTCCTCCTGGCTACAAGCACCCTTCAGGTAGTTGAAGTCAGCAAGAAAGTCTCCCCTGAGCCTCCCATGAGACTGAGAGCAACAGGAGGGTGCTTAATATTGAAGGTAGAAGATACAAACACAAACAGACTTTAAAATTCTGCTGTACCCTGCTGATTTAGAACTTGAATTTACTCTGATCAGATTGTTTTCTGACTGTTTTCATAATTCAGAGGAGAAAGCAAAGTGAAACTGGATGAGAAGCTCAACATGAGCACCAGAACAAGAGGACATAGTCTCAAATTGCGCCGGGGGAAATGTAGGCTCAAGGTGAGGAGAAAGTTCTTCACAGAGAGAGTTGTTAGCCATTGGAATGGGCTGCCCAGGGAGGTGGTGGAGCCACTGTGCCTGGTGGTGTTCAAAAAGGGATTGAACGTGGCAATTGAAGCAATGGTTTAGTAGTCATGAGGTCTTGGGTGATAGGTTGGACTTGATGATCTTTGAGGTCTTTTCCAACCATATTGATTCTATGATTCTATGCTTCTATGAGCCACCAATGAGCACTTGCAGCCCAGAAAGCCAGCCACAGCTCTCTTGTACTGGCTAAGCTGATTCTCAAGGTGACATACAGCCATTGTTGCTTCATACAGAATCTGTGATGATTGGAAGATTTTCTGTTTTACCTATTTTCATTCTGGGAACACTAAATATGGCAAATTAAGATAAAATATTGACCTGTCTGTGAAAATTAATGTGATTCAGTTTGAAGAACAGGGCATTCTTCCTACAGGAAGAACATGACTTCCTTTTTTCACCTTTTTTTTAACCAGTATTTTTCAGGCTTAAGGTTAATATGTAGTCTGAATTTATTCATGCTGACAAGGAGCTTATCAGCATACAGTAATCTTTACTTCAGAGCCAAAAGCAAATCATAAGTTTTCCCTCAAACTCAAGAGTATGTGTTGAAATAAATAAATGTTGAATAATTGTGGTGGGTTGAAATTCCACCCCCACCCCCCCCAACATTAAAGTTTTCTAGACCAGCTCAGCTGGAAGCAAATGAAAGCTGTACTTACAAGCAAAACTACAATCTGCAATGGAATGCAATGAATATGTACAAATATACAGTATTTATAACATTTACAGGTATTTACCATTAATTAACAGCACAAGAACCTCTCTGGCCAAGGACCAGGGGAAGCTACCATTTTCTCCCTCCCTGCCTCCTCCTTGCCCCCTGTACAAAAGGGACAAGAGAAAGGGACAAGAGAAAGGAGCAGAGAAGTTAGACTTAGCCAAAACAATGCAGCAGAAGCAAATTAGTATCTCCCAGCCCAAGGAAGTAAGAAGAGAGAAGAAATTGTTTACATTATTACCTTAAGTCCATTATCTTTCCAAAGGGATTGTTTAGCACTATCATTAATTTCCTTTTTACACCCAATAGTGATTTATTTAAATTTTACTACTTTCTGTTCAAGATTTGTGAAAATTTTTTAAAGGCATAGCCTAAAATCACCACAGTAATAATGTGTTGAAATAAATCAATGATCCCTGCAGAGAAGGACTTGGGGGTGCTTGTGGATGAAGTGCCTGACATGAGCCGGTAGTGTGCTGGCACCCTAAAAAGCCAGCCCTGGCTGGGCTGCATCAAAAGATACATGACCAGCAGGACAAAGGAGGTGATTCTGCCCCTCTACTCTTCTCTGGTGAGACCCCATGTGGAGTATGGCATCTAGTCCTGGAGCACTACGTCCAGTCCTGGAGCCCCCAGGGTAAAGATAGATACAGTCCGTTGGCGACAGTCTAGAAGAGGGCCACAAAGATAATCAGAGGGCTGAAGCACCTCTCCTATGATGAGGACAGGCTGAGGGAGTTGGGTCTGCTCAGCCTGGTGAAGGGAAGGCTCTGAGAAGACCTTATAGGAAAGGTGGAGAGGGACTTTTTATGATGATATGTGGTGACAGGACAAGGGGTAATGGTTTTAAACTACAGCAAAATAGATTTAAATTAGCCATTAGAAAGAAATGTAGAAACATAGAATGGTCTGGGTTAGAAGGGACCTCTGAAGGTCATCTAGTCCAACCCCCGCTGCAGTCAGCAGGGGCATCCTAAAATAGATCAGGTTGCCCAGAGCCCTGTCAAGCTTCACCTTGAATATCACACAGAATCACCAAGGTTGGAAGAGACCTCAAAGATCATCAACTCCAACCTGTTACCACAGACCTCATGACTAAACCATGGCACCAAGTGCCATGTCCAATCCCTTCTTGAACACCTCCAGGGATGATAACTCCACCACCTCCCTGGGCAGCACATTCCAATGGCTAACAATTCTCCCTGTGAAGAACTTTCTCCTCACCTTGAGCCTAAACTTCCCCTGGCACAGCTTGAGACTGTGTCCTCTTGTTCTGGTGCTGGTTGCCTGGGAGAAAAGACCAACCCCCTCCTGGCTACAATCACCCTTCAGGTAGTTGTAGAGAGCAATAAGGTCTCCCCTGAGCCTCCTCTTCTCCAGCCTAAACAATCCCAGCTCACTCAGCCTGTTTTCATAGCAGAGGTGCTCCAACCCCTGATCATTTTTGTGGCCCTCCTCTGGACCTGATCCATCACATCCTTCCTGTATTGAGGGCTCCAGACCTGGACACAGCACTCCAGGAGAGGTCTCACCAGAGCAGAGCAAAGTGGCAGAATCACCTCTCTGGATCTGCTGGCCATGCTTCTTTTGATGCAGATGCACTTGACCTTTTGAACTGCAAGTACACCTTGTCTGTTCATGTCCAGCTTCCATCCATCAGCACCCCCAAATCCTTTCTATCACCTCATCCCCCAGTCTGTATTAATAGTGAGAACTGTTTCAGCCCAGGTGCAGGACCTTGCACTTGCTCTTGTTGAACCTCATGATGTTCACCTGGGCCTACCTCTCCAACTTGTCCAGGTCCCTCTGGATGGCATCCCATCCATCTGGTCTATTGACAGAACAGCATCTCTGGGCAGCCTGTTCCAGTGCTCTATCACCCTCAAAATGAAGAAATAATTCCTTATGTTTATCTGGAACCTCCTGTATTCAATTTGTGTTCTCTGCCCCTTGTCTTGACACCAGACACCACTGAGAATAGTGTGACTCTGTCCTCCTGACACTCCAACTTTATTTATAGGCACTCATGATTTCCCTATTAAGTTTCCTCCTCTCCAGGCTAAACAAACCCAGCTCTCTCAGCCTTTCTTGTAAGGTAGATGTTCCAGCCCCCTAACCATCTTAGTGGCTCTCTGATGGACTCTCCACAGGGACAACTATCCTTGTCCTTCTTGAACTGGGGAGCCCAGAACTAGGCTCATTATTCCAGAAGGGGCCTCACCAGGGCAGAGTAGAGGGGGAGTGGAACTTCCTTCAACCTGTTGTCCACACTCTTCTTTGTTCCAGGATGCCATTGGCCTTCTTGGCCACAAAGGCACATTGTTGGCTCATGGTTTGTCTGTCATCCACCATGACTTCCTGGTCCTTTTCCCCAGAAAGTCACCATGACTTCCTGGTCCTTTTCCCCTTTTTCCCTTTCTCCAGAAGGTTAGCCCCCAGGCAGTAGTAATATATGGGGTGGTTGTTCTCCAGATGCAGGACTCTACACTTCTCATTATTGAATTTAGCTAGATTTCTCACTGGTCAACTCTCCAGCTTGCCCAGCTCATGCTGAATGGCAGCACAGTTCTCTGACATGTCAGCCACTCCCTGGGAGCTGCCATCTCCATCACCCTGCCCTCTGTGGTACTGTGCCGTCAGCCAGCAACTGTTGCTGAGGCTGGAGACATGACTGGAAAACCTGAGAGCCACAGTTTGGGAGCGTGTGTTTTACAGCCTTAAAACCTTGTATTACCTTTCACGTCAGTGGGAGACGAGAAAAGGGCATCCAAGATGAGCACACAAACATTCAAGCTTGTCTGTGGTTTGTTATTTATGTCTTCTGCCTTCTCAGTCTGCTGTTCTATCATGTTTCCTTTTCTCTAGTACTTTCCTATGGGCTTCACTCAGGGTCTTGAGTCAACCACCCTGTTTACTCATTTATCATCAAGCTGCTTAATGCAGTGGGGACTTCCAGCTTCTGTGACTCTACTATGTCAGTTCTGAGCATCCCTGACTAACTGATTGTGGCACTTGGTGTTCAAGACAAACAGGATTTCCCTAAAGATAATCTACAGTTTCTTCAGGTAAATAGTTAACATGCACAGTGCATCCAGGAGGCATGGAGACCTTTAAAAAGGGAAAAAATACCCAGTTTGCTTCTTAGACTCGTGACTTATTTTGAGTAAAAATGGGACTTTGGCTCTGAAGCACTGAACTGGCTCTTGCTACCTTTTAAATTCCTTCTCATATTGCTATAAAATTCTCTTTCAGCCAGCACCTAAACTATGGAGCATCTGCTGAGTACATTTACAGACCCTCACAACCTGTCAAAGCCTCTGGGGCACTGACACTAAACCAAGCACGTAGTCACTCCAAGCAAGAGTTGAAAGTCTTGTGGATCCAGTCTTGTGGACCTCAGTAAATGGTTCCTTATGGTCCACATGCTCCTTTCCAGCATCCTCACCTCACAGATTAGAGCTCTAGTGGACAAAACACAACACTCTATGGCAGTATTTTTGTGTAACTGCCTACCTGGAGAACCAGCTAACCTCTGTCTTTCAGGGCAACTTCACAGTATCATAGTATCACAGTATAACTTAGGTTGGAAAGGACCTCGAGGACCATCGAGTCCAATCTATCAACACAGACCCCATGACTAGACCATGGCACCAAGTGTCACGTCCAATCTCTTCTTGAACTCCTCCAGGGATGGTGACTCTACCACCTCCCTGGGCAACCCGTTCCAATGACGAATGACTCACTGGGTGAAGAACTTCCTCCTCACCTCGAGTCTAAACCTCTCCTGGTGCAGCTTGAGACTGTGTCCCATTGTTCTGGTGCTGGTTGCCTGGGAGAAGAGACCAACCCCTTTCCGGCCACAACCACCCCTCAGGTAGTTGTAGAGGGCAATCAGGTCACCCCTGAGCCTCCTCTTCTCCAGCCTAAACAATCCCAGCTCCCTCAGCCTCTCCTCATAGGGCTTGTGCTCAAGGCCTCTCACCAGCCATGTTGCCCTTCTCTGGTCACGTTCAAGTGTTTCGATGTCCTTCTTAAACTGAGGGGCCCAGAACTGGACACAGTACTCAAGGTACAGCCTAACCAATGCAGAGTACAGGGGCACAATGACCTCCCTGCTCCTGCTGGCCACACTATTCCTAATGCAGGCCAGGATGCCATTGGCCCTCTTGGTCACCTTGGGCACACTGCTGGCTCATGTTTAGGCAACTGCAATCAGCACCCATGGTCCCTCTCCGTTTGGCAGCTCTCCAGCCACTCTGACCCCAGCCTGTAGCTCTGCATGGGGTTGCTGTGGCCAAAGTGCAGCACCCGGCACTTGGACTTGTTGAATGCCATCCCATTGGACTCTGCCCATCTGTCCAGTCAGTTGAGGTCCCCCTGCAGACCCGTTCTACCCTCTAACTGACTAACATCTGCTCTTAACTTGGTGTCATCTGCAAACTTGCTGATGACTGACTCAATCCCCTCATCCAGATCATCAATGAAGATGTTAAAGAGGACGGGGCCCAGCACTGATCCCTGGGGGATGCCACTGGTGACTGGCCACCAGCTGGATGTGGCACCATTCACCACCACTCTCTGGGCCCGGCCCTCCAGCCAATTCCTAACCCAGCACAGAGTGTTGTGGTCCAAGCCACGAGCTGACAGCTTAGACAGCAGTTTGCTGTGGGGGACGGTGTCAAAGGCCTTGATGAAGTCCAGGTAGACCACATCCACAGGCCTCCCCACATCCACCAGACAGGTCACCTGATCATAGAAAGAGATCAGGTTGGAGAGGCAGGCCCTGCCCTTCCTAAATTCATGTTGGCTGGACTTGAGCCCTTGGCCATCCTTCAGGTGCGCAGTTATTGCTGCCAGGATAATCTGCTCCATCACTTTCCCTGGCACTGAGGTCAGGCTGACTGGCCTGTAGTTTCCAGGTTCCTCCCATCCAACCTTCCTTATGGATGGGGACCACATTGGCCAGTTTCCAGTCACCTGGGACCTCACAGGTGAGCCAGGACTGGAGGAAAATGATGGAGAGTGGCCTGGCCAGCACATCTGCCAGTTCTCTCAGCACCCTAGGATGGATCCCATCCGGTCCCATGGACTTGTGAGTGTCCAAGTGGCTCAGCAGGTCCTGAACTAATTCCTCGTGGATTTCCGGGGCATTACACTGCTCCCCGACCCCATCACCCAGCTCTGGAGGCCACTCGTCCTGACCTCCTGCCTTGCTGTTAAATGTTGAGTCAAAGAAGGCGTTCAGGACCTCAGCCTTTTCCTCATCTTCGGTCACCATGTTCCCCTCCAGGTCCAGTAAGGAGTGCAGGTTCTTCCTGCCGTTATTCTTATTGTTAATATATTTATAAAAATGCTTTACATTATCTTTGACTGTGGTGGCCAGCTTCAGTTCCAGCTGGGCCTTTGCCTCCCTAATTTTATTCCTACATAATCTAACAGCTTCCTTGAACATACCTCGAGAAGCCTTCCCCTCCTTCCAAAGGTGATACAGCCTCTTATTCCCCCTTAAATCCTCCAGGAGCTGCTTGCTCATCCAGGCCGGTCACCTTCCCCGCTGGCTTGCCTTTCGGCACGTGGGAACTGCCAGTTCCTGTGCCTTCAAGAGCTTCTGTTTGAAGTAGGTCCAACCCTTGGTTCATGATGGCTGGTACCCAGGGGACTTTACAAATAAGTTTCTTAAATAGGCTGAAGTTCGCCCTTCAGAAGTGGCCTGCCACCAAGTCTGTAGAGCGTGTGACACCCTGTGACTGTGTAGGTGGTTACCTGACACCAGGGCACCTAAAAAAGTTTGTATTTCAATGCAGCTGCCCATGCAGTTGCCTTCCAGCTACAAAGGACTGGAACAATGGGTACAAACTTGAACACAGAACCTTTCACCTCAACATGAGGAGAAATTTCTTCACAGTGAGGGGTGACAGAGCACTGGAATAAGATGACCAGAGAGATTGTGGAGTCTCCTTCTCTGGAGACATTCAAAACCCATCTGACTGTCAGAAAGGATCTAGTGTGGAATTACAGAAGGACTATAGAATTAGCCAGGTTGGAAGAGATCTTTGAGACCATCGAGTCCAACTAAACCACGGCACCAAGCACCCCATCCAGTCTCTTCCTAAACACCTCAGGTGATGATGACTCCACCACCTCCCAGGGCAGCACATTCCAATGACCAATCACTCTTTCTATGAAGAACTTCTTCCTAACATCTAGCCTAAACCTCCCCTGGAGCAGCTTGAGACTGTGTCCTCTTGTTCTGGTGCTGGTTGCCTGGGAGGAGAGACCAACCCCACCTGGCTACAACCTCCCTTCAGGTAGCTGTAGACAGCAATAATGTCTGCCCTGACCCTCCTCTTCTCTGGATGCATTTCTGTGTGGATTCTGTATGAATTTCTGTGCATTTCTAGGTGCTTTGGCAAGGGGGTTGGACTTGATGATCTCTGGAGGTGCCTTCCAACCTCTAATGTTCTGTGATTCTGTGAAATTATGTCCACTTAAATTTTGAAGAAATATATAAGTGAATTTTCCATGTTCATTCTCTACTTTGATTTCTCTTCATGTGGAGGCAATCAGTGTGGGTTTTGGCTTTCGTATAGCAGTTGGCAGAGGATTTGTTGGATGTTGCTGTTACTTCGACTGGATTGGAAAGCACCCTGTGAAGGACACTGTCTGAATGAGCAGTGTTGTAAGCTATTAGCACTCATGCATTTGCACTCTGCTGATGAAGATGTTTTCTGTTGAAGCTGGGAAAGGCAGCATGGGTATCTTTTGCTCAGGCAACAAGTGATTTTGAAAGTGCCAAGAGAGAGCAAAGTTGTCTCGCTGGGTGAAGGATAGTAGGGGAATTTGCTGTATTGACCAAAAGTGCAGCTTGGCAGCCACACCCAAAGAGTGGCTGTCAATGGGTCCATGTCCCAGTGGAGGCCAGTGACAAGTGGAGTCCCTCAGGGATCAGTCCTGGGACCAGGCTTGTTCAACATCTTTGTGGGTGCCATGGACAGTGGCATTGAGTGCACCCTCAGCAAGTTTGCTGATGACACCAAACTGTGTGGTGCAGCAGAAACGCTGGAGGGAAGGGAGGCCATCCAGAGGGACCTTGACAGACTGGAGAACTGGGCCCATGACAACCTCATGAGGTTCAACAAGAACAAGTGCCAGGTCCTGCATCTGGGTTGGGGCAATCCCAAGCACCAATATAGGTTGGGCAGGGACTGGCTTGAAAGAAACCCTGAATAAAAGGACTTGGGGGTGCTGGTGGACAAGAAGCTCAACATGAGCCACCAGTGTGCACTTGCAGCCCACAAAGCCAATCACATCCTGGGCTGCATCAAGAGAAGTGTGTCCAGGAGGTTGAGGGAGGTGGTCTTCCCCTCTACTCTGTGCTGGTGAGACCCCACTTGGAGGACTGCATCCAGTTCTGGAGCCCATATTAAAGGAAGGATCTGGAGGTGCTGGAACATGTCCATAGATGGGCCACAAGGATGATCAGAGGGCTGCAGCTCCTCTCCTATGAGGACAGGCTGAGGAAGGGACTTTTTTTAGGGTGTCAGATAATGATAGGACTAGGGGGAATGGAACAAAAGTAGAAAGAGGTTGATTCAGATTGGATGTTAGGAAGAAATTCTTCCACATGAGGGTGGTGAGACAGTGGAACAGGTTGCCCTGGGAGGTGGTAGAAGCCTCATTCTTGGAGGCTTTAAAGCCAGGCTGGATGTGGCTCTGAGCAACCTGATCTAGTGTGAGGTGTCCCTGGCCCTGGCAGGGGGCTTGGAACTGGATGATCCTTGAAGTCCCTTCCAACCCTGACAATTCTATGATTGTATGATTCCATTCTATTTAGTGAGCATTAATGGAAAGGAGGCTCCATCTCCTTTTTAAAGCCATATTCTGTTTTCAAGATGTTGTCCTGTACTGCTGTGGTGGGTTAACGTCTTTTTCTGAAAACAAAAGAAGAAAGCAGGGTGGAGGGCTTGCGGGTACTTTACACTCCCTGCAGGGCGTTTCCCCCCTGGGAAAGCTGAGTCTGTTCCACTCCCCCCTCCCTGCCCAGCTACGGTATAAAAAGCAGGATATCATAGCTGTTGGATCTCCTTTTTGGCTCCTGCCTCTGCTGGATGAGAGCTACTGCAGCTGCCCTCCTGCTCCTCAGCCACGTGGCCGGACCTGATCCTTCTCCCTGCTGCCTCTGCACCTCCTCAGAGAAAGACTGGTTTTGTATTATTCTTTTTCTGTCCCCCTCCCATCCATTCTTGTTCCTTGCCCTTGTGAACCTTTTTTTTCCCTGTTATTGTTATATATATATAATTTGAAGAAAAAAAATATTTGCCTCTCTACTTCCAAGCTGACTCCAGATTGTTGTTTAGTGGATTTGCTCCTTACCCTTTTTTTTTTTCCCTCTCCCTGTTTGGAGGGGGTGGGGGGAGTGGGGAAGAGATTCTCAGCCTTTTCCCCATTTGAGCTTTTAACTCTCAGTTAAGGCTCAAACCACTGCAACTGCATATATATATGCTCCTTTTGTATAAATACACTCAGTATGACTGATGTAAGAGTTTTGTATCTAAGCAGATATTTGTGTGACTATTATAAATATCTGTGCTCAGTATTTATAGCATTTAGATATATTATAGTATATATATCTTGTACAGCTGTTTAGTCTGGAGAAGAGAAGACTGAGAGGGGATTTAATAAACTGAGAGCTGGGGCTCAAGGGGCAGAGGACAGGCTCTGCTCAGTTGCACCCTGTGATAAGACAAGGGGTAATGGATATAAACTACTGCACAGGAGGTTCCACTTCACCATGAGGATGAACTTCTTCACTGTGAAGATCACAGAGCACTGGAACAGGCTGCCCAGGGAGGTTGTGGAGTCTTCTTCTCTGGAGCCTTTAACAATCCATGTGGATGCATTCCTGTGAGACCAGTGCTAGATTCTATGGCCTGCTCTGGCAGGGGAGTTGGCCTTGATGATCTTCAAAGATCCCTTCCAACCCCAACATCCTATGATCCTATTCTACATGTTGTACCTATGTATATACTACATCATTACCACTTTGCAAATTATTTGTATTAGAAACCAGTAAGAGAATAAAGCTGCAATGGTTTACATATTAACAGGTAGATTCCTACTACTAGGAGCTACTGGTTAGGCCACACCTCGGGTCCTGTGTCCAGTTCTGGGCCCCTCAATTTAAGAAGGACATTGAGAGTCTTGAACATGTCCAGAGAAGGGCAACGAGGCTGGGGAGAGGCCTCGAGCACAGCCCTATGAGGAGAGGCTGAGGGAGCTGGAGTAGTTTAGCCGGGAGAAGAGGACGCTCAGAGGAGACCTTCTTGCTGTCCATAACTACCTGAAGGGAGGTTTTAGCCAGGAGGGAGTTGGTCTCTTCTCCCAAGCAACCAGCAGCAGAACAAGAGGACACAGTCTCAAGATGCACTAGGGGAAGTTTATGCTGGAGGTGAGGAGAAAGTTCTTCACTGAGAGAGTTGTTCGCCGTTGGAATGTGCTGCCCAGGGAGGTGGTGGAGTCATCATCCCGGGAAGTGGTGGAGTCACCGCCCCTGGAGGTGTTCAAGAGGGGATTGGACATGGCATTTGGTGCCATGGTTTAGTAGTCAGGAGGTCTTGGGTAACAGGTTGGAGTTGATGATCTTTGAGGTATTTTCCAACCTTATTGATTCTATGATAATAAATCTCCTGCCCACTTAACAGTAATGCAGTACTTAGAATATTGCATGGCTTTGTAGTCTGAGAAAACTTTTCTGAAGGCACGTTGGGGTTTGGTGGTTTGTTGTTTTTTTTTTTTCCCTCTAGATGGTTGAATTGAAACATTTTGTTTTCAAGGAGTTGAAAGTTATTTTTAATTTTATATTTTTTTAACCTGGTGGAAATGTAGAGGGTTTGATGAAATTGGAATGGATTATGTCAGTCTTATATTTCCTACTGAATGACAGAATCATGTCACTTTTGGGTTTCATCCTATTCACTTCTTCAAATTGATGTGTAATTTTCATTTGGTCCCCTGGGAAGTACAAGTGTGTCTATTTTCCTGTCATGGTTCTACCCAATGAAACAGAACCCAGAGAAATCAGAATTTCCTAATGGTATGAGAAGTGAGTTTCACTGACACTAATTCTCATATACTGAGGCCTGATTTGATGAAAACATGTTTTCATGGGGTTGTCATGCAGTGTAGTACATGCTCCACACTCATCAAGGTCCTTTGATACAAAAGGAATGCAGAATGAGACTGACTTATGAGGGGGGTGGATGTATAAGCAGCTCTTTAGGGTAGAGAAGAAGCAGACCTGAAGAGATATGCTTAGAATCATAAATTAATTGTCTATACTGGATCAGCTTATATACAAATACAACAAATATATACAAATAAAACAAATTCCAGAATTCAGGAGTTCCTGTTCCTTCCTCTCTTTTCTGGCCCCAAGGCTAAAATGTCTTTTGGCAGCCATCCATGCAGGTAGGTGAAAGAAAGTGATTACTGGAGGCTGGTTGCAGAGGTTTACTTGTAAAACAGCAATATTGAAGAGCTTGCTGGGATTTTCTGCACACACACACACACCCTAATTAGGTGATTTGTGACTATATTCTTATCAGTGACCTTGTTAATGTACCTGTAACCATTTTTATTAGCATCTAAGTTATCCTTGGGATTTGCCTAATGAGAGTGTGCACTGTCAGGACATCAGATGCATTGCACACTAACCGTCACTGATAATATACTTTCCAGAGAGAACATAAAGGACACCACAGGAGTCTATATGGGACTGGCTAGGAAAGGAGAAAAGGGCTACATGAGATAGATGCATTCATTGATCCCCCAAATGTATTTCCTGATTTCAGAAATAAAACTGAATGGCAACACAGCAAGGTGTTTTGGTGCCTTCTGTGCTGAAAAGAAGGCAGTCATGGCACTGGTCACAGTAATGACACAGGCAAGCAAGAGGGATGGGCTACAGCTAGGAGATGTTGCCTGCAAATTGGAAATGCTATTAGGGAAGTAATTATTTTAAGACTTATGCTTTGGTACAGCCATTATTGGGAAGCATTAACTTTCAACAGTCACAAAACCAAAACAAAGCTCAAACCAACAAACACACACCAAAAGTGTCCCCTGTAATTTCATTATAATGAAAATGAGGCCACAGAATATCATGGGCCATGAAGTATTTATTTTGATTCCTCAAAGTGGAACAGAAATTGAAATTCTAAAGGCTATTTGATGAGAACAAGAAAGAGCTGAGAGAAATTGAATTGCATATGAGGGAGAAAGTGATTCTTCTTTGACATGATCTCTGCTGTAGCCCTCAGGACTCTCAGTACTCATAAAAATGATGGGAAAATGCTGCCAGGTCAGAAAGGGCCCATTTTATACAAGTACAAAAGGTGCCCCCAAGGTACAGACTTGCAGAGAATCTTTCTACATTACCCATGTACAGCAATTTCCATGCTTGCATCCCAAGCAGCTATTGACATTTCTAATGAACTAATCCAGCATTCACCTAAATAGTATCTTATAGGCATAAGGCCCTCTTATAAGAAGAAAAGGCTTTTAGGCTGGGTTTGGTGACACTTAGCAACAATGCATGGAGCTGAGCCCTCATTGATGATCTCATAGAGTCCCACAGCAAATTACCCTCAGCAATCCAATATACTGTGCTTGGATCTCTTGTACGTGTCTCACCAGTAATCACAGAGTGATGGGGGTTAGGATGGACCTCTGGAGACCGTCTAGTCCAACCCCATTGTCAAAGTAGGTTCAACCAGAGCAGGTCACATAGACTGTGTTCAGGCAGGCTTTGAAAGACTCCGGAGATGGAGAGTTTATCACCTCTCTGAGCAGCCGCTTGGAGTGCTCCACACCCTCAAAGTAGAGAATTTCCTCCTAATGTTTAGATGGAACTTCCTATTTATAATTTTTTTTGCCCATTATCTCTTGTCCTGCCACCAGTTGTAGCCAGGAGGAGGTTGGTCTCTTCTCCCAGGCAATCAGCACCAGACCAAGAGGACAGAGTCTCAAGCTGCACCAGGGGAAATGTAGGCTTGAGTTCTTCACTGAGAGAGTTCAGTATTTTTCAGTATTCCTAAGGTTGGAAGAGACCTCGAAGATCATCGAGTCCAACCTGTCACCACAGACCTCATGACTAGAGTAGAGAGGACACTACTGCCCACTGCATTAAGGGTCTGATGCGCTACCAACTGAGCCACCTGAGGGGGGTAGCTATTGGAATGTGCTGCCCAGGGAGGTGCCCCTGGAGGTGTTCAAGAGGGGATTGGATGTGGCACTTGGTGCCATGGTTTAGTAGTCGTGAGGTATTGGGTGATAGGTTGGACTTGAAGATCTTTGAGGTCACTTCCAACCTTATTGATTCTATGGACACCACTGAGAAAAAGACCATCCCCATTCTCCTAACACTCAAAATTTAAGCATTTCTAAGATAATGTGATAATACGTTTCCCTGGTTTTCAACCATTTTCTCCAATTCTTTCTTGTGGCCTTGCTTTGGGAAAGCAAGGTGCAGTGATGCCAGCTCCACAGAGGGAAGTCCACGGGCAGCAACAAACCAACCATTGGATGTCAGACGTACTGTCTTCTCCTGGGCAATGTTCTCAAAATGCTAAATTGTTTGACTTGTCACATTGCTCACTAGGCAAACAGTGTGATGACCTTTCCATTAGTGACAGCTTTTGCTCTTTGCTTCAAAGTTGATAAAACTGCTCTTCTCTGAGAGTCCTATATTGACAGTGTCAGTAATACACCCAGGCCATTTCCACTCCATCATATCTATTGAAGGTGTACTCTGTTTTCATAAATCCACCCCAGTAGCAAGCAGCAAGCATTCATGCATCTCTTCTGTATCAGGAGACAAGGTTAGAAGTGATAGCAAGGCAGCACAGCCCTGAATTAATGAAAGTATACTTGATGGTTTGATCTGCTGCCAAGTTACTCCCAGCCTGGAGAAAAAAAACAAGGGCTGGAATGGGCACATGTTACTGAAGCAAGATCATTTTCAAGCTGAGGATTGTAGAAGGACAAGTGAAAAAACAACTGTCCTTGTATAGGTCTCCCATTTCCCCCCTCTTTTTGTCTTTCTTTCTACAAGAAACTTGAAATTGGAAACCACCAGTGGAAATGACACACCACACTTCATCCAGAGCCCTGAAGGTGGGCAAAACACCATTGTATGTTTAGGTCTTCTCATTATTATTATGTAAATTGGCTTTTTCCTTTTACTGTGAATAGCTCCACATTTCTCTTGGAGGAGAGAGTTAAGGCTTGCAATATGAATGCATTTGCTGCATCTTTCTCCCTCTTTGTGTCAGTTTTGGCTCTTCATCAGCAGATTCCCCCACCCTTTCCAGAAGTGAATTCTTATATTCTCATTTAGCAGTTAAAAAAAAATAATTCATTCTGCAAATGCTGAGGCTACTCTCCTTCCATTTCTAATTCCTGAACAGATGTAATCCAATGGATGAACTATTTTTCAAGCAATATATCTCCATTCTGGGACTGAGGATTGCAGGAAGAAGCACTTGGAACCCTGCCTTGCAGAAATGTCTTGCCTTTTGATCTTGCATTCAGACCTTAGAGGGCAAGAAGCCAAACTCTGCAAACCACTTTCCCCCCAAGCTGGAGCACAGGGAGCAAGCAGAAAAGCAAATTATGTCAGGAATGAACAGGTGAGAAACATGAACACCCCATGCACAGCAGACATGCAGTCAATTCCTTATGTACAATCTGCTTGCTCAGGATTTATGGCCAAGCCAGGGTGCAGCCAGCAAATTTGGTGTCAAGCCTTCAATAGTATTTCCAAAGGGAAATCTAGAAGACTAAACATACTGTCATGCTATACAAAATGCTAGTGCCAGTGTGTCAGCCATGTGACCACAATTCATTCAGCTTCTCGGTTACAAGCTAAGTTCCCTTTGCTGCTGGTGGGAACTGATGATCTGTTGAGATTTCATATACAGAGCAGAAAACTCTGGGAACCATACTCTGTTTTGTGATGAAATTGGATTTTGGCTGCCCTGAATCTTTTAAAACTTGGATTTCAGGCATTCAATGTTGTTTACCTTTTGTTTACCTTGTCTCTCTGTCTCACATACGCTGCAGGGAGAGAAAGAGAAGCAGTGAAAAAGGAGCAATGCTGAGGAGCACAGCAATATCAGTACCAGCAGGCAGTGGGGCTGATAGGCAGGGAGTAATTCATCCATGCTGAGCCAAGGGCTTGCTTCAACTGACAGAGCCAGATAGAACCTTTGCTTCCCAATAAGTGGCTTTATTGTTGTGTTTTCATAGCCACTAAACAAGGCTACTGTGGTCACTATAGTCTGTACCTTTTTAAAAGTCTCCACAGATCTTGAACAGAAAGCAGTAGGATGTAAATAAATCACCATTGGGTGTACAAAGGGAAATAATGATAAGCTCTAAACAATCCCATTGCACAGATAATACACATAAAGTCTGCGCTAACTTTCTCTTTCTTTTGGCTTCCTCACTCAGGGAAACACAAACTTGTGCCTTCTGTTTGGCTTTGCTGACCTTGGCTGTGTTCTTTGTTGTGGCTGAGTATCCTAAAACAACTCTCTGCTCTTTTTCTTATCCCTTTGTGTCCAGGGGGATGTAAGGAAGGGAAGCAAGGAAGGGAAAGCTATTAGCTCCCCTGTTTTTTGGCTGGGGGGGGGGGTTTGTGCTGTTTATAAATTGCAAATACCTGTAAATGTGTGTAAACATTGTATATTTTGTACATATTCATTGCATTCCATTGTAGATTATAGTTTTGCTTGTAAATGAAGCTTAATTTTTGTCCAACTGGGCTGGTCTGGCAATTAAATGTTAGGGGGAATTTTCAACCCACCACAGGTATTCTGGCAGAACAATTAAAGTTTTAAGCTTTAGAGGTTTATGACTTTCAGCGGGATCATGTTCAGCTTTGACAGAAAGTATGTCCTTTGGCTATGACCATAAAACAAGTTGCTCCTGCTCACATCACCACCACCACCCTGCTTCATCTTCTCAAAGCAGCTCCTGCTCCCCCAACACTGTCCTCTGCCCTACCTAAACATCTTCTGCTCCACCACTACTATCACTGTACCCATCCCAGAGCCAGAAGCAAGACCCTCAACCACCCAAGATACAACACAGAAGAGCTCAGCCCCAGAAAGGAGCCACAGCCAGCACCCACAGATAATAATGGAGAAGCCATCAATGTTCTTCCTACCTAACCAGAGGGCCACCAGCCCCCCTGGCCTTCGCTGTCACCATCACCCAGTGTGCACCATGGTCTGGAGAGGAAAAGAGACTCAGTTCTTTTTGAATATTCCCATGTTGTGAAATTAGAGGCACAAACGAGGCCAAAATATCAACAGCTAGACTATTTATTACATAAATAAAGTAGATGGATCAGAAGGGGAGAGAGAATAGAGGGAGAGATGAGAGAGAGAGAGAGAAGAGGAATTATATTACCACACCCCTCAACCCCCCAAGACAGTTTGAGTCTGTGGAGGAAAGGTGCTGCAGGAGATGTTGGGTCTGTTGAGAAAGGGTGCTGAGGTTTTGGCTGGAGAAGAGATGTGGTCCTCTGGGCAGCCTCTTCAGCTCCATGAGTTGCAGCAGGCAGATCTTAGGACATGGAGAGAAGGTTCAGGCTGCTTCTTCCAGGCTCCATGGCCACTTTTCTTTGGAGCAGCATTGTCCCAGGCTTTTCCATCTCTCACAATTTCTTTCTCAGCAGTATTATCCTGTGTTTTCATTCATCTGTGTTTTCGGTTCTCTGTTTTTCTTCTGCTAAGCCAGTAGTTGCTCAAGCCTTTTATACAGTTTTTAGTCCTTAGGTATGTGTCCAAGTATTGTCCCTCAGGAATTCAGGGGCCAGGAAATCATCCTTAGGTAAGTATACAGGTATCGTTCCCCAGGAAATCTTTCTGTGTATTCCTGCGTGGTTTTGGGCAGAGGTCTAGATGGAGCCCGGGGGGGGGGCCTCTGCCTCCTCCTTCTCCATCTACATGCCCCCACACTCATTACACATCAGGAAACAGGTGGTGAATCCATTGTTTCACCGTCCTCCCTTCCTGGGGTATCTGGTGACAGGAAATTATCTTGTCCTAAAGAAGTGATGGCTGGGTCCTTGGTCCATTGTTGTAGGCCAGCTGCAGTCCAGTTATCCTTGTTATCTTTGCACCTTCCAAGAGTTGTTCCAGTGGCTCTGCCCAACACATATCAGCTATTGTCTGAGCAAGCAGCAAGGGATTTTATCTTTGTTGAGTCACACAAGGAGAGACAAACTTTTAGTATCTCACAGCACTCACCACAGATGAGAGGAGGATCCCTCAGCACAGATGGGCTCAGCTTGGGGCTTCTGCCTTCCCTGCAGGGGATTAAAAAGGGGAGTGGGTGGGGAGAGCCAAGTGGTCACACCTGGGGTGGGAGGAGACTCCAACAGAGCCCAGGTGCTCTGCAATTTGAGGGGAAAAAGGGGGAAAATGGGGCAGGTGGAGTGGGAAAGCAGCAGATATGGTGGGAAAGGGGAGGTGGTGGTGAAAGAAGGGGGTTTAGAAATACCTTGATTTTCCATACATCTTTCATTATGTGCAGCTGCAGTTCATGGTTTGCTTTGTCCCCATGCCAAAGAGAACAAACCCACCAATGCTTCATCAAATAGACCACATGGTGGCTATTGCAATGAAATCATTCCATAAGTATCATTTTGCTTGGCAGGAAAATCTGTGCTTTTCAGATCAAGACAACAACTCTTAACAAAAAAAAGTTCTGCAAGAGTGAGTTTTTTTGCCTGCACATCAGCAAACAATGCCAGGATGATTGAGGGACTGGAGCATGTCCCTGTGAGGAATGGCTGAGAGCCCTGGGGCTTTTTAGTCTGGAGAGGAGACTTGGACAAGCTGAGAGCTGGGCAGGGAGAAATTTGATGAAGTTCAACAAGGCCAAGTTTAGAGCCTTGCACCTGGGAAGGAACAACTCCATGCACCAGTATAGGTTGGGGACGGACCTGCTGGAGAGCAGTGAAGGGGAAAGGGACCTGGGGGTCCTGGTGGATGAAAGGATGACCATGAACCAGCAATGTGCTCTTGTGGCCAGGAAGGTCAATGCCATTCTGAGGTGGATTAGAAAGGGTGAGACCAATAGGTTGAGAGAGGGTCTCCTCCCCCTCTACTCTGCACTGGTGAGGCCACACCTGGAATATTGTGTCCAGTTTTGTGCCCCTCAGTTCAAGAAAGACAGTGAGCTGCTTGAAAGAGTCCAGTGCAGAGCTATAAGGTTGATGAAGGGAGTAGAATGCTTTTCATCCGAGGAGAGGCTGAGGGAGCTGAGGCTCTTTAGCTTGGAGAAGAGGAGACTGAGAGGTGACCTCATTCATGTTTATAAATGTGTAAAGGGTGAGTCCCAAGAGGCTGGAGTCAGGCTCTGCTGGGCGATGCCCAATAACAGGACAAGGTGCAGTGGTGAAATTTGAGGCATAGGAAGTTTCATGGAAACATGAGGAAAATTTTTTCCCTGTGAGGGTGACAGAGCACTGGAACAGGCTCCCCAGGGAGGTTGTGGATCTCCCATTCTGGAGACATTCAAAACTCTCCTGGGTGTGTTCCTGTGTAATATGGTGCAGGTGATCCTGTTCTGGCAGGGGTTTGGACTAGATGATCTTTTGAGGTCCCTTCCAGCCCCTGAAATTCTGTGATTCTGTGACACTCAGTTAAACAGCTCAAACAAATAACTGCAATTACCTTGCACATAAGGTGTTAATAAGGATTCTCTATATCATATCAAACTGTATAACTTATGTACGAATGGTGTAACTCCATGGTGTCAGTGCAACTTTGAGCACAGCTGCAAGAAGACCTGGAAATGAACACTGATTTAAAGTGATAAAGTATTGTAACAGGCACACTTTTTAAAAGAGGACCTTATTTGCCTTAGCAGGTATAGCAGTATTGTAGCCAAAGGGATTCTGCTTGCTTGGTTTGGTTTACATGGTTTTATCTGCTGGAGCTTATAAGGGAGTTGGGACCTACAATTCTGTTGTGGGGCAGTCGTGGCTCAGTTGGTAGCGCATCAGACCCATAATGGGAAGGTCGTGAGTTCAAGCCTGCAGTGGGCAGTAGCGTCCTCCCTACTCTAATCATGAGGTGTGTGGTGACAGGTTGGACTCGATGACCTTTTGAGGTCTCTTCCAACCTTAGTGATACTGAATACTAAATAAGTTGTCATTCGATAGATTAGCTGACTCAATCCTCTGTTCTATGGGTAAAGCTGTCTATGCCAACCTACTGAAATTTCCTCAGTTTAGGAAAGATGTTGAGTTGCTGGAAGGTGCCCACAGAAGGGCAACAAAGCTGGGGACAGGTTTGGAGCACAACCCTCTGAGGAGAGGCTGAGGGAGCTGAGGTTGCTTAGCCTGGAGAGGAGGAAGCTTAGGGGAGACCTTATTGCTGTTTACAACTACCTGAAGCAAGGTTGTAGCCAGGTGGAGGTTGGTCTCTTCTCCCAGGCAAGCAGCACCAGCACAAGAGGACACAGTTTCAAACTGCACCAGGGGTGGTTTAGGCTGGATGTTAGGAAGAAGTTCTTCCCAGAAAGAGAGATTGGCCATTGGAAGGTGCTGTCAAGGAGCTGGTGGAGTCACCATCACTGGAGGTGTTCAGGAGGAGACTTGATGGAGTGCTTGGTGTCATGGTTTAGTTGATTAGGTGATGTTGGGTGATAGGTTGGACATGATGATCTTGAAGGTCTCTTCCAACCTGGTTTATTCTATTTATTTATTTATTCTAATTATATGGGAACTATGTGTGCCTGTCTGCTTTTTCCATTGTTTTCACCAAGACAACATTATACAGATATTTACAATTAGCAAATAACACGGAAATTCCCCTGGTCCAAAAGACAGGGAAGCTACTTCACTCTCCCCCCACAAACCTCCCAAACTCTCTTGTACCAAGAGAGAAAGAGAAGCTGAGAGAAAGCAGTGTTAGTCTTATCTCAAGGCCAGCCAGAAAACAGGGCATTATCTCCCAGGCGAAGCAAAACAGCCAAGATCAGAAGAGAAAAGGAATGGGAATGGAAGTGAAATGTGAAGAATTGTTATGGTACAGCTACTCTTATCCCAGACATTTATCCAATGATTTTTTTTAGAATAATCTTTTGTTTTCCTTTTTATACCCAATAGTGATTTATTTATATTTTTTTACTCTTTTGCTGAAAATCTGCAGCTAAATTTTAAAGGCATAGCGTAAAACTACCACAGCAGAGAATCTCATTTCTCCCCAGAAGTCCTTTTTTGCTGTGTTGTAGAATCCTTTGCACTACAGAGTCAGAGTCCCACTAACAGAAGTAGTCCTGGAAGCCCTTCACAGATGAAGCAGCTAACAGAAGTCATAACAGAGAATATCCCCAGCAGCACCTCTACACCAAAGCCCTTGTCAGGAGAAGCTGCAAAATAAGAGAAGCAGAAGTCCCTAGCAGCCCTAACCCCATTGTGATAGTTTTAGGCTATGCCTATAAAATTTTTCATAGATCTTGAATAGAAAAGTAGTAAAAGGCAAATAAATCACCATTGGGTGTAAAAATAAAAATAAAGATTATTCTAAACAATCCCATTGGTGAGATAAGGAACTTAAACTTTCTTTCCTTGCTTCTTTGCTCTAGAGAGATAGTAACTTGCTTCTGCTTGACCTTGGCTGCATTGTTTTGGTTAAGTCTAACAGCAACTTTCTCTACTCTTTTCTCTTCTCCCTTTTGTACAGGGGGGTAGGGGGCAACAGAAAAGAAGCTAGTAGCTTCCCTTGGTCTTTGACCAGGAGGATCCTTGTGCTGTTTATCAATTGTAAATACCTGTAAATATTGTAAATACTGTACGTTTTGTACATATTCATTGTATTCCATTGTAGGTTGTAGTTTTGTTTGCAAATACAGCCTTCGTTTTCTGTATACAGCCTTTCATTTTCTGGGCTGGTCTGGCAAAGTTAATGTTGTGGGGGGAAATTTCAACCCACCACACCCACAGTCTGAGAGAGAGAGAGTGAATGTGTAACTACTGCCCAGAGTGGCTGCCTTTTATACTCATTATCAATCCCTTTACCAGTAAAATCCAACCACAAAGATGAACTAAAATCTTTTCCCAAGAAGAGGTGCCAGCATAACAAGGAGGTGGCTTTTGCAGCATGTTCCAATCCAAGGGTGCCAATGTGAGGATGTCCCTGGCACACATGGAATGTGATTGTGTTGCTCTACGCAGCTAAGGAATTGGTTAGCTAAGGAACCCTGCAGTCTGCCCATGTCCAGTAGCTGCCCTCAGAACAGGTTAGGAACTGGCTGGAGGGCCGGGCCCAGAGAGTGGTAGTGAACGGTGCCACATCCAGCTGGCGGCCAGTCACTAGTGGTGTCCCCCAGGGATCAGTGCTGGGCCCTGTCCTCTTCAACATCTTCATCGATGATCTGGATGAAGGGGTAGAGTCAGTTATCAGCAAGTTTGCAGATGACACAAAGTTAGGGGCAGATGTTAGTCAGTTAGAGGGTAGAAAGGCTCTGCAGAGGGACCTCGACCGACTGGACAGATGGGCAGAGTCCAATGGGATGGCATTCAACAAGTCCAAGTGCCGAGTGCTGCACTTTGGCTACGGCAATCCCATGCAGAGCTATAGGCTGGGGTCGGAGTGGCTGGAGAGCTCCCAAACAGAGAGGGACCTGGGTGTGCTGATCGACAGCCACCTGAATATGAGTCAGCAGTGTGCCCAGGTGGCCAGGAGGGCCAATGGCATCCTGGCCTGCATTAGGAATAGTGTGGCCAGCAGGAGCAGGGAGGTCATAGTGCCCCTGTACTCTGCTTTGGTTAGGCCGCACCTTGAGTACTGTGTCCAGTTCTGGGCCCCTCAGTTTAAGACGGACATCGAAACACTTGAGCGTGTCCAGAGAAGGGCAACAAGGCTGGTGAGAGGCCTTGAACACAAGCCCTATGAGGAGAGGCTGAGGGAGCTGGGATTGTTTAGGCTGGAGAAGAGGAGGCTCAGGGGTGACCTGATTGCCCTCTACAACTACCTGAAAGGTGGTTGTAGCAAGGAAGGGGTTGGCCTCTTCTCCCAGGCAACCAGCACCAGAACAAGAGGACACAGTCTCAAGCTGCACCAGGGGAGGTTTAGGCTCGAGGTGAGGAGGAAGTTCTTCACCGAGCGAGTCATTCGTCATTGGAACCGGTTGCCCAGGGAGGTGGTTGAGTCATCAACCCTGGAGGCATTCAAGGGGAGATTGGACGTGGCACTTGGTGCCATGGTCTAGGCATGGGGTCTGTGTTGATAGGTTGGACTCGATGATCCTCGAGGTCCTTTCCAACCTAAGTGATACTGTGATACTGTGATACTGTGATTGGCTGCCTTGGCCACCTGGGCACAGTGCTGGCTCATGTTCAGCCTACTATCAACCAGCACCCCCAGGTCTCTTTCTGCCTGGCTGCTCTCCAGCCACTCTGACCCTGCATCTTTGCCAAAAATACAGAATTCCTAAATGATGCTTTTCAGGCCCATTAAGAATTACTAGGACACAATATTTATGTGGGATTAATTTTAATTTTAATTTTTATTTTAATTTTTATTTTTATTTTAATTTTAATTTTTATTTTTATTTTTGCAATTGTTACTGGTTTATTTCTAAGAAAAAGGATTCTACTTTTTCTGGACACATTATTTAAAGGGACAAAAGATGTATTAGTAGTATATAATTTCTTCACTCTGCTATCATCTAAAAAAAAATCCATTATCGCTTATCTCTTAGCATTTCCTCTAAAACAGTTGCGTTAAGGAGTATTTAATAGCCTTAACTTCTTTAGTTAATTCCCCATGGTTTAAATAATTCCCAGTCTGACAGCGCCTTGGACTTTTTACAGTGTTCCTCACCCAGGAATCCTAGAGCTTTTTACCAGCAAGGATAAATATAACTTCACATTACTTGTAAAGAAATAGAAAGTAAGAAAAATTTGGATGTAGGGGAAGACATAGTGACAAAGTCTAAAGAAAAGGCTGAGCTACTTAATGCCACCTTTGCTTCTTCCTTTAATAGTAGATCATCTGTGGTCTGAGTGCCCAGTCCCCCGAGCAAGACAACAGGGAATGGAATGGAATGGAATGGAATGGAATGGAATGGAATGGAATGGAATGGAATGGAATGGAATGGAATGGAATGGAATGGAATGGAATGGAATGGAATGGAATGGAATAGACCAGACCAGGTTGGAAGAGACCTTCAAGATCATTATGTCCAACGTATCATCCAACACTACCTAATCAACTAAACCATGCAACCAAGCACCCTATCAAGTCTCCTCCTGCTGGTGAGCAGGGTGAAGTCCCCATAACCCAAGCAGGAATTATTAGTGACCTGCTGCATCACTTAGACACACCCAAGTCTATGGGGCCAGAAGGCAACCACCCACAGGTGCTGAGGGAGTTGGTGGAAGTACTCACCAAGAACTCAACACTTTCTATTGTTTGTCAGCAATCCTGTCTCAACAGTGAGGTTCCAGCTGACTGGAGGTTAGCAAATGTGACGTAAATCTGTGAGGGCCAGAAGTAGGATTTGCATTGTAGGTGATTGTGGCAGTAGTGGTTCTTCTCACAAGTGTGTTGATAAAACATTTGTAAATTAAGTTGGAGTCTTAAGCACCAACCTAAAACTGAAACTGACTTCTGAGTTGGGTATCCGTGCATCTGGATGTAACATGACATAGAAGGGAAATCCAAGATTAGCCTGCCTGCAATTCTCAAATGGCTTTATCCAGGACCCAAACAAGAAAACTGGAAGTCTTTCCCTGTCCCATTGATTCCAGATTATTGGAAAGAGTGAAGTTAGAGTGTATAGTGATACCCAGGATATTTACCTGGGCAAACCAGAAATAATCCTGAGGATGCCAAGGTATTTGTGGCAAGCCACTAAGTGTTGATGAGTCAAGGAAGGTAGATCTTTCAGTATTGAAATAGTGGTGAAAGCTTATCTGTTTGTCAGGTAACAGAAAATTCTGATGCACATGGGACTGTAGCCTATTGCTAGTTTCATCAATGTGTCCTCTCTAATTAGCAGTTTGCGATGAATTAAGATTTTAGGAATCCACAGAGGAATAATTAATATGCTAATGTTGTTGGTAATCATCTACATAAAATCTTTGTAACAAGATTGGTGGTTTAGCCTAGCCAGAACAATTGAAAAGCCTCAAACAAGCAGTTTGTTCTCTTCAGAGAAAGATGTCTAACATCAGCACCACAACAAATAGGTCATTATTAATACCAGCAACAAAGCCAAGAAGGATGTCAAATTAGTAAAATCTCAGCAGAAGGGCAGCTGTGCTTTGTTTTATAGTCATCTTCATTGGAGAGCATGTGCAAGCAGGGGAGAGGTAGCACACTTCACATGGTAGGCAGTGTAAAAATCCTTCAGGCAGGAGACAGCCTTTTCCTACTTCTGTAAGGCTCATTACCTGCCAGCCAGAGGGTAAGTATCTGCAGTCAGGCGTGGAAGTAATGCTTCCTGTGTACTGCCCACACAGGATGGATTTAGCCTGAATCAGGAGCTGTCACTGGAAGCAAGATCCTCCCTCCACTGCTGCACTGTTTGATCGAAATAAAAAGCTGCTGCACTACCCAATTTTTTCTAATCAGCAATGAATTAGTCCTCCCCCAAGGCAAGTCTGTTTTGCCCATGATGGTAGCTGACAAGTGATCTTCTATTCTTTATCCCAAGCCACTAGCTTTTTCATTCTATTTTCTCCCCCTGACCTTGTTGAAGATGGGGAATGAAAGAGCAGCTGGGTGGGTGTCTGGCTGCTAGCCAAGGTTAACACAAGTGAATATCTAAGAAGTTCATATACTGGGTGGTTTCTCATTTCAGTCCTATATCCAACACCTGTTACCTCCATCACACTGTACTTTTACTTGTCTCACTGCCAGTTTTCCAGCATCACTACTTCTGAGCTAGGAAGAGTTGTATTACTCAGAAGTGTATGGGAAGGAGAAACAACCTAGTCTACCTGTAACAAGGGTATGATTCAGGAAGGACCTGCCAAAAGCTGCCACGTGGAAAACAGGGAGAGAGACAGTGATACAATACACACATCACTAGGGGATCAGCTAGGGAAGAGGTTTACTGTGTGGCTGTCACAAAAGCAAGTGCCTGCTATCAGGTGGCTACAGGTCTGTGTTGCTCTTTGTGGTAGTGTAGTTGATGTATAGTCTTATTGACACAGTAGGTGATCCCATATTTGTGTTCCAAAAAACCTATGAGCAGGAGGATAACTTTGATTCAGCTGATTATCTGCTTGGTATTAACATAAAAAATAATTGGTATTGCCAAAAATTATTTTTACTATTCAGCACATTGTTTTCCTACAGATCTATCTACTTTTTACTGATAGCATTCCTGAGTCCATTTTTTCCACAGCACAACGGGTTTGCACATATTACAACTATTTTTATTTTATTTTTTTTCCCTGAAAGGTTTTCATTATTAGTAATAGCTTCCAGTAAGGTATCATGTCTCTGTGTGCTAGTTTTTCAAGCTCACTTGCCAATACAGCATCTATCATTATAGCAAATCAACACAGACTCTAAGATAATTGTATTAAGTAAATGACAGACCCATTTCTCCTGAGAGGACCTTTTGGTAGAGATTTTATTGCTGGAAATTTGCAAATAGCTTTTCACATATAAGCAGTCAGCTGCTTTACATCTAGAATAGAATAGAATAGAATAGAATAGAATAGAATAGAATAGAATAGAATAGAATAGAATAGAATAGAATAGAATAGAATAGAATAGAATAGACCAGGTTGGAAAAGACCTTTGAGATCATCAACTCCAACCTATCATCCAAGACTATCTAATCAACTAAACCATGGCACCAAGCGCCCATCCTTCTTCAGAGTCTTCCTACCTTCAAGCAGATAAACACTCACACCCAATTTGGTGTCATCTGCAAACTTACTGAGGGAGCAATAAATCCCTTCATGTAGATCATTGATGAAGATGTCTGAGTTTAAATATCACATAGTTTAACTGTAAATCTCAGCCCTGTATCTGTTCGAAATAGTTCAAGCATCCCTATGTTGTTCAGGAGCTTCTTACTATTTCATGCTCTATGTTAGTAAACAAAGAATCACACAGCAGTCTAAAAGCTGCCCAACCCTCCATGCATCTTATGCCACCTTCTAAGAGCTGGGAAAACCTTAAAATCACAAGAAGCATGCCAGAATGACCGCATAAAATAAACAGTCATTAATTTTGCTCACTAAAAGTAGTTTTCATCTTAAGAAATAGAAAGTGTTCACTTCATGGATTATTATTTTTTTTTAATTAAATTTTTCATATCATTCATAGAATCATAGAATCAATAAGGTTGGAAAAGACCTCAAAGATCATCAAGTCCAACCTGTCACCCAACACCTCATGACTACTAAACCATGGCACCAAGTGCCACGTCCAATCCCCTCTTCAACACCTCCAGGGATGGTGACTCCACCACCTCCCTGGGCAGCACATTCCAATGGCTAACAACTCTCTCTGTCAAGAACTTTCTCCTCACCTCCAGGAATCTAAGACTCAATATCCTCTTCCTCATTAAAGGTCTAATTAACACCTGCAGAGAGCACTGTGTTATTTCTGTTTATAGAGATGTGAATGCACCTCCCTTAACTAATGGTCTGGGAGGTCTTATACTGATACAATTAAATTCACTATTAGTGGTTATAATGAAGTTAGCAAGGCAATGGATAAAAGAATCATGGACTTTCCCAAAGCATAAGTGGATGGCTCACATTGTCTTTCAAATGTGAGAGTTCAGTTGAACCTTGCAGAAACACCAGATCACAATACAGAAAGGGAGCACAGAAGGTTTTTATCTGCAATATTTACTTTGGTGGTGGAGTCACCATCACAGGAGGTGTTTAAGAGGGGACTGGATGAGGCACTTGGTGCCGTGGTTTAGTTGATTAGATGGTGTTGGATGATAGGTTGGACTTGATGATCTCAAAGGTCTTTTCCAACCTGGTTAATTGTATTCTAGTCTATAATTTAATTTTAAACTTCTTAAAGTGAGGGCCTAGTGTAAGCAAATTCTCTGGTTTTCTGCTGCAGTTTGGAAAGAATGGCAGTTTATAGGCCTGTCAGCCTGACCTCAGTGCCAGGCAAGATTATGGAACAGGTCATCTTGAGTGCAATCACACAGCACTTACAGGATGGCCAAGGGATCAGGCCCAGCCGCATGGATTTAGGAAGGGCAGGTCCTGCCTGACCAACCCAATCTCCTTCTATGATCAGGTGACTGCCTGGTGGATGTAGTCTACCTGTACCTCAGCAGAGCCTTTGACACCATCCCCCACAGCAAACTCCTGGCCAAGCTGTCAGCCCATGGCTTGGACAGGAGCACACTGTGTTGGGTTAGGAACTGGCTGGAGGGCCAAGGCCAGAGAGTGGTGGTGAATGGTGCCAGATCCATCTGGCAGCCAGGCACCAGTGGTGTGCCCCAAGGATCAGTGCTGGGCCCCATCCTCTTTAACATCTTCATTGATGATATGGATGAGGGCATTGAGTCCAACATCAGTAAATTTGCTGACGACACCAAGCTTGGGGCAGGAGTTGATCTGCTGGAGGGTAGAGAGGCTCTGCAGAGGGACCTCAACAGGCTGGACAGATGGGCAGAATCCAACAACATGAGATTTAACACATCCAAGTGCTGGGTTCTGTACATTGGCCACAGCAACCCCATGCAGTGCTACAGGTTGGGGTCAGAGTGTCTGGAGAGCAGCCACGTAGAGAGGGACCTGGGGGTACTGGTTGATGGTAGGCTGAACATGAGCCTGCAGTGTGCCCAGGCAGCCAAGAGGGCCAATGGCATCCTGGCCTGCATCAGGAATAGTGTGGCCAGCAGGAGCAGGGAGTTGATTCTCCCCCTGTACGCTGCACTGGTTAGGCCACACCTTGAGTCCTGTGTCCCTTTCTGGGCCCCTCAGTTTAGGAAGGAGGTTGACTTGCTGGAGCATGCCCAGAGAAGGGCAACAAAGTTGGTGAGGGTTTTGGAACACAAGCCCTATGAGGAGAGACTGAGGGAGCTGGAGTTGTTTAGCCTGGAGAAGAGAAGATTCAGGGGTGATCTTATTGCTCTCTACAACTACCTGAAGGGAGGTTGTAGCCAGGTGGATGTTGGTCTCTTCTCCCAGGCAGCCAGTACCAGAACAAGAGGACACAGTCTCAAGCTGTGCCAGGGGAGGTTTAGGCTGGAAGTTAGGAGGAAGTTCTATACAGGGAGAGTGATTGCCCATTGGAATGGGCTGCTCAGGGAGGTGGTGGAGTCATCATCATTGGAGGTGTTCAGGAGAAGACTTGATAGGGTGCTTGGTGCCATGGTTTAGTTGATTAGGTGGGTTGGTTCAGTTGATTAGGTGGGTTGGATTAGTTGATAGGTTGGACACGATGATCTTGAAGGTCTCTTCCAACCTGGCCTGGTCTATTCTATTCTATTCTATTCCATTCTATTCTATTTCAGATAACAATTCTACCTTCTCATCTTAAGCAGATGAGAGTGCCCATCTTCATGGAACATATAAATGGACAACAGGGATCAGGCCAAGTAACTTATGGATTGGTACTTCTTTTTTGGATATATGTTATGTCAAAGCAGGATTAGTCCTTGTCCAAAATGAAGGGTTTCTGAACTAAAATTACTGGAGAAACAGACATTTCAGTGTAACAAAAAGTATTGCCCACTGCAGTTGAAAAGGAGTTCTAAATTAAAGAAAGAAGTAAAAATCATGGAACCCATATATAGTGCAGATTGCAAGGCTCAGTCCCTTTCTTCATGTAAAATCTTTCATTTATTTAGTCATTTGTTTAACACATTAATTACAGAATTGCCAGGTTCACCTAGTTCCAACCCCTCTTCTATGGGCAGGGATACTTTCCACTATGTCAGGGTACCCAGCTAGGTCTGGTTACCCAGAGCCACCTCCAGCCTGGCCTTAAAAGCATACAAGGATGAGGCTTCCACTACCTCCCCGGGCAACCTGTCCCACTGTCTCACCACACTCATGGGGAAGAACTTCTTCCTAACATCTAATCTAAATCTACCCTCCTATAGCTTGGATCCATTCCCCCTATTCCTATCACTACCTGATATCCTAATAAGTCCCCCATCAGCTTTCGTGTAAGCCCCTTTCAGGTATTGGAAGACCACAATAAGGTCTCCTTGGAGCCTTCTCTTCTCCAGACTGAACTCTCCCAACTCTCTCAGCACATCCTCATAGAAGAGGATGATGATCCTCATGGCCTTTCTCTGGACATATCATCCATATATGCATCTTTTTAGGAGCTACGAACCACTGTCCCCTCAGCAATTCTCTCAGAAGCAAGAATTGAGTCATGTGCTGCTACTCTTGTCCCTGCTAGGTGGATAGTGCTGTCCCTATACAAGATGCTCTGTAACATCTCAAAAGGCAAAAGAATGTCTGTGTTTAATTGAATTCCCTCCACAGTATGCTCTCTTAACAAACTACCTGTAGTTTCAATACCCTCAGCTCAGGCACAAAATAGGAGGAACTATAACAACAGAATCTGAAACACAGACCCTGATGAGGCTTACAAGTGGCAAAGAATGACATATCTTGAAAGCTTCTATTATCCTGGCTCTGCAGGTAAGCTGCAAACCTTTTTTTTTTCTTTCCTAGGCATAGAGAGTTTCTCTTTGGTTTGTGTCAATAGAAGATTTCTCCACAATAGTATTTGAAATCCCAGATACAGATGCAATTTGTATTGATGCTTAGGAAAGGATTCTGACTGAAAAGTGGAACTCTCTCATCATGTCTCACCAAAAGCCATGTGGCAGAGGGAAGCTGAAAAAGGCATACAGTGAACAACAGAATATAGGAAACCAATCCTTCTCAACACCCTGTCCTTCTTGATCAGCGAGAGGCAATCTGCAGACATTTTTGACACTTGAAAATGCATAAACCAAAGAATAAGTGGTGTCTTCCTTTGAGTGAAGTGAGGTTTTGGGTTAAGAGTTAACTGAAGGACAGGTGGAATGGACCTGGGTGGGAAATTGACCATGAGGGAGACACCAGGTGATGTTATTCCCCTCCCCTTTCCTGCCCGTACATAAGGGGGCAGAAAGCTCTGGGCACTGTCTCATGCCTTTTGCCTTCCTGCCTGGTGGAAAGTTGCTGGAGAGCAGTGAAGAGGGAAAGGACCTGGGGGTCCTAGTGGATGGGAGGTTGACCATGAGCCAGCAATGTGCTCTTGTGGCCAAGAACACTAATGGTATCCTGGGTTGTATTAGAAGGGATGTGGTAAGTAGGTTGAGAGAGGTTCTCCTCCCTTTCTACTCTGGTGAGGCCACATCTGGAATATTGTGTCCAGTTCTGGGCCCCTCAGTTCTAGAAGGGCCTCAGGGAGCTGCTTGAGAGAGTCCAGCACAGAGCCACACAAATGAAGGGAGTTGTGGTGGGTTGATATTCTGCCCCCCCTCCAAGATTAAATTTGCCAGACCAGCTGAGTTGGAAGCAAATGAAAGCTGTATTTACAAGCAAAACTACAATCTACAATGGGATGCAATGGCTATGTACAAAATATACAGTACTTACAATATTTACAGGTACTTATAATTAATAAACAGCACAAGAACCCCCCTGGCCAAGGACCAGGGGAAGCTACTAGCTTCTCCCTCCCTGCCTCCCCCTTACCCCCCTGTACAAAAGGGAAAAGAGAAAGGAGCAGAGAAGTTAGACTTAGCCAAAACAATGCAGCCAAGGTCAAGCAGAAGCAAATTAGTATCACTCTCAGAGCAAAGAAGCAAGAAGAGAAAAGAGATTGTTTTGGGAACTAAATCTCCAGTGGGATTGTTGAGAATTATCTTTATTTTCCTTTTTACATGGAGATATACAGATAACACTGTGGCCTCCTGTTCATTCACAGTAACTAATGTCATTAAGGCCAGTGAATGTCACAGTTGCCTGTGAGGAGCGAACTGCAGTTCACCTACCTTGCAACTAAAGAGTTCTCCAGCAGCAAACAGCAAATCATTTCAGTTCCTGTTACCAGTCACTTGGGAGTATGAACACACACACCTAAGCAAAGATGTGCTAAACCAGGTGGGTTTTAGGTGATTCCAGTATCTGTTAGCTGCATACCC
The DNA here is from genome assembly GCF_026170545.1 of Melanerpes formicivorus. Lineage (NCBI taxonomy): Eukaryota > Metazoa > Chordata > Aves > Piciformes > Picidae > Melanerpes > Melanerpes formicivorus. The sequence continues at coordinate 801,401 of NW_027142367.1, read as the reverse complement.
TGAGGATGGGAAGGAAGCTGAATTTTGCATTCCTGCCAGGAGGAAACTAAACCACAGATCTACTCATCTCAGAACTATGGAGAGTCTGGGGTCCAGATCCACATTGGTTCTCAGTGACTTGCCAGTTTCTAACCTCTTGTCAGTATCTTCTCACTGTTCCTTTTCCTTTTGTTTTCATTTAACCATGTACCAAAGCACTGAAGGAGCTTGTTGCTCTGCTACAATTTGCCAGCTGCTCAAGTATATATGGCACAAAAGCAGTTTTGGTGCTTGGATAGGAAAATATTGTTGCCTGTATTGGACACCAGCAGATGGCAATTTCCCTCTTTCTGTCATCACATAACACAGATTCTGTGAGGGGTTTTAGCCAAAACATGAGAGCAGATCAGACAGTTTAAGTAACCTGAGTTTGTTTTGACCAAACTTGACTCTCTTCTCCATCCTCCTTATCCATTATTACATCATTTCAGCTCCCCAAGAAATGGTCACAGCTTCAACTCCTAGCAAGCACATGTTTTCTGGGAACAATATTGACACCCTCCTGGCAAGACCCTATGAATTTGCATAATTTCTCTGCGCTTGTTTCTATTTCTCTTCCACTTTGGTGAAAACAAAAAGAAGTCTTCATGCAAAATTTATTCCTTCACTAAGCATCATTATTATCATGGCTTGTGCTGAGTCAGAAAGGCAATTATATGCAGCAGGCAGTGCTAAAGGGCAGTGATACTCAACAAGTAAAGAGCTACCATGGCAGAAAGTGAAGGGTTCCTGTCCCTTCTGTGTGGATGACAAAACCTTTTGTTGCATGGCCACATAATTTTATTCCCGCAAAGCTCTGCTGGCACACAGAGCAGATGGTACCTAGCTCATGAGTGAACATGCAATTTTTGTTGTTCTTTTACTGTTTAGAGGGATATTCACCAAATGCTGTAAAAACTTGGCTCTGAAAAATGAGTTGTTCTTCGCTTTGTGGGCCTTTATGTGGCATCTATGACTACAGATCTTGGCACTGGACAGACACTATTCTTGCCATGCTTCTTCAGATCAGAGAGGGACCATTCTCATTCCTATCAAGAGAAGCATGACAGAGAGATGGAAGCTGAGCTCTGTATCAGTACTGGGGTGCCACTGTCTGCCAACACCTTCCTCTGCACAAGGCACTGGTACAGCAGGAGCAAGACTTCCTCCCAGCCTCCTCTCTTACACCTGCACATGCCAGACATCAGGGGCTTTGGCTCAGCACTATGGCAGTATTTACTCCACAGTTCATGGGCATTGTGCAGGAGCTCAGCTTGCCACATTCTTCAGCAGAGGCAGGGAGAGAAACCATCCCTTGAGGACTTCCTTCAGCAGCCTTGGCTATGACTGCAACAGAGGGGACTGTTTGCCTCCTTTGCTGCTTTCCCACAAGCTGTTTATTATCAGAAATGAAAAGCCACAGCTCAACAGATTGGCTCATTCTGGGTGGGAATAAGACTACAGTTCTTTGAAAACCAGGATCTGTGATAGAGGGAGTCAGCAAGACAGTCATCACTGTGAGGTAGGGAAGTGGAATAATTTTAACTTTCTTTGATGATTCCAGTATCAACACTGTAAGGTTTGGTATTTCACTTTGAAAGCTTTTTTATGTACAAGAGTGTGACAATTTGAGGCTGTGCCCTTAAGAAAGGGAATATTGTGGTCGGATGTTTGTAAATGAAAGACAGATCTAAACTAATTCCATTGGTAGATTGGGGGAAAGCACCTTTTGAACTGGGAGTACAGCAGTTTTCTGGTCAGTCTGTCTTCCCCTCCTTCGGTGGCTTGCAGCTCGCAGCTTTTCTGGGCTTTCAGCCAGGCTTGACCTTGAAACTGATAAACTGCAAGGCCTGTATTAACTGCTTTCCAATTAACAACTGTTTTTTCTCTTTTTCTCTCTTTCTAACCCTCCCTGGGGAAAGGGGGAGAGAAGGGGGAGCAGAGGTGGGGAACCCCCCTCAGCAGAGGAGGGAACCCTCATTTCTGTGTGACTTTGTTTTATATTTCTGTATATATTGTAAATACTGTAAATTATGTACATAAACTTGCCTTTTTCCCTAAACTGCTTTGTAAATATACAGCACCCACTCCTTTGCTAATCCGGCTGTGAGTTTTTTTTTCCCTTTCAACTTTCTTTCCCTCAACCCTACGACAAAGAGGCATTTAATTTTAGAACGCAGTTATCTGTATATCACCTAATTCTAGGTGATATATCAGGTTTTAGACTTTTACAATATAAATGGGGAAATGCAAGGCCCTCTCCCTCTCCTGTAACCACTGCTCAGGGATAAAATGAGGTCCTACTCACATACATGATTCATTCATATTTATGTGCTACAGTGCTGTGCCTTAAACACAGTGCCTTTGCTCTAATTTAGTACCTGAAGTCAAGGAAATGCCTTTCTAAGAAGGAGTAGGATTACTGCAGCTTTTCACGTGAGTCATCCTGCACTAGGTCAGCAATAGGTAACACCTGATCTGCAGCTAGATACCTGTAAAACTTGCTGCACAGGACCTGCCCATGATGGTGATAGAGAAAAATCCCTGCATACTACAATCTATGAGATCTTAATAGTGGCCCAGCTGATAAATCACTCAAAGATGTAATTATATTTATTTACCCCCTTTTGCTTCATTGAAGGCATTTCCTTTTCTTCGTCATTTAAAAATGACCAGAATAAAGAAAACCATTTTGTCATGTCAGACTTCAGCTTTGCCCTAGATTTTGTATTCTTCCATGGTCAGATAAAAATCAAACACTTCATTTTCTTTCAAGTAGTTCTTTGGCATTAGTTAATTTGGTATGGTGTCAGTTTTTGGTATGATTTAAAAACAGTATTTTGGTTCTGTAAAAGTGATTTACTATCTTTTTCATGAAAAGTGTTCTACTTGCCCCCCCCCACCACCCAGTTTTATCCCACTCTATCTGCAGTTCCTTTCCAGTCAGCCTGACAACAGCAAGGCTAAATGCTGAGCATCAAAAGTCTGCTTCTTTGATACAGCACTGTGAAAGGTCCCCTCTGCTAGCTGGAGTGATTACTGTCAGGCTGATTATTGCCTGATGACCAGGTTGTTCTGCATATCAGAAGAGGGTATGAGTATTCTTCTGTGGGCATTCTCCACAACAAGATTACTCAGGACACAGTTGTCCTTGATGATGTTGTGTTACCATTGAGGGATCAGATTCATTGAGTTTCCTCCTTTGAAATACTTGGATTTTTCTGGGGTTTCAGATAGATTAACTTTTCACAGTCTCAAGCTGCACCAGGGGAGGTTTAGGATGGATGTTAGGAAGAAATTCTTCCCAGAAAGAGAGATTAGCCATTGGAATGTGCTGCCCAGGCAGGTGGTGGAGTCACCATCACTGGAGGTGTTTAGGAAGAGACTACATGGGTTGCTTGGTGCCATGGTTTAGTTGATTAGATGCTGTTGAATGGTAGTTTGGACTCAATCTTAAAGGTCTTTTCCATCCTGGTTAATTCTATTCTATTCTTCACCTTTCAGTGTGCACTCTTAACCATAGCATTAAATTTTCTTTATTCAATATACTGTGGATAGATATGACAATGTAAGGCAAGAAAACTTCTAATGACAAACCATGCTATATTTTCTATAGGAAGCAAAGCCTCTGTCTACACTGCTGGAGGCTGTCCTCAGGAGCCCCAAGTCCCTGAGTGGGACAGGACAAAGGAGATATTTTCCATGGTTGATGAGGACTGGGTTAGAGAACAGTTAAGTAATCTAGACATCCATAAATCCATGGGTCCTGATGAAATGCATCCACAGGTGCTGAGGGAACCAGCAGAAGTCATTGCTGGACCACTCTCCATTGTCTTTAGTAGGTCATGGCAGACAGGAGAGGTGCCTGGGGTCAGGAGGAAGGCCAATGTCACTCCAGTCTTGAAAAAGGGTAAGAGGGAGTACCTGGGTAACTATACACCACTCAGCCTCACCTCCCTCCCTAGAAAGGTGATGGAGCAACTTATCAAGGACAAGAGGATCATTAGGAGCAGTCAACATGGCTTTACCAAAGGGAAGTCATGTTTGACCAACTTGATAGCCTTTTATGAGAACATAACCGGGTGGATAGATGATGGTAGAGCTGTAGATGTGATCTATCTTGATTGCAGCAAGTCATTTGTCACTGACTCCCACAACATCCTTGCAATTAAACTGAGGCAGTGTGGTCTCAATGATCAGGTAGTGAGGTGGATTGTGAACTGATTGAAGGGAAGGATTAAAAGAGTCACGGGCAACAGGATAGAGTCTAGTTGGAGGCCTGTTTCTAGTGGAGTCTCTCAGGGATCAGTACTGGGACCAGTGCTGTTCAATATATATGTCAATGACCTGGATAAGGGCACACAGTGCACTGTAGCAAGTTTGCTGACAACACCAAGCTAGTAAATGGCAGATGCACCAGAGATTTGTGCTGCCGTTCAGCGAGACTTGGACAGGCTGATGAAATTCAACACAGACAAGTATACAGCCTTGCACCTGGGAAGGAACAACTCCATGCACCAGTATAGGCTGCAGACAGACCTGCTGGGGAGCAGTGAAGGGGAAAGGGACCTGGGGGTCCTGGTGGATGAAAGGATGACCATGAACCAGCAATGTGCTCTTGTGGCCAGGAAGGCCAATGCCATTCTGGGGTGGATTAGAAAGGGTGAGACCAATAGGTTGAGAGAGGGTCTCCTCCCCCTCTACTCTGCACTGGTGAGGCCACACCTGGAATACTGTGCCCAGTTCTGGGTCCCTCAGTTCAAGAAAGACAGTGAGCTGCTTGAGAGAGCGCAGCGCAGAGCCATGATGATGATCAAGGCAATAGAATGTCTTCCATACGAGGAGGGGCTGAGGGAGCTTTCTGCTCTTTAGCTTAGAGAAGACTGAGAGGTGACCTCATTCATGTTTATGTGTAAAGGGTGAGTCCTGAGAGGCTGGAGCCAGGCTCTGCTCAGTGATGCCCAGTAACAGGACAAGGGGCAGTGGGTGGAAGTTGAGGCATAGGAAGTTTCATGTAAATATGAGGAAAAAATTTTTCCCTGTGAGGGTGACAGAGCACTGGAACAGGCTGCCCAGGGAGGTTGTGGAGCCTCCCTCTCTGGAGATATTCAAAACTCTCCTGGGTGTGTTCCTGTGTCATCTGGTGTAGGTGATCCTGATCTGGGAAGGAGGTTGGACTAGATGATTTTTTGAGGTCCTTTCCAGGCCCTGAGATAAATGTCAGGCCAGACCAAGAAGAACTACACCTGAAGTAACTGAGGCCAGTTGTAATAAAGTGAATATTTTTTTTATTTCATAATGTAATACTGTAGGTGGTGGTATCTTCAAACACTGCTGTAACTGACTTACAACGTGTATCTGTATATACTTGGTTATATTATTTGGTGCTGCAATTGGCAATTTCCCACAAGAGGATTCTGTAGCAGGTTAGCTTGGGACTCACAACTTACTCCTCTGTTTGGTATCTTCCCAGATGCTCCTCCTACATAACTGGGGGGGCCATCAGGTCTTTGTGTTCTCACAGCTACCATGCTTCACCTTCCCAAAGCAATTCCTGCACCCACACATACCACCACTCTGCTTCACCTTCACAACTGCTCCTGCTGCCTCTACACCATCCACCACCCTACCTAAACACCTTCTGCTCCACCACCACTATTACTGCACCCATCCCAGAGCCAGAGGCAAGACCCTCAACCAGCCAAGATACCACATAGAGGGGCTCAGCCCCAGCAAGGAGCCCCAGCCAGCACCCATGAATGACCCTGGAGCTGTCATCAATTCCCTTCCTACTTAACTAGAGGGCCAACAGGACCCCCAGCCTTTGTTGTCACCATCACTCTCACCCAGTGTGCACCATGGGCACCCACCACTGATGAGAGAAGGATCCCTCAACACAGAAAAAGTTCAGCTTGGGACTTCTGCCTTCCCTGCAGGGGATTAAAAAGGGGAGTGGGTGGGAAGGGCCAAGTGGCCACACCTGGGGTGGGAGGAGACTCCAACAGAGCCCAGGTGCTCTGCGATTTGAGGGGAAAAAAGGGGGGAAATGGGGCAGGTGGGGTGGGAAAGGGGTAGATATGATGGGAAAGGGGAGGTGGTGGTGAAAGAAGGGGATTTTGAAATACCGTGATTTTCCATACATCATTCATTACGTGCAACTGCAGTTCATGGTTTTCTTTGCCTCCATGCCAAAAAAAGCAAACCCACCAATGCTTCATCATTAATTAATTAATTAATCCAGCCCTCTGACTATTACCCTCTGCTGGTAATACAGGCTGGAAGCGATGAGATTGACAGGAAGGGCACCAAGGCGATTAAGAAGGAGTTCAGGGCCCTTGGACAATTGATTGATGGGGCAGGAGCTCAAGTGGTGTTCTGCTCAGTTCCCTCAGTGGCAGGGGTGTACACTGAGAGGAATGGGAGGACCCACACCATCAACAATTGGCTCAGGGGATGGTGCCAGAGGCAGAACTTTGGGTTCTATGACCATGGGACAACTTTCACCGCACCTGACCTGGTGGGTCCTGATGGGGTGCATCTATCTAGAAGGGGTAAGAGAGTCCTGGCACTGGAGTTGGCAGGGTTCATTAGGAGGGCTTTAAACTAGGTCTGAAGGGGGTGGGTGAGGCAATCGGTCCCTCTGCAGAGGTAAGAGTAGGGCACAAGGTAGGGTCAGTTGAGAAGTCAGGAACCCAGCTGCAATGCATGTACACCAATGCATGCAGCCTGGGCAACAAGCAAGAGGAGTTGGAGGTCCTAATCCATCAGGGCGACTATGATGTAGTCGCCATCTCAGAAACTTGGTGGGACAGCACCCACGATTGGAGTGCTACAATGGGGGGTTACAGGCTCTTTAGGAGAGACAGGCGAGGGAGAAGAGGAGGAGGGGTGGCTCTGTATATTAGTCACTCTCTGCCACACAACTTGAGGTGGAAGATGAGGTAGTTGAGAGTCTGTGGGTCAAAATCAGAGGACAGCCTAACAAGTCTGACATCCTGGTTGGAATCTGTTACAGACCACCCAACCAGGATGAGGAGGCTGATGATGTATTCTACAAGCAGCTGGAGGCTGTCTCAAGATCATCAGATCTTGTCCTTGTTGGTGACTTCAACCTCCCAGATATCTGCTGGGAACTACATTCAGCAGGGAGGAGGCAGTCCAGAAGATTCCTGGAGCGAATGGGGGACTGCTTCTTGACACAGCTGTTAAGCGAGCCTACCAGGGGACAGGCTCTGCTTGACCTGCTGTTCTGCAATAGGGAAGGGCTGGTGGGAGACGTGATCGTGGGAGGCTGCCTAGGGTGCAGTGACCACGAGATAGTGAAGTTTTCAATATGCAGGGAGATAGGGAGGAGCACCAACAGAACCTTCACCTTGGACTTCCGAAGGGCGAACTCCAGCCTATTTAAGAAACTTGTCTGCAAAGTCCCCTGGGTACCAGCCCTCATGAACCAAAGGGTTCAGGAGGATTGGACCTACTTCAAACAGGAGCTCTTGAAGGCACAGGAACTGGCAGTTCCCACGTGCCGTAAGGCAAGCCGGCGGGGAAGGCGACCGGCCTGGATGAGCAAGCAGCTCCTGGAGGATTTAAGGGGAAAGAAGAGGCTGTATCACCTTTGGAAGGAGGGGAAGGCTTCTCGAGGTATGTTCAAGGAAGCTGTTAGATTATGTAGGAATAAAATTAGGGAGGCAAAGGCCCAGCTGGAACTGAAGCTGGCCACCACAGTTAAAGATAATAAAAAGCATTTTTATAAATAGATTAACAATAAGAAGAAGGGCAGGAAGAACCTGCACTCCCTAGTGGACCTGGAGTGGAACACGGTGACTGAAGACGAGGAGAAGGCGGAGGTCCTGAATGCCTTCTTTGCCTCAATTTTTAACAGCAAGGCAGGAGGAGTTCAGGACGAGTGGCCTCCAGAGCTGGGTGATGGGGTCGGGGAGCAGTGTAATGCCTTGGAAATCCATGAGGAATTAGTTCGGGACCTGCTGAGCCACTTGGATATTCACAAGTCCATGGGACCAGATGGGATCCATCCTAGGGTGCTGAGAGAGCTGGCGGATGTGCTAGCTAGGCCACTCTCCATCATTTTCCTCCAGTCCTGGCTCACCTGTGAGGTCCCAGGTGACTGGAAACTGGCCAACGTGGTCCCCATCCACAAGAAGGGTCGGATGGAGGAACCTGGAAACTACAGGCCGGTCAGCCTGACCTCAGTGCCAGGGAAAGTGATGGAGCAGATTATCCTGGCGGCAATAACTGCGCACCTGAAGGATGGCCAAGGGCTCGGGTCCAGCCAACATGGATTCAGGAAGGGCAGATCCTGCCTCTCCAACCTGATTTCTTTCTATGATCAGGTGACCCGTCTGGTGGATGTGGGGAGGCCTGTGGATGTGGTCTACCTGGACTTCATCAAGGCCTTTGACACCGTCCCCCACAGCAAACTGCTGTCTACGCTGTCAGCCCATGGATTGGACCATTAAACTCTGTGCTGGGTTAGGAACTGGCTGGAGGGCCGGGCCCAGAGAGTGGTAGTGAATGGTGCCACATCCAGCTGACGGCCAGTCACTAGTGGTGTCCCCCAGGGATCAGTGCTGGGCCCTGTCCTCTTCAACATATTCATCAATGATCTGGATGAAGGGGTTGAGTCAGTCATCAGCAAGTTTGCAGATGTGTTGTCCAGGGAGGTGGTCGAGGCCCCATCCCTGGAGGTGTTTAAGAGCAGGCTGGATGAGGCTCTGTCTAGCCTGATCTAGTGTGGGGTGTCCCTGCCCATGGCAGGGGGGTTGGAACTAGATGATCCTTGTGGTCCCTTCCAACCCTGAATGAAACTATGAAACTACGAAACTATGACACAAAGTTGGGGGCAGATGTTAGTCAGTTAGAGGGTAGAAAGGCTCTGCAGAGGGACCTCGACCGACTGGACAGATGGGCAGAGTCCAATGGGATGGCATTCAACAAGTCCAAGTGCCGAGTGCTGCACTTTGGCTACGGCAATCCCATGCAGAGCTATAGGCTGGGGTCAGAGTGGCTGGAGAGCTCCCAAACAGAGAGGGACCTGGGTGTGCTGATCGACAGCCACCTGAATATGAGTCAGCAGTGTGCCCAGGTGGCCAGGAGGGCCAATGGCATCCTGGCCTGCATTAGGAATAGTGTGGCCAGCAGGAGCAGGGAGGTCATAGTGCCCCTGTACTCTGCTTTGGTTAGGCCGCACCTTGAGTACTGTGTCCAGTTCTGGGCCCCTCAGTTTAAGAAAGACATCAAAACACTTGAACGTGTCCAGAGAAGGGCAACATGGCTGGTGAGAGGCCTTGAACACAAGCCCTGTGAGGAGAGGCTGAGGGAGCTGGGATTGTTTAGCCTGGAGAAGAGGAGGCTCAGGGGTGACCTGATTGCCCTCTACAACTACCTGAAAGGTGGTTGTAGCAAGGAAGGGGTTGGCCTCTTCTCCCAGGCAACCAGCACCAGAACAATGGGACACAGTCTCAAGCTGCGCCAGGGGAGGTTTAGACTCGAGGTGAGGAGGCAGTTCTTCACCGAGCGAGTCATTCGTCATTGGAACCGGTTGTCCAGGGAGGTGGTTGAGTCATCGACCCTGGAGGCGTTCAAGGGGAGATTGGACATGGCACTTGGTGCCATGGTCTAGGCATGGGGTCTGTGTTGATAGGTTGGACTCGATGATCCTTGAGGTCCTTTCCAACCTAAGCGAGACTGTGATACTGTGATCAAATAGACCACCATGGTGGCTATTGCAATGAAATCTTTCCAAAAGTATCATTTTGCTTGGCAGGAAAATCTGTGCTATTAAGATTAAGAGAACAACTATTAACAAAAAAAGTTCTGCAAGAGTGAGTTTTTTGCCTGCACATCAGCAGACAATGCCAGGGTGATTGAGGGACTGGAGCATGTCCCTGTGAGGAATGGCTGAGAGCCCTGGGGCTTTTTAGTCTGGAGAGGAGGAGACTGAGAGGGGATTTAATAAATGCTTATAAAAATCTGAGGTCTGGGGATCAAGAGGGAGGCTCTGCTCCCTTGCACCCTGGGATAGGACAAGGGGCAATGGATAGAAACTACAGCACAGGAGGTTCCACCTCACCATGAGGAGGTGCTTTGTATCTGAGTGAAGTTGGGGGGGGGGGGGGGGGGGGGGGCGGGGAGTGCAGGAGCTGCTTTGGGAAGCATACCCTTCTCTGGAGACTTTCACAACCCATCTGGATGTGTTCCTGTCTGACCTGTGCTGGCTTCTATGATCCTGCTCTGGCAGGGGCGGGGTTGGACTTGATGATCTTCAAAGGTCCCTTCCAACCCCTAACATCCTATGATCCTGTGATCTTGTGACCTGCAGAAACACTCCTGCCATTGCTTTGAGGTAAATTTGTAGTGCTGTGGTGTACCACAGCATTGTGCTCTCCACAGAGACTACCAGCTCCTCCTGTGGTTAACAAGGAGCAAATCTACAACTTTACTGCCACAGACAGTCCTGTACGGGTCCCTAGGAAGGATTCAAGGTTGAGTATGTCTTAATTAGGGCATTGTCAAGCCCTTGTTTTTTGTTGATTACAATTGGCGAAACTCAGACCTGTGATAGGGGAAGCTGAGTGTACAAGGTTAAAAGCCAGTTTGGGATGCAAAAAGCTCCAAAATATTTCCAATCTCCTCTTCCTGTTACTTTTACCAACATGACAGAAGGTAGCAGTATTACCTTAATACACTTGCAAGAATAATTTTTTTTCTAAATGTTAAATCATTTGAAAGTGGAAGATAAAATCTACTGCTTGCCTTCCATCAAGGTCGCTTATGGAGCTCTACAGCTCTGACTTGCCAAACACTTATTTGTTCAACCTTGCAGTAATATCCCCCCAAGCAAGATCTCCACAGAAATCATAATGACTTTGCAATACAGTGCTATGTTCCTCTACACAGATCATTGAAGCCAGTGATCTGTGCAGCTCATCTCAGAAAATCAACAGCAAATTCTGGGTCTGAAGTGTGTAAATGGTCTCAGTTTCGTCTCCTGTTCACTCCTGCTTTCTTGACTAGGAAGTTTCTCTATTAGTCAAATGTATATAAAGTTCAGTGCAAGTGAGATCTGATGTTTGGACTGACCAGCTCTTTGCACATGAACTACAGGAATAGCAGGAAAATTGTCCCACACTGCTCCTTATCCACAAGTGCTGGCAAAACCTGGCTGCAGTCACACCTACATCAAGAAAACACCCAGCCCATGATACTTCCAGAAAGTTGAGGAGAAAACCTGTGGTGGTTTGAGCCTTAACTGGGACTTCAGAGCTCAGATGGGGGCAAGACTGAGAATCCCCTCCCTTGCTCCTCCCTCCTCCTTCCCAACAGAGAGGAAGTAGAAAGGGAAGGGGCAAATCCACCGAGGAATAATTTGGAGTCAGCTTGGAAGCAGAGAGGTAAAGAATTTTCTTTAAACAATATATATATATGTAACAATAACAGGTAAGGTTCACAAGGGCAAGGAACAAGGATGGATGGGAGGAAAAAAAAACCAAGAATACAAAACCAGTCTTTCTGAAGAGGTGTGGAGGCAGCAGGGAGAAAGATCAGGCCCAACCACGTGGCAGAGAAGCAGGGAGCCGCCAGCAGTCCTCATCCAAGCAAAGGCAGGGCCCGAGAGAGCTAATGGCTGTAATATCCTCCTTTTTATAGCCTTGCTGGGAAGGGGGGGTGGGAGGGAGGGGAGTGGAATAGACTAATTTAGTTTCCCAGGGGGAAAACACCCTCCAGGAGGGCAAAAGCTCTCACAAGCCCCTCCCCCCCTGCTTTCAGGATGGGCATAGCCCATCACAAAACTCCAGCTCCTGAGATCATGAATGATGCTGATATAATATACATAGAAATGGAGCATCAGACAGAGGATTATGTGGTGCACATGTATCTTGCATTGAATGTAGGTGTCTCAAACAAATTGTTCTGAAGAACTCACATCCACTTCTCTGCAGATAAAATTTAATGAAAAAAAATTGTGTTCCTCCCAAGGATGGCATATGGGAGGAAATGGGGATGTATTCCTATAATTTTCACAAGGATCTGGCAATTATTAATAGTTAGTCTTTAGATAGCACTTACATTTACAAATCTCAGTATGAGCTGTATTTAATTAATGGTAAGTCCTTAAATACATGGGAGTTGAACTAACGCAGCTTAGAAGGACTGATAAGTGCAGACAGAAGAATTGTTAACCTTACTGAATCATGTTTGGGACAGTGGGTATATTAAATATTAGAAATACAATTGGATAGCCTGTGACAGGTTGGTAAGATAAAAATTTAGTCATCTGACACAAGATGTTTCGCAGGCTTCCAGGTTTTGACTCTCTTTTTTTCTGGTAGATAGGATAGGATAGGATAGGATAGGATAGGATAGGATAGGATAGGATAGGATAGGATAGGATAGGATAGGATAGGATAGGATAGGATAGGATAGGATAGGATAGGATAGGATTAACCAGGTTGGAAGAGACCTTTGAGATCATCGAGTCCAACCTATCACCAACACCATCTAATCAACTAAACCATGGTACCAAGCACCCCACCCAGTCTCTTCCTAAACATACTCCACCACCTCCCTGGGCAGCAAATTCAAATGGTAAATTACTCTTTCTATGAAGAGCTTCTTCCTCGTATCCAGCCTAAACCTCCCAAGGCGCAGCTTGAGGCTGTGTCCTCTTGTTCTGGTGCTGGTTGCCTGGGAGAAGAGACCAACCCCAACCTGGCTACAGCCTCCCTTCATGTAGTTGTAGAGAGCAATAAGGTCTCCTCTGAGACTCCTCTTCTCCAGGCTAAGAACCCCCAGCTCCCTCAGCCTCTCCTCATAGGGCTCCAAACCCCTCCCCAGCTTTGTTGCCCTTCTCTGGACAGCAGCTCAACATCTTTCCTAAACCGAGGGGCCCAGAACTGGACACAGTAGATTGGTAGATTGAGAACCACAAGGTAAACCAAGATTGTATGGTGCAGTGCTAAGAAACCATGCAGTGTTGACCAGGCACTGGATTTCTTTGTACAGTGCCAGTACTGCCAGGGCAATTGCTTAATGATTCCTGATGGCTTTAGAAGATGCAGAATCAAGCCTATGAGTAATCATCAAATCACTGTCATTTTCAGGCTTTTGGGAAGGGACATAGTGGACAGACTGAGGGAGTTGGGGCTGTTCAGTCTAAAGAGAAAGCTCTGAGGAGACCTAATCATGGCCTTCCAGTATCTGAAGGGGGCCTACAAGAAAGCTGGGGAGGGACTATTTAGGGTGTCAGGTAATGATAGGACTAGGGGGAATGGAACAAAAATGGAAACAGGTTGATTCACATTGGATGTTAGGAAGAGTTCTTCCCCATGAGGGTGGTGAGATCCTAGGACAGGTTGCCCGGGGAAGTGGTAGAAACCCCATCCCTGGAGGTTTTTAAGGCCAGGCTGGATGTGGCTGTGAGCAACCTGACATAGTGTGAGGTGTCCCTGCCTGTAGCAGGGTGGTTGGAAGTAGATGATCCTTGAGGTCCCTTCCAACCCTGACAATTCTATGATTCTATTACTAATTAATAGATGTAATGTAATATCACTAATGTCAACATAGCAGAGCCTGAATGAAAGACTTGAATAAATACCATCACCTGTTCGAGCAGATCACCATGATGATATTGTACCATGAAATTACTTGGAGTGAAACAGTTTCCTCACCGGTTAATCCCAGAGGGATCTTCTTCTGAGCAGAACAACATTTCAAAAGCTTTGACCATCAGCAGCCACTAGTTGAAGGGAACTGCATCCACACAGAAACCCTGCAACTCACTTGCTCTGTGCCCTATAGTGCTTTTTGGATATACCAGGCACTTTCTCACTACAATGTATTTACAACAGCGTTGTGAATATCTCAAGAGTGACTGTCAGACAGATCAATTATTTATTTTTTTAAAATGACTTTTCAATATTAAAATAAATCTAAGCAGTCTGCATTTAAATTTTCATATAATATGTTGCCGTTAAACTTTGAGTCTGCTTCAGTGTTCATTAGTAATATCATTATTCCATGTCCTGCTAAACACTCTCCATTTGCTGTTAAATTTTCTCATCCTTTACCCCTTGCATTGAGGGAAACAGCAGGCACAAATGCTTCAGAGCTTGCTAGCAGAGGCTGCAGCAGAGCACCAAGTTGTATGAGCACCTATTACCCATCTTTGCACCCACAAGGTGCCTGAAATGTTCCTCCCACGCTTGTTGCTTAAGCTTGCTTATCTCTGCTGAGGAAAAAGTTCGGTCTGACTGATGTGTTACCAACTCCAGAGTTCTTGGAACAGCAGAAAAGTCCTCAGAAGGCTGAAAAATCACTTTCACAGCTGCACAGTTGTTATCTAATTGTACAAAATGCAATGGCCTACACCAGAACAGCAAGGTGCAGGTATAATCATATTGAATAAGGAGGTTAGGAGTTCCTGTGTTATGAGTTCAATCCTATATGCTACTACTAATAATATCATAAAATATCCTGATATTATCCTAATTTCTTAAAGTGATCTGCCACTTTTAAACAATGTTTCTTCTTTCAGTCGTGTAAGAGGGTCATTCTGCCCTTGTACTCAGCACTGGTTAAGCCACACCTTGAGGACTGTGTCCAGTTCTGGGCTACTCAGTTTAGGAAAGATGTTGACCTGCTGGAACGTGTCCAGAGGAGGGCAACAAAGCTGGAGAGGGGTTTGGAGCACAGCCCTGTGAGGAGAGACTGAGGGAGCTGGAGTTGCTTAGCCTGGAGAAGAGGAGGCCCAGAGGAGATCTTATTACAACTCCCTGAAGGGTAGTCAGGTGGAGATTGGTCTCTTCTCCCAGGCAACCTGTGACAAGAACAAGAGGACACAGTCTCAAGCTGCACCAGGGGAGGTTTAGGCTGAATGTTAGGAAGAAGTTCTTCCCAACAAGAGAGATTGGCTGTTGGAATGTGCTGCCCAGGGAGGTGGTGGAATCACCATCACTGGAGGTGTTTAGGAAGAGACTGGAGGGGGTGCTTGGTGCCATGGTTTAGTTGATTAGATGGTGTTCGTTGATAGGTTGGACTCGATCTCAACGGTCTCTTCCAACCTGGTTTATTCTATTCTATTCTATTCTATTCTATTCTATTCTATTCTATTCTATTCTATTCTATTCTATTCTATTCTATTCTATTCTATTCTATTCTTTCTGCTCACACTGATTAGCTTCCCCCTACAGAAAGAAACAAAACCACATTTCTTGCTGAAAGTATAGGAAACGTGGTAGCTATGGTAGCAAGCCTTTGCAAGAGTGAGCCCTGTTTTGGAAACAGCAGTTCACAGGTTACACAGAATAAATAGAAATATAGATTTGTTGTGATAAAGAGAAATGCAAAGGTTAGGTGTTCCTTTGAGAAACGTGTCTGTTCTTCATATTTAATTATCCTGTGTCATCTTTTGTTTACAGTTTTCACAAAAAGTAGAAAAAATGAAAATAATTTTACAATTGACACAACAGAACACAAATGCACATACGCTTATGTGCGTGCTTGGTACATGTTTCAGTGGCTATTTAAATAAACAAATGAATACACCCTCACCATTATGAGGCAAAGCATAGCTAGAACTAAAATCACAACAGAAAGCTGTCAAATCCTCACATCTTGCTTCTTGGGGAATGCATAATACATTTCACTTTTTCTTTGTTGAATCAGAAAGTCACGTTGCATAGCTCACCTTCAACCTCGTTTCCATCAGTGAGGTTTGTGTTTAAGCTTTTAGAGGAACGTGAGAAGCCACACTTCTTCTCTTTTGCTCAGCTGTAAAAATTGTTATAAAATTGTCCAAATTGTCCCCTTATTAGATATTTGCACTCAAGAGCCCTGAGAGACCTGCATCAAGGTTGTGCTATGACAAATATTCTGCTACCAAGGTGAGCAAGAAAGGCAAAGGAAATTGCTTGGATTTTATAAATAATGCAATGATGAATGGTTTTACTTAAGAGAATGAAATAATGGGGAAAGAGCTAATGAAGTGGGGTGTGTTTGAAATAGAAGAGAAACCTAATGCTTGGTCAGACATCTGTTCTAGTATATGTGCAAAACATAGTCTTGATCAATTTTGTGCATAGCTATGACAGCAGCTCCATCAGGATCCTTAAGACAGTATTGGAAAAAGTCAGTATGCAAGAGTAAGAACCTGCTTTTTGTTTAGTCAATTAATCTCAAAATACCTCATCTTTTATTTTATCCTTCAAGAATTTATTGGTCTCTCCTTCCCCCTGTGCCTTAGTCTAGATGGGAGTACCAGGGCTCTCAGTTGCAGGTACTTGGAATGGGCTGCCCAGGGAGGTGATGGAGGTGTATAGGAAGAGACTGGATGGGGTGCTTGGTGCCATGGTTTAGTTGATTAGATAGTATTGGGTGATAGGTTGGACTTGATGATCTCAAAGGTCTCTTCCAGCCTGGTTAATCCTATTCTATTCTATTCTATTCTATTCTATTCTATTCTATTCTATTCTATTCTATTCTATTCTATTCTATTCTATTCTATTCTATTCTATTCTATTCTATTCTATTCCATTCCATTCCATTCCATTCCATTCCACTCCACTCCACTCCACTCCACTCCACTCCACTCCACTTGCTAAATTATGGTTTTCAAACCAAAAATGCAATCTGCAATTTTATATCAATCTGCTCCACTTAGGACATTAATCCTTCATTGTTTGTAGGGATTAGGTCTTGGTACTTTACATAGATGAAACTCTAAAACCAAAAATATCGGTAGTAAAACCACCCTGGCCTGATGGGACATGCTACTGAGACTTGCAATCAGAGATACATGAAGATGCTTCTGGGACCAAAATCCACCACCCTGAAGTGTTACTGGCATGTTTCACCCAGTTCTTCCAACATCAACGAATCAGACATGCTCCCTTTTTTGCCAAAACTATGTCAGCTGCATAGGGTTAGTCAACGAGAGACCAAGGGAGAAGGCTGTCCCTCCCCTTGTGACATAATTAAATAGGCTGTGGCCCTGAATACACAGTAGTGTTGTGGTGGAAAGTCAACTGAGTGATCTGCTTAGATGAAGGTGCACAGCTTTGTGTAGCCTACTTGTTCCTAGTTGCCACTATCCTGCCACCTCTCTCCTGCCTGAGTTCCAGGGTGCACTGTTGCCTAGTCCCCCCAACAGCCATGAGAGACAGCTGTCTCTGAACCTGAAAGCAGCAACCCATGTCCAGGAATTAGTTGGCATCTTCAGCTCATAATGTAGCAGATAAAGACAGTTAATGAAGCCACAGGATGCTACTAGTCAGCTTTTATGGGTCCCCAATGCTGGAGAGGGATGTTCAAGTAAGCCGTAAGGAGAAAAGAAGATACTACATTACTGTGTCCATACCCACTGACAAAGTCTGACTACATTTGGGAGCAAGGTGCTAAAACAACAGAGTTTGTTTCAGAAACAAAAGAAAATCCAGGACAGACAACCCTGTGCAAGAATTAAGGTTTTCCCATGGATATGGTGAACTCAGGCAGCTTAGACAGGGTGGTAGAGGGAGAAGAAATGCTCTATGAGTGACCTGTTACTCTCCAGGTACTCATAAGGCACTGCCAGAATTGAGAATTCTCATAAGACAGCAAGGAAATGGAGAAACAAGTTAAGACATAAAAATATGCTCTGGGTCAGTATTTTTAATTTGAAGCAAGGATCCTGTCATGTGTCTTTCACTCTGTGCACATTAATTCTGAAACCCTAACACAAGAAACCTGAACTTGAATCACATAAATTCAGAGAAGCACAGACAGAGTGATGGGTTGCTATTTCATCTACCGATCCCACCTTAGTCCTACAGAGCAGAGCAACCTGGGTTGGACATGATGATCTCCAAGGTCTCTTTCAACCTGGTCTGGTCAATTCTATTCTATTCTAACCACCACCACCATATCAGCTGTACAAGCAGTGCAGTGGCACTCACAGTGCAAACCTGTGAAGAACAATGTAAGAATCTAAAACTGTGCTTAGGAGCACACCAGGTTTTAACATCCTGCAGAACAATTGACACAAAACTAATGTCTTTAAAGCACACATGCTGCCTGCTTTGTATCCAAGTGATTTTTCTATAGTGTCACTGGAGACAGCATCTGGCAGGGACATTGATGGGCACAGTTTTTGACCTCATGAAACAAGTAGGAGCTATGGAATCACAGAATTGTTTCAGTTGGAAGAGAGCTTTAAGATTGCCTCCAACCATTATTTAGCTCTACCAAGGCTGGTGCCAAACCATGTCCCTTAGCACCACATCTATTAATCCTTTAAACACCTCCAGGAATAGTGATTCAACCACCTCCCTGGGGAGTCTATTCAAGCATTTGTAACACTGGAATATATGTAACATGTAACTGTTAACAACAGAACCGTAACAACGCTCAATGAGCCAAACCAAAAATGGGCACTTCAGACATCAAACACAACAGTAAATCTCATTTAGAAAAGGTGTTTAAGCAGTATTCCAGAGTAGCCTGGAAGAATGACAGCTATTGAGACTGATACTTTCACAGTCCTCTCATCAGCTTTATTCTCTCTGTTCACTCTTTTCCTTTAAGCACTCATTTTAGCCACATGCTGAATGAGTACAAATATTACACACTATTTGTGGTCTAAGTCATAAAGACAGCAGTGATGCTGCAGCCATAACTCTCAGTGTATGTCCTTCAGGGCTTAATAAATACGTTAAGCAGTGGCAGTATCTAATCCCAGCAGACTCATCATTTTCAAGCTAAGTCTTTCTAAAGGGTAATAACAACAATAATAAAAAAGTATACAAAACCAATTGAGTTTCCTTCTGATTATGAAAGCAGTCCGAAGCACTGGTACATTCTGTCATGTTGGTAAAAGTAACAATCCACTAGTCAGGAAGAGGAGATTGGAAATATTTTGGAGCTTTTTGCATCCCAAACTGGCTTTTAACCTTGTACAGCTTCCCCTATCACAGGTCTGAGTTTCACCAATTGTAATCAATAAAAAGCAAAGGCTTGCCAATACCCAAATCAAGACATACTCAACCTTGAATCCTTCCTAGGGGCTTGTACAGGACTGTCTGTGGCAGTACAGTTGTAGATTTGCTCCTTGTTAACCACAGGAGGAGCTGGTAGTAGAGCTACTAGGTCTCTGTGGAGAGCACAATGCTGTGGTACACCACAGCACTACAAATTTACCTCAAAGCAATGGCAGGAGTGTTTCTGCAGGTCACAAGATCACAGGATCATAGGATGTTAGGGGTTGGAAGAGACCTTTGAAGATCATCAAGTCCAACCCTCCCTGCCAGAGCAGGATCATAGAAGCCAGCACAGGTCAGACAGGAACACATCCAGATGGGTTGTGAAAGTCTCCAGAGAAGGAGACTCCACAACCTCTCTGGGGAGCTTGTTCCAGTGCTCTGCAACCCTCTCACAGTGAAGGGTATGCTTCCCAAAGCAGCTCCTGCACTCCCCCCCACCCCCCAACTTCACTCAGATACAAAGCACCTCCTCATAGAATTATTGCATAGAATAAACCAGGTTGGAAGACAACTTCAAGATCATCGTGTCCAACCCATCAATCAATCCAACCCACCTAAACAACTAACCCATGGCACCAAGCACCCCATCAAGTCTCCTCCTAAAAACCTCCAATGACAGTGACTCCACCACCTCCCCAGGCAGCCCATTCCAATGGGCAATCACTATTCATGGTGAGGTGGAACCTCCTGTGCTGTAGTTTCTATCCATTGCCCCTTGTCCTATCCCAGGGTGCAAGTGAGCAGAGCCTCCCTCTTGATCCCCAGACCTCAGATTTTTATAAGCATTTATTAAATCCCCTCTCAGTCTCCTCCTCTCCAGACAAAAAGCCCCAGGGCTCTCAGCCATTCCTCACAGGGACATGCTCCAGTCCCTCAATCATCCTGGCATTGTTTGCTGATGTGCAGACAAAAGACTCACTCTTGCAGAACTTTTTTTTGTTAAGAGTTGTTGTCTTGATCTGAAAAGCACAGGTTTTCCTGCCAAGCAAAATGATACTTATGGAAAGATTTCATTGCAATAGCCACCATGGTGGTCTACTTGATGAAGCATTGGTGGCTTTGTCCTTTTTGGCATGAAGGCAAAGCAAACCATGAACTGCAGTTGCACATAATGTATGGAAAATCAAGGTATTTCTAAATCCCCTTCTTTCACCACCACCACCTCCCCTTTCCCACCATATCTGCCCCTTTCCCACCCCCCCTGCCCCATTTTCCCCCTTTTTCCCCTCAAATCACAGAGCACCTGGGCTCTGTTGGAGTCTCCTCCCACCCCAGGTGTGGCCACCTGGCTCTCCCCACCCACTCCCCTTTTTAATCCCCTGCAGGGAAGGCAGAAGCCCCAAGCTGAGCCTATCTGTGCTGAGGGATCCTCCTCTCATCAGTGGTGAGTGCCCATGGTGCACACTGGGTGACAGTGGTGGTGATGACAGCATGGGGTGGCCCCCTGGTTAGGTGGGAAGGGAATTGATGGCAACTCCCATATCATTCACAGGTGCTGGCTGGGGCTTCTTTCTGGGGCTGAGCTCTTCTGTATGGTATCTTGGCTGGTTGAGGGTCTTGCCTCTGGCTCTGGGATGGGTGCAGTAATAGTGGTGGTGGAGGAGCAGAAGCTGTTTAGGTAGGATGGAGAATGTTGTGGATGGAGCAGGAGGTCCTGCTACAGAATTCCCTTGTGGGAGACCTCTGATTGCAGCACCTTCATTTCCAGTTTGAATTGCTTTATTGGGAATTCTTAGACCTGTGCTTAAATCATTTAACTATCTTTATATGTGGAATGTAATACCCACAGCTGAATAATAGAACATAATCTAATATGTATGTCTGTAAACATTGAATGTAATAACCCCAACCATATAATAAAACAAAGTATATATAGACATACTTTGTAAAGTAAGTTACAGAGGTGTTTTAAGATACCACAACCCAAGATATTGAATTATAAAATATACAAAAATGTAAATTTTATTACAACAGATTGGTAAAGCTGACCTGACTATACTTCAAGCAGCTGAGGCTAGTTCTTCTAAGTATGGCCTGACATTTACTCAGTTTAGGAAATATAACCGTTTTCTTGCCTCAAATTGTCACATGTATCCACAGTATATTGAATAAAGAAAGCTTCATGCTGTGGTTAGAGTGTACACTGGAAGGTGAAGAAATGCTAATTTATCTGAAACCTCAGGAAAATCCAAATATTTCAAAGTAGGGGACTTGATGAGTCATACTATTACAAAGAAGGCAAATGGGGTTTTTTGAGTAGCTTCTGCCCTGGTGAGACCACATCTGGAGTGTTGTGCCCATCTCTGGGATCCTGATTTCAAGAGGGACAGAAATAAACTAGAGAATGAGCAACAGAGCTTCAAGGATGATTAAGGGACTGGGATATGTGTTTTATGAGAAAAGGCTGGATTAATGTTTATGAATACCTGAAGGATACTAGTCTCTTCTGGGTGGTGTCTTGTGATAGGACAAGGGGCTACAGATATAGACTAGAACAGAGGAAGTTCCCAGTCAACATGAGGAAAAAATTCTTTACTGTAATGATGACAGCACTGGAACAGGCTGTCCAGAGAGGTTGTGGAGTCTTTCTTTAGAGACTTGAGACTTGTTTGGACATGCTCCTGTGCAGCCTTCCCTAGGTGATTCTGCTCTGGTAAGGTTGTTGGACTTGATCTCTAGAGGTCCCTTCCAACCCATGACTTTCTGTGATGCTATGATTCTGTAATAAATATGAATAAGAAAATTCTTTATTGAACAGCTTAGTTTACAAATATTCTTCAGCAGATGGTACTGTTTTGGTGGTTGTTACTCACTGCTGCTCAAAGCCCTGAGCAATTAATTTACGCTTTCAGCCAGGACTCTTTATCCTCCAGAACTTCATTTCTTTGTGCTACAGCTTCATGTATTTGTGGGAGCATGTAGGAATTTGAAATGCAGGGTGAGCACATAGGTACATATACACAAACATATGCATGTGCTTTAGTTAAGCTTAATTTATTAATTCAAAGAATTCTGTGGTTTAGTTGTAAGAGTTTTTGATTCATTCACTGTCTCTTTTATTTGTTCATGTAGTTTCGCTCTGCACCCTTAAGCTATCAAAGATATTTTATATGATGCTACTTAATTGCATTCATCCACCAGAAATCCTGATTGAAAATTATAATGTTCCTGTTCATTTCTTTTTGGAGCTATGCACATTGAAGATTAATAGATGCATTTTTATTTCATACATGAGGAAAAAAACAGACCTCAGTATCATGGTGAATTGCTTAAATTACTAGTACAACCAGAGACTCTATCGGAATAGTTCAGTTCTGGTTTTAATGAGCATTCCACTTTAGCCATTACTAGCCTACTAACAGTCCTAGTTCTAGAGCTTTATCTTCATTATCAATTTAATGAACGGAATTAAAAAAGATCAAGCTAAATGTATGTAAACATTCTGAAGTTGTGCAGAAACTTCCCTATACAGCATTCACATTGGTAAAGCCCATTGCTGCATCTTCCTTGGAAGGGAAGAGTGGAGTTGGAATGATGGATCCTGCACCACACTGCATTAGAAAAGTAAATGAAGGGTGTTTTCATTTCAACACATCCTAGTGCAATAAGATGGTGCCTACTGAGTGAGCTCAACAGACAGCAAGGCTGGTTAGGCTGTCCTTAGTCCACTCACTCCTGTCCTTAAGGCTGAAGGAGCAGTAGTAGTTCATATTGCCTCGCCCATCTGTCTGCTCTCTTGTGTTAGGTTAAGCTCAGCCCAGGAGGGGTAGGCTGAAAAAAACACCCCACCACACCTAGCCCCAGGTGGGCAAAGAAACCTGGCCCACTCCCAGGGTAAGTAAGGGGTCCCTGGGTCAAAGTTGATTCCACTCCCAATTCCTTACCACAACCCTATTTAAGAGGGGGCAATTCCCTGTCTCGCTCTATCTCCTGCCCTTGTCTCTCTGACACCTTGCTGCTGTTGCTGTGAGCTCTTAACTATGTAGTTGGGCCTGTTTCACACAGTTCCAGACACCTAAGGGAACTACATCCTAAGAGAATCCTTTAACAGCTGCCTCTGGCTTTGTATATATTTGTATTTATCCCTTATACCTTTGTAACCTTCCTTTTATTTTTTTTGTTGTTGTTGAACTTACCTTTTTAGTTCCAAATTGATGCAAGAATGTTTTAACTCTCTTCTCCTGCCTAATATTCTTGCCCTACAGGGCAAAGGGAAGAGGGGAGGCAACCTGAATCTGTTCTGTTGGGCATCTGGGCTCTGGGAAAAAGCTTAAGCCACATATCTAGAGAAGTGATGTTTGCATTCACATCCCTTCCAGAAGTTCAGGGGCAGAATGAGTGCCAAAGCCTCTCAAGAAGACAAGACTCCTCAAGGTGTGAGCACCTCTACAATTGCTCTGGGCAATCTGACAGCAAGTACTTCCCTGCTGGCTGTCCTCCTCCCTAATGTGAAGAAGGGGAGAGGAAATTGTGAATGAGTCTGAGGTTCACAGAACTGCCTTTCATGGCTGAATGAAGTCACTTCCCAATGTCAGTCTCAAAAGGCAGCACAAGCCCTATGAGGAGAGGCTGAGGGAGCTGGGGTTGTTCAGCCTGCAGAAGAGGAAGCTCAGGGGAGACCTTATTGCTCTCTACAACTACCTGAAGGGAGGCTGTAGCCAGGAGGGGGTTGGTCTCTTCTTCCAGGCAGCCAGCACCAGAAAAAGAGGACACAGTCTCAAGCTGCACCAGGGAAAGTTCAGGCTCAAGGTGAGGAGAAATCTCTTCATAGAAAGAGTAATTGGCCATTGGGATGTGCTACCTAGGGAGGTGGTGGAGTCACCATCCCTGAAGGTGATTGAAAGAGGGTTGGATGTGGCACTTGAAGCCATGGTTTAGTTAGTCATGAGGTATTGGGTGATAGGTTGGACTGGATGATGTCTGAGCCCTTTCCAACCTTATCGATTTTATTTGTTCACTTTCCTTCTTTGTTGAGGCTCAAGAGGCAGAGCTGTGGTTGGGAGGGAGCACTAGAGAGGTACTGCCTATAAGGCAATTTTGTCAGAGAAATATGACCTAAATTTACATCCCACTGAAAATCTGAGGCCCTCCTGAGCACTGATATGTGGAATTACCACTTTATGCTTTAGACTGCTCTGCTCTCCATTTCTTACTAGATTGGGTTGGAGATAGAGAGGAATATCATACAAACAAATTCTCATATAAACATCCTTTCCCAAAGACTGCACAGTAAGTTAATACTGAACAAGGCACTGGTTGTAGCAGCAGGTAGGAACAGGAAAAATGTTCTTGTGCAGAGCACGATAATGAACACCTTTGAGAAACAACATTAGAGACTGCATTGCTGGTGTGGCTTTCAACCTTTCTGTGCAGTTGTGCTTGTTTCTTCTTGTTTCTCATTGAAGATGTATTATAGGCAAGCCTAGTGAGCTCTTGAATACCAAGCAACAGTACAGCAGACCCTGTAACAAGGTTTAGCAATTGCTACAATAGCTCTATGTGTGGGTGTACAAGAAGCATCTGAGATACTCTTTCAGCTCCAGTAAAATCTTTCTAGAATCTGGATATTTGCTGCCAAATGTTTTGGTCAAGGAGAAAATATAGATGATGATGTATTAAACACCAAATCCTTTTATGAAGAGAGGGTAAAGAGGTCATGTTCTGCTAAGTCTTGGATGTAGTGCCAATGAAATTGAAAGCTTTAAGCTGCTGGTATGGGACTTGTTGCAAAGCCAACATTAGGCAAATGTGGGCTGTCCCTGTGGTTTTAGGAAACCCCATGTATTCCAGGCAGCCACTGAATTACATCAGTACACAAAACTGCTCTGCAGTACTAATTCCTGTGACTCAACAGAAAGACATTTCAGCTTCTGTATTGCCTCACCCAGGTGAAGAGAATGATGCTGCAGGCAGTTCTCAGGAAGCTACTTGCACATAATAACTTGGTCTTTTATAAGACAGTAGCTCACAATTCTTGTGCTTGTTCTGAATGACCCTTTTCCCAGAGTAAACTCTCATGAGTGCTTCACCCTGGGGTTGAGGATGCTAGATGAAGACACAAGTCAGAAAGATGTGGCTCTGATATGAAGTTGTGGTGCTTACCTGATAACATAATGGTTTATGGCTATTTTACCTTACCTTCCATAAAGTATGTTCTGTTCATGCCTGTTACAGTTTGAAGAGGGAACTTCTGCCCAGTTCCTGACTGCAAAGACTTAAAGTAAAAAAAAATAAAGTAAATTACCATTGGATACTAAAGAAAAATAAATTATAAGGTCTGTATAATTCATTGGCTTGCTAATGGGGTGTATGGAGTAATGGCATAAACAGTTCTTTTTCTTTTCTTCTGTTGATTCTGATAGAAACTTTTCTCTCTTTACTGTGGCCTTTGTTTATAAAATGCAAATATATTATATATGTTGTATATTTTGTACATATTTGTTGCATGTCATATTTTCTAGACTTTTCTTGTAAATATAGCTTTATTTGCTTCCATCCCAAACTGAGACAGTCTGATTTATTTGGGGGTAGTTCTCAAAATCAGTTGGGGGGTAATTTCAGTGCACCACAATGCCTAACTAAAGTACCAGTATTTCATTGCTTCTAAAATCACTGTGGTCCCTGGTACTGTCGGGGGGGCTGATCATATAGACTCTAATGAATTCATCACAGCCCCATCTAAAGTTCAGCAGTTCCCATACACAGAGGGACTCCTAGGATTGCCTGGATCAGAGATGACTATCAAAGCCCATTGCTAGATCAAGATGTCTCTGTACTAGAAGCCATTGCAGCTGAGGGCTGAAGATCATTTTGTGCTACTTGCAAGGAAGAGAGAGATTTATGGGGGAAACTTATATTTTGAGCTTTTGGACAGAGCTGGGGGGGAAAATGTAAAGTAGACATAATAAGATCATACCTTTATTAAGCAATTTAAGAGCAGTTAATTAATCACAAAGAGATCAATGAAACAGTGTTAGAAACCTCTGTTTTCAACTTGCTTGGATCTGGCAATCAAAAGGTATAATAAATCTGTGTGGGGGCATGATTGACAGAATGATTTGAATTATGACTTGATGGAATAGCATAAATGTTTGATCTAGGCCTACTTTGCCTGTGTTAAAAACTGTAAAGTATATGCTGACTTTGTGGAATCAGTGACAAACTTTGCATACCACTGGCACACAAGCTCTCTGTAACTCAAGAAAGACCCTGAGCCTGAAAATACAAACTGGTACCATTTAGCCTTTTGAAAATGCAACCACCATGTTCTATTTGAGATACACCTGCCCAGGATCTCTGAAATGCACTTATGTCATTCCTGAAGTCTGTTTAGGGGAAATAAATTTACTTTAAATCTGTGCTATGGATTTCCAAAATGCAGGTAAATTATAAAGTATCACAGTATCACCAAGGTTGGAAGAGACCTCAAAGATCATTGAATCCAACCTGTCACCACAGGCCTCATGACTAGACCATGGCACCAAGTGCCATGTCCAATCCCCTCTTGAACACCTCCAGGGATGGTGACTCTACCACCTCCCTGGGCAGCACATTCTAATGACTCTGTGAAGAACTTTCTCCTCATCTCAAGTCTGCTTGATGGCAAGAGCTGAGTGGTTGAAGTACATTTTTGAAGACATTTCTAATTCAAATCCATGACTAGTGAGAGGTGCAGAGGTATCACAGAAGACTGAAATACAGAGAAATGGATTATAAACTATTTGGGTAGTTCAGAAGACCCTTCTGGATGCATAATCTCTTTATTTAGGAACCTAGTGCTTCCAGAAAACTTGCCCACTTCTCTTATCTACAAATGCCTGTACAATTTAGGAAATGGCTCTAAGGCAAAGGAAAGAAAATTTCTGTAAATCAATTCCCTTCCATAAGGAAGCAAGCAGAGTTAGCATTAGAGCCTGAGCCATTACTGGCAAATAGTCAATCTCCAGCCTTCAGGACAGTGAAATGCTCTTGAAATATTCCAATCCAACCCTGTTTACAAGAACATTATTTGCAATTTTTAAAAATTATGTTTTTTTAAAAAATCCATACAGTTTTTGCTTTGGAAAAGGATCAGTATAATATTACAAACAATAATTGCATAAATGAGACCTTGTACGATGGTTTAGCACAAGGGCTAACCTGCCTGCTCCCCCAACAAAAAAGTGAGAGGGAAAGTAACACACCAAAATTAAGGTTGAGATAAAGAGATAAAAGCTTAATGCAACATGTCATCATCACAATGCATAATCACCTTAGCTAATAATCTAATTAATACAATGCATAATTACTTTAGCTCAGCCTGTTTGCAGAAGTACAGCGAAATACAGTAGAGGAAAAAACCCAGCATATAACAGAAACCCAAACCCAACAGCTACCAGACTCCTACTCATTCCACCACCATGCCTGTAGAGAAAGCCAACATCCAAGATCCTGGAAGCAGGAAACAGCAACTGGAAGAGGAGGTCTCCCATGTTGCACTGAACTTCAAATCCCATATTACTTTGCTCCAGTTAGCACTTTAATTTTCAAAGCTGGCATGGCATGAAAAACAGTAACAGATTCAACTCAATCAGTGGCACCTTGAGTCACTTCAAATCATTTTTGTTCCACTTGATTGTATTGGTCTATTAGATTTATTATTGGTTCACAACTTTTGGCTTAATTTCTCTCTTCAGTTACTGTAGCATCAAAAGGTTCCCCTCCCCTAACATTGCATCATAGAATCAACCATAGAATCAGTAAGGTTGGAAAAGACCTCAGAGATCATCAAGTCCAACCTGTCACCCAACACATGACTACTAAACCATGGCTTCAAGCACCATGTCCAATCCCTTTTTGAACTCTTCCAGGGATGGTGACTTCACCACCTCCCTGGGTAGCACATCCCAATGGCTAACAACTCTTTCTGTGAAGAACTTTCTCCTCACTTCAAGCCTAAACTTCCCCTGGTGCAGTTTGAGACTGTGTCCTCTTGTTCTACAACATTAACATCCTTCAAAAAACCTCTAATGTACAAGTTTTGCCCCCAGATTAATGCCTCGTGACAGATACTAGCAATGGGTAGTTAGTTAGCAAGCCTTTGAAAACTGGCTGTTGAACGAAGCCACGTGATTCTAGATAGACCTCAAGTAGAAAGTATTAGTGAGTGTCAGATCTGGCAGGACAGTGCCCAGTGCTGTAGAGACTAGCAGAAGTGATGTGATAATTTGGTGAGGCTCTTTCTGCTTAGCCGCCAGCCAAAGCCCAAGGTCATTGTGGCAGTTTTAGGCTTTTGCCTAGAACATTTTCCACAAATCTTGAACAGAACATGATAGAATGTAAATAAATTACCATTGTATGCAAAAGAAAAATAATGATAAGGTCTAAATAACCCCATTGGTCTGAATAACTAACATAAAGTTAGTTGTATAAACTAGCTGTGGCAGTTTTAGACTGTGCCTTTAAAATTTAGCTGCAGATTTTGAGCAGAAAAGTAGAAAAATATAAATAATTCACTATTGGATGTAAAAAAAGAAAACAAAATATTATTCTAAACTAATTCATTAGGCAATTGTTCCATAACAGCTTTCACATTTCACTTCCATTCCCATTCATTTTCTTTTCTCCTGTGGTCTTGGCTATTCTGCTTTGCTTGGGGAGATAAATAACCACTTCTGGCTGGCCTTAAGAAAAGATAAGAACACTAACACTTCTTCTCTAAGGTAACATTCCTTCCCCTCAACTCCTCTTTTCTTCTGTTAAAGGGGAGGAGTGGAGGTTTTGGGGGGGAGAAGAGGGAGTATAAGGGGGTTTCCATGATATTTTCTAATTTTCTATAATATTGTAACTCCTGTATATTTTGTACATATTCATTGCATTGTAGAGTGTAGTTTTTGCTTGTAAATACAGCTTCCATTTGCTTCCAACTGGCAGATATCTGTCCAATGGGATTGTTTAGAACTTATCATTACTTTCCTTTTTACACCCAATAGTGACTTATTTACATTCTACTACTTTCTGTTCTAAGATCTATGGAAAGTTCTCAAGGTGCAACCTAGAACTACCACAAGGAGGACCACAATCTTAGCTGACACAGCTTAACCAGATCCAAAATGTGAGACAGAAATTTTGGAAATCTTTCTCTAAAAAGCTCCACCACAGAACTCTAGACCACATTAGTCCTGGTTATTCTTTGTAAAAGGCTTTTTAATGCCCAGCATGCATGGTATTTGAGTTAAAAATCAGTATGGTGAGGTGCAGAACCACCCCACCTGGATGGAACATACCAGCATATAAGGCTTTCATTTAGAAGGTGGTGACCTTGTGCTGTTAAGCACAAATTCACTTCTTGGCTAACTCTCCAGCTTTACATCACACTTTGAAAATACAGTAAACCATAATAAGTAGTGTTGGGTTTTGACCTCTTGGAGTATTGCTCTCACTGGCTACATGTCCTAAAGGCAAATTTCATTCCTACTTCAACTTACAGCATTTTATTTCACAAGGTTACCTTTTTAAAGTCTGTTGCCAGCTCAACACATTTCTTAGAAACCACAGGAGTGGGACTTGAGAGTATTGGTGGAAAAATGAATGGTATTTAGAGATGTGCAGTGCAAAAACATTGCTGGCAAAGCATCCAACAGGGAGATGCCTTTGCAGTCTTTGTGAAATGATGGATCATAGAATCAGAATTGTCAGGGTTGGAAGGGACCTTGAATATCATCTAGTTCCAACCCCCCTGCCATGGGAAGGGGCCCCTCTAACTAGATCAGACTGCTCAGAGCCACATCCAGCCTAGCCTTAAAAACCTCCAGCAATGGGGCTTCTACCACCCTCATGGAGAAGAACAACTTCCTAACATTCAATCCACAGTATCATTATAAAGGTAGAATCCTGGAAACAGCTTGTGGTCATGAGTGATTAAAAGAAACAGTGGATCATGCATTCATGCACACCTGTGGCAGAGGAACAGATTCATGTACATTCTGAACTGAATGCTCCCTTCCCTTACATGCACAACAATGTGCATGATTCTTCCCCACCCTCTCCCCTCCTCCCCCACCCCATTTCTCCCAGGTTGCAAAACATGACAATTCTGTAAGGAAACTGTCAGCAAAATGGCTCTTGAACCCTTCCTGGAGAAATGTGCCTGATGGAGTGAGTTCTTGAAGCATCCAAGGAATTTTCACAAACCACACAGTAAGCCCCCTTGATCTCAGGATCTCACACTTCTCCACAGCCAGCCTGTAGCCAGCATTTGGATGTCCAGGTCACCCTGCTCTCCCCCTTGCTGATGCACAAGGTCTCTGGAAGGTTTCAGATCAGTGTGCCTTACAGCAGTGGGGTGGCCAAAAGCAATCTCTGCTTGAGGCGGCTTATCTGAGAGCTGAAATATAACTTCTGCACAGAGGCTTCAAAGTGAGATTGGCAACCTGACATGTATAGTAGCAAGCTGCTTTACTCCAAACTCCTCTTTCCTGTCTTCTGAAGAGGAGAGCTGACCAGAATTAGTTTATGGCATGTTTTTCTGGATCAAGAACTACTTTCAGCTCTGTTACTTTCATATGAAGTCCTTCTTTTGTGCGAGGCATTTGCCAGCAGCGTACAGCCTAGTTCTCCCTCTGCATGAAGCAGATAGAACCCTGTTCCTTCAGCTGTAAATCCAAACAATGCTAGTTTAATGTTTCTGAGTAGATCATACAACACTGCCAATTTTAGACCTAAAAACCAGCATGCAGGTGCAGTTATGGAGACAGGTCAATCTGTAGATTAATTATTTTCTCCTCCACAGAGCATCTCACTTACAGCACAATACCTCCCCCTGGGATATGAACTGAAGGCAGCTCACATTATCTAGGCTGTCATTGCCCTGAAAGCAGCTAAATGGTGGTGGTCCATCTCCAGCTGCTGTGGTGGAAACAGAATATTTTCATTACCTGCAGAGCTTCTGCATATATATCTTCTCCTTGTGCCTGGCTCTGGAGTCAGGCTTCTTTATATTGCTGCAACTACTCACAGGGAACTTAAATTTCACTTGTCACCACTTCTAAGGTAGTCTTGTTTTGCCAGAAAGCCCCCAGAGGCTAGCAGCAATGGGACAAAAGCTAAAAGTGACCTTCACAGATCCTAATGTACAAGAACATCTTTGCCTTGGAGGAGAGACTTGTTTGCCTATCCTTCCTATCATTTTGAATTTGTTGCATCTATTCTAGTCTGACTAGGGAGCAGCAAGTCACCTGCAATCAGTTAATTTTGCATCCTGCTGCATCAGTCAAGTCAGCCTTTGGCTTAGGCACTTACCAAGGGCTACAGAGCAGCAGCTCCATCTGCCTCCTTGAACATTATCATGGGAGAAGGCACTTTGTATTCATGCTTTATTAAAGAAAAACACAGATCAGAGCAGAAGGTGGTAGGGTTTTGTTGGGTTTTATATGTTTGTTTCTTTTTGCAATTACTACATAATATAGAGTAGCAGTCCTGAGAGTCCTCATGACCCAAAGGCACCTTCTCAGCTGAATGCCCCATTGACAGTGCAGATATTTGCTTCCTCCCCATTTTGGTTCATCTTAAACTCTTTTCCAACAAGCTGGCACAGCTTCCACAGGGAGATGTAGCCTGCTGATTAATATGCTTTTATTGGAAACTGAATCTTTAAGAGCAACTGTTCCACTCCTAAGCAAACACTGACCCCTACACCTTGGAAAAGTCTAAAGGCATCGAAAGGGACAGTGCAATAGATGCCACCACTGCTCTCACTCTCAGATGCTGGGTTTTGTGCTGTGCTCCATTCCAGCAGGTCATGCATGAGGAGAAGCATCCTCAGCTCCTGCATTTCAATAGGTTTCAGCAGAAACAAAGTGTACAGTCACTTGGTTCAGCCAAGAGAGGACTGCCTTGTGACACGGGGCAACATTCAGTGCATGAGCAGTTTTTCGTGTCAGACAGGGTAGAGCCAGGCACTGTCAGGGCAGTGAGAGCCAAACTGTCAGAGGTATAATTTTGGATGCTGGAATATAAGAATTTTTGTAGCTGGAATCTAAGTGCTGAAGCCTATGCCTGTTTTTATTTGTTGGATAAGAAGGGAAGGGAAGGTGTGGTGAAGAGGTTATTAAATTTATTAATATGAACTATTAATTATGAAAATATTCTTTTTATTAATTATCACATTATTAATAACCGATGAATCACCAACTTATATACATGTTCTAGTGCACGTTCGTGAAATAGATTCCACAAGTGGCTTAGTGTTATGACTATAACTTAATTGAACTAGTTACAGTTCCGTGCAGTTCCGGTGCTTGGCCACTAGATGGCGACTCGGCGGGACGCAGGCGGCTTCTGGCTATACACGGCAATATTACAATCTTTCTATGCGTCAGCACTTACTCTGCCAGACGCGGATACTTTGAACTGAGTGCTAGTGGATGGAAAGCATGTGGACGATATTCGATAGCTGTCGTTTGTAGCAAGGTGGGGGTCTTGCAGACAGTTGCCGCTGGACTGATTCCTAGTAGAGTGGGACAGTGGCATTGGGTTACTGTCTCCTCTCTTCACAACAGAGAAGGGGGAATAGTGGAACCTGGGCTTAGCACAGAAGCAGGTTCCCTTCAGGACTCGGTCGATTCCCTCCAGACAACAGGGATTGGTCCTGGCTGGGGTCGGCTCGCACGGCAGGGTGGGACGACGGTGGCCGGTAGGTGGGCTTGGACGATGCGGCAGCAGGTAAAGCTACCGGGGTCGGCCCAACCACAGCGGTTCTCGGGCTGATGCAAACAGCCTCGGGGAGAGAATGCGGCTGCGTTAGGCAGCGGATTCTCGTTTACTGAGCTTAAAGGAGCAGTGGGACTCTCGGAGTGGTCCCGGGTTCGGTGCGGTATAGGCATGAACAATGTTTTAGTCTTCCCTGAGATTCACAGGGCTCAGAGCGGCACTCAGCAGCTCCTCTCTCGCTACGGGGGAGCTAGGCATATGTGGACTCGGTATCGATCAAGTCCCTTCTCCCTGGCAACTGGGCAGATCTTACCCTCGGGGGTTGGTCCAGTGCTCTGGTGGCATGGTGGGCTCTCCCGTCGGTACGACTGGCTGTAGCGACGCTGAGCTCAGGCATTGCTAAGGTCCTCCCTCTGGGCTTCTTCACGATGCAGAGGGTTCCAGTATGCGTGCATGTAAAACAGAAGCTAACAACAATAAGCTCAATGGCAAAGGCTGCAGCTCGGGTGTTGCTCTCTCGAGCAAGCACAGAGACAAAGTGAATGAGGGGGCCACTTGTTTACCAACTGGGGTGATACTTATAGATTCCTCGAGGCTGGGCTTGACCAATGGGCACTCTCATAAACAACTGGCTTCAGCCTATAGAAAGCATGAAGTGAGGATTATGCCCATACTTGGTGTCAGCATGAGCACTGCATGTGCTGGGTGTGTGCTGGCCTGGCTAATGCCTTGGCTTTTGTCTTCCTCCTGGAGGAGGGGGAACTTGTCCACATCCTGGGACAAGATTCAGTATCTGGGCATAATGTGGGAAGGGAAGGGAAGGGAAGGGAAGGGAAGGGAAGGGAAGGGAAGGGAAGGGAAGGGAAGGGAAGGGAAGGGAAGGGAAGGGAAGGGAAGGGAAGGGAAGGGAAGGGAAGGGAAGGGAAGGGAAGGGAAGGGAAGGGAAGGGAAGGGAAGGGAAGGGAAGGGAAGGGAAGGGAAGGCAGGGAGGGGAGGGGGGGGAGGGGAGAGGAGAGGAGAGGAGAGGAGAGGAGAGGAGAGGAGAGGAGAGGAGAGGAGAGGAGAGGAGAGGAGAGGAGAGGAGAGGAGAGGAGAGGAGAGGAGAGGAGAGGAGAGGAGAGGAGAGGAGAGGAGAGGAGAGGAGAGGGGAGGGGAGGGGAGGGGAGGGGAGGGGAGGGGAGGGGAGGGGGGAGGGGAGGGGAGGGGAGGGGAGGGGAGGGGAGGGGAGGGGAGGGGAAGGGAGGGGAGGGGAGGGGAGGGGGGAGGAGACCAGTGTGCATCAAAGCACTGTCTTACAAGTAGTCAGACTTTCATGTGAAATGTCTCCACAGAATATGGCTAAGTGGTAAACAGTGTGCTTAGGAACTAAAATGGTGAAAGTGTCCTATAGGCACAGGTCAAAATGATCTACCTGTTGATCTGTTACAGGGTAGGAGAGCTCTGCAGAGGGACCATGACAGAATGGACAGATGGGCGGAGTCCAAGGGGATGAGATTTAACACATCCAAGTGACAGGTTCTACACATTGGCCACAACACCCCCATGCAGTGCTACAGGCTGGGGATGGATTGGATGGAGAGCAGCCAGGCAGAAAGGGACCTGGGGGTACTGGTTGATAGTAGGCTGAACATGAGCCAGCAGTGTGACCAGGTGGCCAATGGCATCCTGGCCTGCATCAGGAACAGTGTGGCCAGCAGGAGCAGGGAGGTCGTTCTGCCCCTGCACTCAGTACTGGTTAGGCCACACCTTGAGTCCTGTGTCCAGTTCTGGGCTCCTCAGTTTAGGAAAGATGTTGAGTTGCTGGAATGTGTCCAGAGAAGGGCAACAAAGCTGGGGAAGGGTTTGGAGCACAGCCCTGTGAAGAGAGGCTGAGGGAGCTGAGGCTTCTTAGCCTGGAGAAGAGAAGACTCAGGGGAGACTTTACTGCTCTCTACAACTCCCTGAAGGGAGGTTGTAGCCAGGTGGGGGTTGGTCTCTTCTCCCAGGCAACTGTAGTGAATATGCCCTCAGAAATGAGCGGCAGATATACCAATGAAAATATATGTTAAGTTTATTTTTATATATATATATATATATATATATATATATACAAACTCTGTAATGGGGTATTTACAGTCACCCTTCACAGGTATCAATATTTAGTTAGTGGAACTATCTTCACAGAATGTTATGTATGGGCATTTAAATCAAATGACTCACAGAACTTAGAATCGAAACTGAGTCAGAGAGTGGCGGGGGAGGGGTTGATCAGTGACCGGCAACCCTCCACCTGGAGCAATATAAATGCTACCCTAACTGAAGCTCTATAAAGAAGGGCTTGGCTTACTCACAAGCTGAGAACTTTGTGAAGTCTTTCCTTAATAATGTTTATAGTCCAGAGAACGTGGCACGGATGTGCCATAATAAGGAGACAGGAAATGGTGCCAGCTGCGTGGCTGCAACACGTGTCTGCTGTTTTCTCCCAGGATACAAAGGTTCCCTGCTCAGGGGGGCAGTGGCAGGTCAGCAACGCTGGTTCACACGGGCTACAAGGTTCTCTCCTACAGCAATGGATCACGCAGCGGTTGATCCCATGAAGTACTGTCCACGGCACCACAAGCATCTGGGTGAAGGTGGCAAAGGACTGCGAGGCCTCTTGGAGCACTGGCACGCACACATACACAGGCTCCAACACCAAGGTGGGAGGGCTCATTTACCACACGACCCCTATTTACCATTTGCCCCAGCAAATACTGGTCCAATAGTATCATAGTATCATAGTATCAGTCAGGGTTGGAAGGGACCACAGGGATCATCTACTTCCAACCCCCCTGCCATGGGCAGGGACACCCCACACTAGATCAGGCTGGCCAGAGCCTCATCCAGCCTGGGCTTAAACACCTCCAGGGATGGGGCCTCAACCACCTCCCTGGACAACCCATTCCAGGGCTTCACCACTCTCATGGTGAAGAACTTCCTTTTCTCATCCAGCCTGAATCTCCCCACCTCCAGCTTCATTCCATTCCCCCTAGTCCTATCACTACCTGAGATCCTGAGAAGTCCTTCCCCAGCCTTCCTGTAGGCCCCCTTCAGATACTGGAAGGCCACCATTAGGTCACCTCAGAGCCTTCTCTTCTGCAGACTGAACAGTCCCAACTCCTTCAGTCTGTCCTCATAGGAGAGGTGCTCCAGCCTTCTGATCATCCTCGTGGCCCTTCTCTGGACACGTTCCAGCACCTCCAGATCCCTCTTGTAATAGGGGCTCCAGAACTGGATGCAGTACTCCAGGTGGGGTCTCACCAGGGCTGAGTAGAGGGGGAGGATCACCTCCCTTGACCTGCTGGCTACACTTCTCCTGATGCAGCCCAGGATCTGATTGGCTTTGTGGGCTGCAAGTGCACATTGAGAGCTCCTGTTGAGCTTCTCGTCCACCAGCACCCCCAAGTCTCTCTCCTCAGGGCTGCTTTCCAGCCAGTCACTGCCCAGCCTGTATTTGTGCCTGGGATTGCCTCGACCCAGATGCAGGACCCTGCACTTGCTCTTATTGAACCTCATGAGGTTGGCTTGTGCCCACCTCTCCAGCCTGTCAAGGTCCCTCTGGATGGATCCCTTCCCTCCAGCATGTCTGCTGCACCACACAGCTTGGTGTCATCAGCAAACTTGCTGAGGGTGCACTCAATGCCACTGTCCATGTCACCCACAAAGATGTTGAACAACAATAAGCATCTGTTGCTAATGCAAAGATTAACCAATGAACTGACACCTACCAAATATGGCCTAAGTATATGCTATACCCAGGGAAACAAACATACAGCCTTCCCCTCATGTACCACAAGGGTGAGGCCACGCCCAGGTAGGCTGTTTACCTGGACTCAGTGGTGCCAGGATCCCCCCCTGCCGCCTCCAGAAAGGAGGGGAAACAAAGGAGGGTTAACACACAGAGAAGTATATCCTAGAAATGTTTGGGGCACAATCCTGACCATAAGCATCACTCACTACAGCAACCAACACCAGAACAAGAGGACACAGTCTCAAGCTGCACCAGGGGAGGTTTAGGCTGGATGTTAGGAAGAAGTTCTTCATGGAAAGAGAGATTGGCCATTGGAATGTGCTGCCCAGGGAGGTGGTGGAGTCACCATCACTGGAGGTGTTTAGGAAGAGACTGGATGGGGTGCTTGGTGCCATGGTTTAGTTGATTAGATGGTGTTGGGTGATAGGTTGGACTTGATGATCTCAACGGTCTCTTCCAACCTGGTTAATTCTATTCTATTGTATTCTATTCTACCATTCCTCTGTACTTGCTGCATGCATATAACCAGGTATTCTTCATTTTGTTACAAGATTTCCATGCTTTGAATTTCTCTTTGCTGTTGCAATCTATTGACAGAAAATGGCAGAGCAAGCAACTAGAACTTATAGGCATAATGTTCAGTTGCTTCCATAATCACAAGAAAATAAAGTCTGATGGATCACATAACAGTACAAGAAAATCTGAGGACTGTCCCAAGCATTATTTGCTTGATGAACATAAGATAGAACTGATGACAATATCTCCTTTTTCTAGTACTTTATAATGTGATGAGAAGTGCATTAAGCACAATGTAATTCTACTCTGTGTTTTTAAACAAACTTTGAGAGAAGAAACGTAGGTGTCATGGCTTTTAGTGAGTACACTTTTCACATATAGATAGAAAGCAAAGGGAGGAAATAGCTGGGGTGGGAGGGGAACAAAAACTAAAGAAAATAAAAAGCATCTTCTATGAGTAATGGATGAGAATAAAGGGGCATTTGGTCTTCTACATCATTTCCACCACCCCCATAGATCTCTGTGTAACAAAACAGTTTCAAAAGAAAAGACCATCTAGTTCTGATATCTAATTTTAAATACTCATTAGTGAGAGCACATTCAGCTACTGTTGTTTTTTGAAAGGCACTCTTACAGATCTTTTTGTAATCATATTGTCCATTTGTTATATCCTTGCAGAATATGATGGGTTACGCCCATCCTGAAAACAGGGCATGGAGGGCTTGCGAGTGCTTTGCCCTCCCTGCAGGGCATTTTCCCCCTGAGTCTGTTCTACTCCCCCTCTCTGCCCAGCTAGGGTATAAAAGGGAGGACATTGCAGCCATTAGCTCTCTTCTTGGCTCCTGCCTTTCCTGGACGAGAGGTACTGCAGCTGCCTTCCTGCTTTCTCTGCCACGTGGTCAGGCCTGATCCTTCTCCCTGCTGCCTCCGTGCGTCTTCAGAGAGAGACTGGTTTTGTATTCTTGGTTGTTTTTTTTTTTTTTCTTCCATCCATCCTTGTTCCTTGCCCTTGTGAACCTTACCTGTTATTGTTTTTTATAGATGATATATATATTCAAGAAAACTCTTTACCTCTCTACTTCCAAGCCGAATCCAAATTATTTCTTGGTGGATTTGCTGCTTCCTTTTCTTTTTCCCTCTCTATTGGCAGGGAGGAGGGAGGAGTGGGATAGAGATTCTCAGCCTTGCACCCATCTGAGCTCTTAAGTCCCAGTTAAGGCTCAAACCACTACACAGAACTAGGGCTCTCATGTGAATGCATATTCCCATGGACATTTGCATGCATAATGTAATTTATTCCTTTGGGCTGATGTAAGTGGGAAAGAGAAGATAGATGTATGTTGGAATTTCTTAATAAGGTTCAAAGTGATTTTAGTCATAAATGATATTTTGAACATATACATAAGAAAAAGTGTGACCAAAAGTTATTCTTTTTTAGTGACTTCTTTGTCATTGCTAGGCATTTTACCACAGGGGGTATATATGCAGAAGTGGAAAATTCATAGTACATTGCTTTCTCTGTTGGAACTGTTATCTTTCATTATATAAATAACTGAAATGAACTGCTGAAAGATTTGGTGGGTACAGAAGCCTGTATTTTTCTTTTTAAAAGTAATCCTTTGTCCTTTAGTTCCTGCTATACATGAAAACCAGGTAGGATAAAATCCTCTCTGAATCTTTACTGACAACTATCAATGAGAAGTTGCTTTTTTGTGTCTTGGCTACCCCAGCTATGGAATACAGCAGAAGGCTGCTGTAATTCAGATTCTGTAGCATCTCATGCTAGTTAATCCCAGCCTCAAACAAAGCTAAAGAAAGAGACAGAAGTAATGAGCTAAAATAATAAAATTAATAGTTATGCAAATAGTGAAGTACTTTCCCCTCTGGCTGGCAGGTATGCATACAGCTCGGTTTTTCTCCTCCTTATATCCCCTTTTGCTTCCCTGTTTATTCTTCTTCTCATTTCTTCCAGAAAGCCTGGACTGCGTAGCAATGTACCAATACAATCGTTCAAGCACATTATAGAATTGTCAAGCTTGGAAGGGACCTCAAGGATCATCTAGTTCCAACCCCCCCCACCTCACACTACAGCAGGTTGCTCAGAGCCACATCCAGCCTGGCCTTCAAAACCTCCAGGAATGAAACTTCCACCACCTCCCTGGGCAACCTTTGCCAGTGTCTCACCACCCTCATGGGGAAGAACTTCTTCCTAATATCCAATCTCAATCTACCCATTTCTAGTTTTGTTCCATTTCCCCTAGTCCTATCATTACCTGACACCCTAAAAAGTCCCTCCCCAGCTTTCTTGTCAGCCCCCTTCAGATACTGGAAGGCCACAATAAGGTCTCCCTGTAGCCTTCTCTTCTCCAGACTGAATAGCCCCATCTCTATCAGTCTGTTTTCATAGCAGAGGTGCTTCAACCTTCTGATCATCCATGTGGCCCTTC
Source organism: Melanerpes formicivorus (assembly GCF_026170545.1). NCBI lineage: Eukaryota > Metazoa > Chordata > Aves > Piciformes > Picidae > Melanerpes > Melanerpes formicivorus. Next base: position 761,928 of record NW_027142367.1, on the reverse strand, counting down.
TCTGGACACATTACAGCACCTCCAGATCCTTCCTGTACTATGGGCTCCAGAACTGGATGCAGTACTCCAGGTGGGGTCTCAGCAGAGCGGAGTAGAGGGGGAGAATCACCTCCCTTGACCTGCTGGCTGCGCTTCTCTTGAATAGGTGCAGGGCAGACAACAACAGAGAGGAATCTGAGTATCTAAATGGTAGGAAAAAAATGGAGTTTTTCTAAAGCTTTTGGCACTTATGTCTTCTTTCTGGTAAGATGTCTTCCTGAAAAGTGATTTTTAAGTACCTGAATCCAGCATATCCATATGTTTCCTGTAACAAGGGCTCCAGAACTGGACAAAGTACTCCAGGTGGGGTCTTACTGCATGCATGAGTTAGGCCTCGCACTCATATGGGAGTGTTTCACTCTACCTTTATCTCGATCAGGAAGCTCCTAGACAGAAGGATGTTTTGATACCAATAAATGTGTGTTATGATCAACCCAAAACATTTCTACCCCAGCAAAGTAAAAATTAAATGTCTGTGTTTACCATGTTTCTTCTCTGCTCAGTCCTCACATACTACACCCACAAAGCTGATGAAAGTGCAAACCAATGGTGGATTGAAGAAGCATGTGGACATGAGATCTTTGCCTTGCAATTTTTTTGTGAAGCCAGCACACTCTGCTTCTATTTTGCTAGTAACAGACAAGATGTTTTCAAACATAATGGACTTAAAATGTCAGGTGTAATCAAGGATGAGACTGTGAATGAAAATGATCTGTTTTCATAAGTGCAATCTGAACACCAAACCCAAACTACAGCTCCCCTGTCACTGCAGTTCTGCAGTGTGAAGCAAAAGCAATATAAAATCCTGGGAAGTGAGCAGAGGAATTGTATCTTCTGACTGCAGCTGTGAAACAGCATCCCCTGAAACTGGGAGGTCAAGGGGATACCATTAAGTATATTATGAAAGAGAAAAGAGAAAGCAGTGATAAAAGTACAGCTGAAATGAGAACAGAGCAAAACAAAACAAAACAACTTCTTCACGTTTCCTTTAACTGCACATTCTCTCTTTTCAAACTATTGTGCAGTGTTTCTTCACTGGATGGAAGACATCTTCTGTCTGAATGACAAAGAGGTGATCTCAGATTCTGTGAGAGGAGGTTTGCTACAGAAGCAGGCTTTCCAGTCCTTATGCATGGCATGTTCCAGGTATTTCCCAGCATCTGCTTGTTTCTTTTTGGCATCATTACTCAGACTGAGCTCTGGAGACTACCTTCTCTCTTACTACCACTTTGAAATTACTAATACTTCATTTTGCTTTAGAAAGAAGTCTTTCACAAAAGCAGAGATGGGGACTTCTAAGTTATTCAGCCACTCTATGCAAATAGCAACTAATTTTTGCAGTGCCTTGGTGAGGTAGGTAATTATATGCTATCCTTTCTGTCAGGCAGAGACATTAAATTCAAATCACTGGCTCCAGACCAGAGGAGAACTTTGAACTAGATTTTCCTGGGCTTAGGTTAAATTTTGGATAAAGCACTAGTTTGAACAGAATACAGTTTTTAATTTTTATCCCATCAAGAAACAAGGCTTGGAAGAATATCCCGACTGAGCTGCCAGAATATGTTCATAAATTATTTGCTTGAACCTTTCACAGTCAAAAATGACACTGAGAGCACCATGGAAATAAATTTCTGAGGGTAGATGACTCACCTGGATTTCATTGCAAGTAATGACAAAAACTGGTTCTGTTACTCACCCAAATCTTACCCTCATTGTCCAAAATGCCATAGCTCTGTGAATGATCAGTCCAGCTTTCTGGTTTATGGTCTTGTCATAGACAAGACAGCATGGTTTTGGTGTGTTAGAACATCATAAACCTGAAGCAAGAGGCACCTGTGTTAGGTGCAGGCCCTCAGTAAACCAAAATTGGATTGTGGTCTGAAACAGGTTTAGTAACTCATCCAAAATCTGCCACCTACAACAGCTCCATTATCTTGTGAATGACTCACTGAGCTCTTATGGCAATGAGCTCCTGTCCTAATTAAAGGAACAACAATCCAAACTCTTTTATTGCATAGCTTTCCTGTCCCTTTTCCACATTCTTTTTGCCATTCCGTAACTTCCCTATGCCTCTGATCACTGCAGGGGGGCTGGATTAGGGGACCTTTAAGGTCCCTTCCAACCCAAACCATACTGATTCTGTGATCATCTGGAAGGGGAGCCGGATTAGGGGACTGATCACTGCAGGGGGGCTGGATTAGGGGACCTTTAAGGTCCCTTCCAACCCAAACCATACTGATTCTGTGATCATCTGTCGGCTCACTTTTGTATTTCTGTCATGGTTTGACATGGGTGCCTTTAAAAACCATAAAGGCAGAGACCTCCAGAGGCTACATAGGTCCTGGAGGTGAACCAGAAAGGGTATTTTTTGTTATTTCATTCCCATAATGCCTGCATCTCTATGGATGTTAGGAAGAAGTTCTTCATAGAAAGAGGGGTTGCCCATTGGAATGCGCTGCCCAGAGAAGTAGTGGAGTCGCCCTCACTGTAGGTGTTTAAGAGGAGACTTGACGAGGTGCTTGGTGCCATGGTTTAGTTGATTAGATGGTATTGGATGATAGGTTGGACACGATGATCTGGAAGGTCTCTTCCAACCTGGTCTGGTCTATTCTATTCTATTCTATTCTATTCTATTCTATTCTATTCTATTCTATTCTATTCTATTCTATTCTATTCTAAACTGGCTGCAGAGTCAGTTTCTGCCCCTTTTCCACTCCCTCTCTCTCCTTCCCAATGCTGCTCCCTTATCTTTGCAATTGCAGGGTTGTGAGGTTTTGAGTGGTCTTGTCAGGGGCCTGGAGGTGGCGAGCCAGATTTTAGCTGCTTCACATGGTTTTGGTAATGGGGGGTACAGAGAGCCATAGTAATGGGCAGGAGGCATTCTGACCTGGGATTTGGCCTGCTTTGGGGGAGGTTGGGAAAAGCTTTGGCCTAAGGAGATTTTGGAGAACTATGGCCTCTGGATTTCCTTGTATTTTACATGCTTTGCATTGTAGTTTGTAGTTATTAATATAACTTGCATTTAAACTTCCAATAATATTCTGCATTTCTATCCAATCTGGGGGTGGGGGGGGTTAACTACTTTGAGACTAGTTAGAGCTTCTTAAACTGAGACCAATTATTTGGTCCTTCAAGAAAGAAATACTCTGAGCTGGGTCAGGAACTGATTGGAAGGCCAAGCCCAGACAGTGGTGGTGAATGGTGCCAAATCCAGATGGCAGCCAGTCAATAGTGGTGTCCCCCAGGGATCAGTGCTGAGGCCCATCCTGTTCGATATCTTTATTGATGATCTGGATGAGGGGATTGAGTCCATCATCAGTAAATGTGCAGAAGACACCAAGTTGGGAGAAGGTGTTGATCTGTTAGAGGATAGAAGGACTCTACGGAAGGACCTTTGATAGGTGCTGCACTTTGGTCACAACAACCCCATGAAGGCTGGGATGGAGTGGCTGGAGAGCAGCCAAATAGAAAGGGACCTGGGGAAACTGATTGACAGCCAGATGAACATGAGCCAGCATTGTGCACAGGGTACTAAGGTGGCTAATGGCATCCTGGACGGCATCAGGAATAATGTGGCCAGCAGGAGCAGGGAAGTCATTATGACCCTGTACTCAGCACTAGTTAGGCCACACCTTGAGTACTGTGCCCAGTTCTGGGCCCCTCAATTTAAGAAGGACATTGAGACTCTTGAATATGTCCAGAGAAGGGCAACGAGGTTGGTGAGAGGCCTTGAGCACAAGACCTGTGAGGAGAGGCTGAGGGAACTGGGACTGTTTAGTCTGGAGAAGAGGAGGGTCAGGGGAGACCTTATCTCTCTCTACAACTACCTGAAGGGAGGTTGTAGCCAGAGTGGGGGTTGGTCTCTTCTCCCAGACAACCAGCACCAGAATAAGAGGACACAGTCTCAAACTGCACCAGGGGAAGTTTAGGCTCAAGGTGAGGAGAAAGTTCTTCACAGAGAGAGTTGTTGGTCATTGGAATGTGTTGTCCAGGGAGGTGGTGGAGTCACTGTCCCTGGTGGTGTTCGTGAGGGGATTGGACGTGGCACTTGGTGCCATGGTTTAGTAGTCATGAGGTGCTGGGTGATAGGTTGGACTTGATGATCTTTGATTTTATGATTCTGTGAATTTGAAATTAATACTTCTTGGATTGGAGAAATACAGAATTGGAAGCTTAATATGGAATGGTTCTGGATACCAGCTGTGTTTCAGCTTTTTATCCTCTTGTTTTATTACTGGCTGGTATATGGGATCTCTTGGGATGTATTAATTGCTTTGATATGCCCAAGTACAGTTTTATTAGGGATGCTTTACATTTTTTGGTTGGCTTGGTGAAGGGCCAAGTGCATCGTGATGTGGAATTCAGTATCCAGCAGCCATGGGGGATAATTTGCAAGGAAAAGGTTCCAGCTGCACTTTTTACTTTCTCATGTGGGACCACATCCATTTTTCTGCCCCCAGGGGTGGAAATCATGGTTGAAGGAGTGGGCAAGTAGTTTCTACTGTTTTTGTGGTGCCTGTTATAGTTTCTGATCAAAATTCTAAGCCTGAAGTGTGATAAGGTATGAATATGATTTCTTAGATATAAAAATTATTTTTCTGAGCAAATTTTCCCAGTCAATGGCAGGTTGATTACACACAGTAGGATGTTAATACACAGTAGAATAACAATCTGGGAAAATCAGAAACTTGGAATACAGAGGGACAAACTGGAAACTCTTATAGATACGAAAACAAACAGCAGTGCTGACTCTAGTCTACTCAGCTCTTTGGAACAGAGTTAAGCAGCATGTACAACAGGCTGCTAATCATCAAAACTTTCGCTGGCTGAGTGTAGTGAGACACTGGAACAGGTTGCTCAGGGAGGTGGTAGAAGACCCATTCCTGGAGGTTTTTAAGGCCAGGCTGGATGTGGCTCTGAGCAATGTGCTCTAGTGTGAGGGGTCCCTACTCAGAGCAGAGGGGTTGGAACTAGATGATCCTTGAGGTCCCTTCCAACCCTGACAATCCTATGATTCTATGAAACAATGTGCAGGAGTTGTGATTTGTAATCCAAGAGGACAGGGATAATCCAAAAGTGTATAGAATAGAATTAACCAGGTTGGAAAAGACCTTTGAGATCATCAAGTCCAACCTATCACCCAACACCATTGTGAGAAACGAACTTACTGCTGAAAATTTGTAACCAGTTTATTACAAAATAAAGGCAACACAGTGCTGGGCGCATAGCGAGTTTGCTAGAGGTGCACCCCAACAACACCAGGTGAACTTATAGAGATGGCATACATACATATTAATATATTGAAACGTACATATTCATATATTCCCCAGCACGCTCCCACCCCTCTCTATCAGGACAGACAAAACCTGCACTTTTGACCTGGCCAGTCTTTAGACCTGTTGGCACCTCCCCTTTCTTTCCCAATACCCTACACAATACAGACCATCAGCCCAACGATCCAGGCCCAATGATCGAGCCCCATGGTCCCCAGTAATTCCCCTTGCGAAAGCCAAATATTATAACCAGTTTCTCACAATCCCTCCCCTTCTTTCTACTACATTTGGCTTGAGCCATAATAACCTAACTTGGCAACAATTCTACCACAAGCAAAAGGATAATAACAACTGATGTTCTATGCCTGAAAATGTTTCCTCTTTTACTTTAATAGGCACCATACACAGTGAGTGGCTATGGTATATACCAATATCTGGGTGACAACTTTCTCCCTCCGAGTGGTTAATCCTGGGAATTAGGAGTCCGGTTTGACTTGCAACTCCACTCACATGGCCTATGGGGTTGCTGCCCACAGCCACGGTTCTAGATCTTCTTCGTGGCAATTACAGAGGTCTACCCGGTCTTGCCTCCTACAATCCCCACCAATGCTCTGCTCGGACTGTGTCTCCTTCCCTCGTCCAGGGAGGTTGTACCAATTTCGAACCCTGACCTGTTTCTAGTTTGTGATGTTTTCAGGCAAGGACCATTACCACTCCTATTCTGATACTGGAACTCATCTTTATGTCCTCCATTTGGGATACCTCCATCCATTCAGTGGATGGATCCACCAGTCCTTTAACTCTGGTTGCATGTTGGCTGTCTGTATTGCAGTCTCTGTGGTCCCACTAGCTGAACACAGTTTTTGGTACTTTAACACACAGAACATAGATGAATCCTCTGTCCTAATCACTTCAAATTATAACTACAACAGCATACATTTATAACCACACACACTCTCAGCACATCATTATAGTGCAGCAGAAAAATTTACCATCACTTTTCTGAATAACCCATTTACCATTACTATTACACTTTACCCCATCCCCAATGACATCAAGTCCCAGGATCTTTTATACACAGAATGAAATCCTTGATATTTTCTTGTAATGCAGATTCGATGTCACACAATGTCAGATGTTTCAAAAGGTGGGTTTGTCTCGCTAGTTCCAGAGCCTTCAGACCGAGACGTTCCTGAAGTGGTCCTTTTACTCATGAAGCATGTGTCCACCCTTGTTCTGCAGTATGGACAGCTGTATCTGTTAACAAAACCAAGAAAAGATCCTTCCCAGGGGGAAATTAGTGACTCTCCTTTCCAAGTTGTTATTAACACTTTACCCCCAGCTTCAATCCCATATACATCAGGAATCCCAAAGGTGGGATCTGAGACCAGAACAAAACAAAAAGCTGCTTTCTGGGCCTCCTCTACCAATAAAGGTCACTGATAAGCAAATTGGCCCTCGCCTACTTACATAATCTAGTAACTTGGAACAATGCCCTACAGGATTTTTACTTCCGGTCCAGTCCTGGGTCAACACCCCATATAGATGTACAAAAAGATCAAATGGCTTGTCCATGTCAGGCAAATTTAAAACAGAGCATCAATCAACATTCTTTCTATTTATCCAATCACTCATCATCTTCTGGACTCCATTTAATATTACTATTGAGTGCTAATTTATCATATAAGACTTTTACCTCTTTTTTTTCCCTCTCTATCCATAATCAACAGTACCCTTACAGCAGTTACCAACATTCTAGTTTTTGCCTTCTGTTTCTCTTCATCCCTCCTTACAAACACCTTCTGAGCTTCACGTAGTAATTCCTCTAAACCTCTGTCTTGCCAATCCTCAATCTTTTCCAATTTCTAGTATCTACCCATGGTTTTGCCACAAACTGCATCCTGAGAAGTATCATCCCAGCTGCAGAACTGGGATCTATACCAGAATAGAGCTGCAAACTTCTCTTTAATCTTACCATCCACTCCATAGGAGGCTTCCTCTGATGCTCACTATAGACTTTATCAAAATTTCTGGGCACAGCTTCTTCAATTCTTTGTATTACCTCCCATGTTCTGTCTCCCTTGAAGCCGTTGATGGTCCCACTGAGGATCTTGATTAGGCCACTTCTGATTTCTTGGTGGCTCCCCACTCTGATTTTACCTCTCCCATATTCTCATGCCAGCCTGTCTGCCTTTTCCTTGTCTTTGTCCTTAAATACGGGAACAGGGGTACGGCGTGAAGCCCTAATCCAAACAGCAGCATATTCAGCTTAAACCATTTTTTATAATACGATCCCTAAGGCTCTCTCTGAGATGGGAATGGGAGGGAGTTCTGATGACTTGCTTTTGTCCCATTCTCCTGATCACTAATCACTGCCCGGGGGTCAAAACCGAGCGGCGGCAGTTGAAACGCCAGCTCCGAGCCACTAGCCCACTCCCTGCGAACGACTGACCCCTCCTCACTGTGCCAATCCCCTGCAAAGTCAAACCGCAAAAAAAACCTCACCCGCCGCAGCGCAGGTCCCTGCCCTCCTGCGGAAACCTGAAACTACGGAAAAAACCTTCCCGAAGCAGGTCACTCAAACCGAGGTCCCCCCCTAGAAACCGGGACGTGAGACCAGCGAGCGTGACCGCACCACGGGCCCCCACAGTTCAAGTCCCCCTAAGGAACCGACCGCAGGATACGAAAAACTCCTGAACCCGGGTCCCCCACTGTCGCCACACCGGGAACCAGGACGTCAAACCCACGACCACCACCGCGACGTGGGCGCCCACGGTTCAAGCCCCTCCAGAAACTGGACCGCAGGACATCAAAACCCCGAAACCAGGCCCCTCACCACCAGGACGCCAAAAACCGGGACGCAGCGCTGGTCGCCCGATCCCTACGGACAACCAGTCTCCACAGCCCCTAGACCGTAGAAACAACGCTGCCCCTTCACAGCCCGAATCCTCCAGGGCTGTGAAGACCACCTGATTACCATCCAGAATCCTCACCCACAGTGAAATTCCGGCACCCCATAGCCAGGACCCCTACCCAGGCAAAACTCACCGAACGGCTTGGATCCTATGCATCCTGATTGACACAAATTATTTCTCCATACATCACACCCACCAATTCTTCACTAAAAAACTGACCATCCACCGTAAGTTTCCAATTTAACATCCTTAGCTACCGGGACTTTAAACCTTTCCCATTTTGCCCCTAAAACTTGCTCTCCACACCCCCTCCAGGAACCTTGGTAACACGAGTAACCCTAACCCTCCTTCTCCAACCCATATTCTGAGAGTCTTCCAGGGTCCTCCTTCCGGGCCGCCGAAATTGGCGGGGGCACCCCCCCTTCCGAAGGGTCCCGAAAGCTGTTGCAGACAGGGTAATCACGTATGGGTCACCAGATTGTGAGAAACAAACTCACTGCTGAAAATTTATAACCAGTTTATTACAAAATAAAGGCAACACAGTGCTGGGCGCATAGCGAGTTTGCTAGAGGCGCACCCCAACAACACCAGGTGAACTTAGAGAGACGGCATACATACATATTAATACATTAAAACGTACATATTCATATATTCCCCAGCACGCTCCCACCCCTCTCTATCAGGACAGACAAAACCTGCACTTTTGACCTGGCCAGTCTTTAGACCTGTTGGCACCTCCCCTTTCTCTCCCAATACCCCACACAATACAGACCATCAGCCCAACGATCCAGGCCCAATGATTGTGCCCCATGGTCCCCAGTAATTCCCCTTGCGAAAGCCAAATATTATAACCAGTTTCTCACACCATCTAATCAACTAAACCATGGCACCAAGCAACCCATGCAGTCTTTTCCTAAAGACCTCCAGGGCTGGTGACTCCACCACCTCCCTGGGCAGCACATTCCAATGGCTAATCTCTCTTTCTGTGAAGAACTTCTTCCTAACATCCAGCCTAAACCTCCCCTGGTGCAGCTTGAGACTGTGTCCTCTTGTTGCGGTGCTGGTTCCCTGGGAGAAGAGACCAGCCCCAACCTGGCTACAACCTCCCTCCAGAGTCTTGAAGGGGAGGAAATGTGAGAGAGCAAGTTGCTGCAGTGGAGCTCTGTGGCTCTAACATGCTGCCGCTAGAACAAAAGAGCTAATTGCCCTGAAGACAGGAACACAATACAGGTGATTGTCGCTGTCACAATCCCATTAATGAACCGGGTGTGGGCAGCACCTGATGGCTGGATTCAATGTTCAACACATGTGCAGGATGATTACTAATCAGATTCAGGAAGAGGCACATTTTTCAGTAATAGAATAGCATCTGAATGTGTGAGCAACTCATTTCACCTCAGCCCACTGTTTCAATCTGGTAATATTAACACCAAAAACAAAGGTTTAGTTGATAGGTTCAGAGGATTTAGCTAAGACAAGCATATCTTAGAATCATAGAATTATAGAATCAACAAGGTTGGAAAAGACCTCAAAGATCATCAAGTCCAACCTGTCACCCAACACCTCATGACTACTAAACCATGGCACCAAGTGCCACGTCCAATCCCCTCATGATCACCTCCAGTGATGATGACTCCACCACCTCCCTGGGCAGCACATTCCAGTGGCTAACAACTCTCTCTGTAAAGAACTTTCTGCTCACCTCCAGCCTAAACTTCCCCTGGTGCAGCTTGAGACTATGTCCTCTTGTTCTGGTGCTGATTGCCTGGGAGAAGATAGCAACCCCCCATCTGGCTACAACCTCCCTTCAGGTAGTTGTAGAGAGAGATATGGTCTCCCCTGAGCCTCCTCTTCTCCAGGCTAAACAACCCCAGCTCCCTCAGCCTCTCCTCGTAGGGCTGTGCTCCAGACCTCTCCCCAGCCTCATTGCCCTTCTCTGGACACGTTCAAGAGGCTCTATGTCCTTCTTAAATTGAGGGGCCCAGAACTGGACACAGTCCTCAAGGTTTGGCCTAACCAGTGCAGAGTGCAGCAGCAGGACTTCCCTGCTCCTGCTGGCTACACTATTCCTGAATCAGGCCAGGATGCCATTGGTGATCAACTGAACACATCTTTGCCATTCCAGACAAGAACTTCTTAGCTCTTAGAAAGTGTTTGTCCCAAATACTGCAAGATTTGTCCATTAATGGGTTTGCCCACGTTCTTCTCAAATGCACTCCCACATGTGCTGTGAATACGTGGGCATCCCTGTGAGCAGGCACTTGCTACAAGATCTCTCTCTGGAAATGGGCGACTTGTAGGTGACTTCAGCCTGCCAGCTATCTGCTGGAAACTTAATTCAGCAGAGAGGAGGCAGTCCAGAAGATTCCTGGAGTGAATGAAGGACTGCTTCCTGTTGCAGCTGTTAAGTGAGCCTACCAGAGGCCAGGCTCTGCTTGACCTGCTGTTCTCCAATAGGGAAGGGCTGGTGGGAGACGTGATCATGGGAGGCTGCCTAGGGTGCAGTGACCATGAGATAGTGAAGTTTTCAATATGCAGGGAGATAGGGAGGAGCACCAACAGAACCTTCACCTTGGACTTCCGAAGGGCAAACTTCAGCCTGTTTAAGAAACTTATTTGTAAAATTCCCTGGGTAGCAGCCCTCAAGAACCGAGCGCTCCAGGATGGTTGGGCCTACTTCAAACAGGAGCTCTTGAAGGCACAGGAACTGGCAGTTCCCATGTGCCAAAAGACGAGCTGGCAGGGAAGGTGACTGGCCTGGATGAGCAAGCAGCTCCTGAAGGATTTAAGGGGAAAAAAGAGGCTGTATCACCTTTGGAAGGAGGGGAAGGCTTCTCGAGGTAAGTTCAAGGAAGCTGTTAGATTATGTAGGAAAAATTAGAGAGGCAAAGGCCCAGTTGGAACTGAAGCTGGCCACCTCTGTCAAAGACAATAAAAAGCATTTTTACAAATATATTAACACTAAAAAGAAGGGCAAGAAGAACCTGTACTCCTTATTGGACCTGGAGGGGAACATTGTGACTGAAGACAAGGAAAAGGCTGAGATCCTGAACACCTTCTTTGACTCAATTTTTAACAGCAAGGCAGGAGGAGTTCAGGACGAGTGGCCTCCTGAGCTGGGTGATGGGGTCAGAGAGCAGTGTAATGCCCCAGAAATCCATGAGGAATTAGTTCGGGACCTGCTGAGCCACTTGGACACTCACAAGTCCACGGGACCAGATGGGATCCGTCCTAGGGTGCTGAGAGAGCTGGCAGATGAGCTGGCCAAGCTACTCTCCATCATTTTCCTCCAGTCCTGGCTCACCTGTGAGGTCCCAGGTGACTGGAAACTGGCCAATGTGGTCCCCATCCACAAGAAGAGTCAGATGGAGGAACCTGGAAATTACAGGCCAGTCCGCCTGACCTCAGTGCCAGGGAAAGTGATGGAGCAGATTATCCTGGCGGCAATAACTGCGCACCTGAAGGATGGCCAAGGGCTCAAGTCCAGCCAACATGAATTTAAGAAGGGCAGGTCCTGCCTCTCCAACCAGATCTCCTTCTATGATCAGGTGACCCGTCTGGTGGATGTGGGGAGGCCCGTCTGTGGATGTGGTCTACCTGGACTTCAGCAAGGCCTTTGACACCGTCCCCCACAGTAAACTGCTGTCTAAGCAGTCAGATCGTGACTTGGACCACAACACTCTGTGCAGGGTTAGGAACTGCCTGGAGGGCCGGGCCCAGAGAGTGGTGGTGAATGGTGCCACATCCAGCTGGTGGCCAGTCACCAGTGGCATCCCCCAGGGATCAGTGCTCGGCCCCATCCTCTTTAACATCTGCATTGATGATCTGGATGAGGGGATTGAGTCAGTCATCAGCAAATTTACAGATGACACTAAGTTACGAGCAGATGTTAGTCAGTTAGAGGGTAGAACGGCTCTGCAGAGGGACCTTGACAGGCTGGACAGATGGGTGGAGTCCAATGGGATGGCATTCAACAAGTCCAAGTGCCAGGTGCTGCACTTTGGCCACAGCAACCCCATGCAGAGCTACAGGCTGGGGTCAGAGTGGCTGGAGAGCTGCCAAATGGAGAGGGACCATGGGTGCTGATCGACAGCTGCCTAAACATGAGCCAACAGTGTGCACAGGTGGCCAAGAAGGCCAATGGCATCCTGGCCTGCATTAGGAATAGTGTGGCCAGCAGGAGCAGGGAGGTCATTGTGCCCCTGTACTCTGCATTGGTTAGGCCGCACCTTGAGTCCTGTGTCCAGTTCTGGGCCCCTCAGTTTAAGAAGGACATCAAAACACTTGAACATGTCCAGAGAAGGGCAACATGGCTGGTGAGAGGCCTTGAACACAAGCCCTGTGAGGAGAGGCTGAGGGAGCTGGGATTGTTTAGCCTGGAGAAGAGGAGGCTCAAGGGTGACCTCATTGCCCTCTACAACTACCTGAAAGGTGGTTGCAGCCAGGAAGGGATTGATCTCTTCTCCCAGGCAACCAGCACCAGTACTAGGGGACACAGTCTCAAGCTGTGCCAGGGGAAGTTTAGGCTGGAGGTGAGGAGAAAGCTCTTCACCGAGACAGTCATTAGTCATTGTAATGGGCTGCCCAGGGAGGTGGTGGAGTCACCATCCCTGGAGGCGTTCAAGAGGGGTTGGACATGGCACTTGGTGCCATGGTCTAGTCATGGGGTCTGTGGCTACACGTTGGACTCAATGATCCTCAAGGTCTCCTCCAATCTTGGCGATACTGTGATACTGTGATACTGTGAAATATGTCCCAGGGCCACACATGGAACTAAGAGCATCAGACATCAGAAAGGACCACAGAGTCCTCATTCTCATTGTCAGTAACTTTCTTCTAGGCCAATGGATAAACAGAAAGCAGCATATAAAATTGTTGAGGGGCAGCAAAATAGGAATTATTTAAAGTATTATGAAAAATATACAAATCCCACTTCGACAATATCTGTAGGAGGGATAATTAGACTGCTCAGGTTTCATAGGTCCAGTCTTGTGAAGAGGTAGACCAGCAGAATGCAGTATTCCTGTGGCTTTAGCCATTCACATAGGCCTAACTTAGCTCAGGCCAGAAAATTGAGGAGCTTTTCATATTTCTAAAAAAAATGAGAGTTTGAAACTTTCTATTCTGAACATAGTGAAAAGAAAACCATTTTGTTTAGAAAAGAGAGCACAGAAAAGAGAGTACCAGCATATTAGTACAAGTAATAATGAAATTACTCCACAGATGGAAAGCAGCTTAGCATGATGGTAACTGAACAGATCTGCCTGTGCTTTCCATGACTCAAGCAAATTCTTGCACAAACATACGTACGAAAAAATATCTTTCCCTTCCAAAATGAACTATACTATTTCATATATTTAGCCAAATATTTACCAGTCTAGAAAGAAAGGCAAGAAATTGTGCTGGGCCCTGTGCTTTTTAATATCTTTATCGATGACCTGGATGAGGGCATCGAGTCCATCATCAGTAAATATGCAGATGACACCAAGCTAGGGGTAGGTGTGGATCATTTAGAGGGTAGGAGAGCTCTGCAGAGGGACCTTGACAGGCTGGACAGATGGGTAGAATCCAACGGCATGACATTTAACACATCCAAGTGCCAGGTTCTACACATTGGCCACAATAACCGCATGTAGTGCTACAGGCTGGGGTCAGAGTGGCTGGAGAGTGGCCAGGTAGAGAGGTACCTTGGGGTACTGGTTGACAGTGAGCTGAACATGAGCCAGCAGTGTGCTCAGGTGGCCAAGAAGGCCAGTGGTATCCTGGCCTGTATCAGCAACAGTGTGGCCAGCAGGAGCAGAGAAGTCAATCTGCCCCTGTACTCAGCACTGGTTAGGCCACACCTTGAATCCTGTGTCCAGTTCTGGGCTATTCAGTTTAGGAAAGATGTTGACTTGCTGGAAGGTGTCCAGAGAAGGGCAACAAAGCTGGGGAGGGGTTTGGAACACAAGCCCTATGAAGAGAGGCTGAGGGAGCTAGGGTTGCTTAGCCTGGAGAAGAGGAGACTCAAGGGAGACCTTATTGCTCTCTACAACTACCTGAAGGGAGGTTGTAGCCAGATGGGAGCTGGTTTCTTCTCCCAGGCAACCAGCACCAGAACAAGAGGACACAGTATCAAGCTGCACCAGGGGAGGTTTAGGCTGGATGTTAGGAAGAAATTCACAGTATCACAGTATCACAGTATAACTTAGGTTGGAAAGGACCTCGAGGATCATCGAGTCCAACCTATCAACACAGACCCCATGACTAGACCATGGCACCAAGTGCCACGTCCAATCTCCTCTTGAATGCCTTCAGGGATGGTGACTCCACCACCTCCCTGGGCAACCCGTTCCAATGATGAATGACTCGCTCGGCGAAGAACTTCCTCCTCACCTCGAGTCTAAACCTCCCCTGGTGCAGCTTGAGACTGTGTCCTCTTGTTCTGGTGCTGGTTGCCTGGGAGAAGAGACCAACCCCCTCCTGGCTACAACTTCCCTTCAGGGAGTTACAGATAGCAATAAGGTCTCCCCTGAGCCTCCTCTTCTCCAGGCTAAGCGACCCCAGCTCCCTCAGCCTCTCCTCATAGGGCTTGTGTTCAAGGCCTCTCACCAGCCTTGTTGCTCTTCTCTGGACACATTCAAGTGTTTCGATGTCCTTCTTAAACTGAGGGGCCCAGAACCAGACACAGGACTCAAGGTGTGGCCTAACCAGTACTGAGTGCAGGGGCAGAATGAGTTCCCTGCTCCTGCTGGCCACACTATTCCTGATGCGGTTCAGGATGCCAATGGCCCTCTTGGCCACCTGGGCACTCTGCTGGCTCATGTTCAGCCTACTGTCAACCAGTACCCCCAGGTCCCTTTCTGCCTGACTGCTTTCCAGCCACTCTGACCCTAGCCTTTAGCACTGCATAAGGTTGTTATGGCCAGTGTGTAGAACCCGGCACTTAGATGTGCTTTGTAGTGTTCTGATGAGTCAACTGGACTTAGCAGGGAATTGGAAAATGATGGCCTGGAACAAGAGTCCCTTCACTCCATCACGAAGGGCCCTGCTATATTACGAACTCTGATTTAGAGTGGTTGTATAGCATCTTCCGAATAGTGCATAGGATATTTTTAACACATGAACCAAAGTGAGACCTACAGAAATGTGATGGTGATCTTGAGGTGGCATTCATCAATGATTTGTAGGATTCACACACAAAAATTTTTTTTAAAAAAATGGACTTCCAGGTACTGCAACAAATATATAATTTTTCCTCCCATTCATGTTCCTAATTGTTGTTCCAGTAAGAAGGCTCCAAGAGCAGTCAGAAGAGGCTAATGGGGATAATAGCAGATGGGTATGGATTATAAGACATATGAGAAAGAAGGAAGGAAAACGACTGTGAAAATGGTAGAACTGCTTGAGAAATAAAAGCACAAGTAGCTTAAGAAGAATAGTAAAAGTAATAAGGAGCTGCAGAAATACAGAGATGTAGGCTTTGAAGTAAACTCTAAAATCCTCTTTGTCTAAAACAGATTAAGTGCTCAAAGAGGGAATTTTACAATATCTCTGCAAGCTTTTTGACTCATATCTCAAGAGCATATTACTCACATACAAATTGGATGAAGCTGGAGTAAGGAACATCCTTTTGGATATGTGGAGGGACTGTTGGTTAGGCACCAAAATGAAGGAAAATAGACTGTTCATCACCTATGCAAGAAAAAAAGGTAGGATTTCTTCTTATACAGATGTCAAGGCCCAGATGTCACAACTTCACAGCTATGAAATGATGAAGGATTGGAATGTGCTTGTAGAAAAACTCTTAACAATTACCAAGTGTTTCAAAGCCTTCTTTCTCCCCTTCTCTTTCAGGAATGTTTCTTAATTAAAGTACTTTTCAAAGGTGGTTAACAATTAATGAGAACCTAAAAAAAACCCAAGCAACTCAGGGCTAAACTGACAAAGTTTGTAAAAAATGAAAAGCCTATTTTTTTTTGTTGGTATTAGCCATTTGAACCCCCCCCCCCAAATGTTTTCCCTACTTTCATAACTGATTTTAGAAAAGTTAGTTGTCTCAGAATGAGTACCTGCAGACAAACAAGAAGACAGAGTTTGGTGTAAATGCACCCACACACAGTCAGGTTTTCTTTCTCAGCTGTTCAGCATGGGTATATCAGTGCTGGAAAATAAGCAAATCCTACTGTAGCCAGATGTGGTGGTTTGAGCCTGTGAGAGACTAAAAGTTTGTCTCTCTTGGTGTGACTCAACAAAGATAAAATCACTTGCTGTTTGCTCAGACAACAGCTGATATGTGTTGGGCAGAGCCACTAGAAGGACTCTTGGAAGGTGCAAAGATAACATTGCTCACTGGGCCACAGCTGGCCTGACAACAATGGACCGAGGCCACCTTCGGGAATATGCATGAGACAAGATAATCTCCACCCATCAAGTACCCTGGGAAGGGTGACACAATGGATTCACCACCTGTTTCCTGATGTGTAAGGAGTATGGGGGCTTGTCTGGATGGAGATGGAGGAGGCGGAGGCCCCCCCCTCCATCCAGATCCTTGCCCAAACACACAGAAATACACAGAAAGATTTCTGGGGGAACGATACCTGGACATTTACCTAAGGATGATTTCCTTGCCTCTGAATTCCTGAGGGACAATACTTGGACACATACCTAAGGACTAAAAACTGTGTAAAAGACTGGAGCCACTACTGGCTACTTTGGGAGAAAAACGGAGATGAAGGAAAACACAGGAGATGGACCATGCCACTGAGAAGGGAAAGCCCGGGACAATGCTGCTCCGAAGAAAAGAGGCTGCCCAGAGGACCACAGCTCTTCTCCAGCCAGAGCCTCAGCACCGTTCCTGTACCAACCCAACATCTCCCCAGAGGACCACAGCTCTTCTCCAGCCAGAGCCTCAGCACCGTTCCTGTACCAACCCAACATCTCCTGCAGTACCTTTCCTCCACAGACTCAAACTGTCTTGGGGGGGTGAGGGGTGTGGTAATATAATTCCTTTCCTCTTCTCTCTCTCTTCTCTCTCTCCCTCTCTATTTTCTCCCTTTCCCCTTCTTATGTCCACTTTATTTATGTAATAAATAGTCTAACTGTTGATATTTTTGCCTCGTTTGTGCCTCTAATTTCACATCACGGGAATGTTCTAAAAGAACTTGAGTCTCTTTCCCTTGCCGGACCGAGACAGAGCCTTAACTGGGACTTAAGAGCTCAGATAGGGGCAAGACTGAGAATCCCTCCCACACTCGCCCCTTCTCTTTCCCAATAGAGAGGAAAAGAAAGTAAAGGAGCAAATCCACCAAGAAATAATTTGGATTTGGCTTGGAAGTAGAGAGGTAAAGAATTTTCTTTAAACAGTGTATATATATATATATATATATATATATATATATATCTTGCTATATAGAATAGAATAGAATAGAATAGAATAGAATAGAATAGAATAGAATAGAATAGAATAGAATAGAATAGAATAGAATAGACCAGGTTGGAAGAGACCTTCAAGATCATCACGTCCAACCCATCAACCAATCCAACCCACCTAAACAACTAAACCAGGGCACCAAGCACCCCACCAAGTCTCCTCCTGAACACCTCCAATGATGGTGACTCCACCACCTCCCCAGGCAGCCCATTCCAATGGGCAATCACTTTCTCTGTATAGAACTTCTTCCTAACATCCAGCCTAAACCTCCCCTGGTGCAGCCTGAGACTGTGTCCTCTTGTTCTGGTGCTGGTTGCCTGGGAGAAGAAACCAGCTCCCACCTGGCTAGTTGTAGAGAGCAATAAGGTCTCCCCTGAGTCTCCTCTTCTCCAGGCTAAACAACCCCAGCTCCCTCAGCCTCTCTTCATAGGGCTTGTGTTCCAAACCCCTCACCAACTTTGTCACCCTTCTCTGGACACCTTCCAGCAAGTCAACATCTTTCCTAAACTGAGGGGCCCAGAACTGGACACAGGAGTCAAGGTGCGGCCTAACCAGTGCAGTATACAGGGGCAGAATGACCTCCCTGCTCCTGCTGGCCACTGTTCTTGATGCAGGCCCAGATGCCATTGGCCCTCTTGGCTGCCTGGGCACACTGCAGGCTCATGTTCAGCCTACCATCGACCAGTACCCCCAGATCCCTCTCTACCTGGCTGCTCTCCAGCCACTCTGACCCCAGCCTGTAGCACTGCATGGGGTTGCTGTGGCCAATGTGCAGAACCCAGCACTTGGATGTCTTAAATCTCATGCCGTTGGACTCTGCCCATCTATCCAGCCTGTTGAAGTCCCTCTGCAGAGCCTCTCTACCCTCCAGCAGATCAACTCTTGCCCCCAGCTTGATGTCGTCAGCAAATTTACTGATGATGGACTCGATGCCCTCATCCAGATCATCAGTAAAGACGTTAAAGAGCATGGGGCCCAGCACTGATCCCTGGGGCACACCACTAGTGACTGGCTGCCATCTGGATGTGGCACCATTCACCACCACTCTCTGGGCTCAGCCCTCCAGCCAGTTCCTAACCCATTGCAGTGTGCTCCCGTCCAAGCCATGGGCTGACAGCTTGGCCAGGAGTTTGCTATGGGGCATGGTGTCAAAGACCTTGCTGAAGTCCAGGTAGATTACATCCACAGGCCTCCCCACATCCACCAGACGGGTCACCTGATCATTCATATATATATATATATATATATATATATATATATATATATATATATATATATGTATGTATGTATGTATGTAACAACAGGTAGGGTTCACAATGGTAAGGAACAAGGATGGATGGGAAAAAAAGAGAAATATGCAATACAAAACCAGTCCTTTGCAAAGGCATGGGTGCAGCAGGGAGGACTACGTGTCAGAGAAGCAGGGAGCCAGCAGCAGTCCTTTTCCAGTCAAAGGCAGGGGCCAAGAGAGCTAATGGCTGCAGTGTCCTCCTTCTTGTAGGCTTGCTGGACAGGGAGGGGGAGTGTAACAGCCTAACTCAGTTTCCCAAGGGGAAAACACCCTCCAGGGAGGGTAAAGCTCTCACAATGCCTCTCCCCTTCCCCCCCCCCCCTATTTTCAGAATGAGCGTAACCCATCACACCAGACTTCACTGCAGAGCTGTATTTATCACTAGTCTGTTAAAGCACACTTTCCCAATAATGCAGAGGCAGAGCTACCTACCACCCTTGTATTCGCTGATGCACCTTCTAATGAAAAAATTATCGTTACAGTGTTCTCATTGCCCATCTATGTATTATTTTAGCTTCTTTAAGCAGGTGCAAATTGGAGCTTTCCTGACTAAAGTGCACATAGTGGTGAAGCGAAGCTCTTTCCCCTAGAAACATCTTGATCAAAGGAAGCCCATGAGGTGTAATGCTGAAGGGCACAAATGAGGCATATTTTTCTGCCATGGGAATACATCCTAAAGCAAGTGGGTTTACAAGAACTGGATGCAGAAGACAGGAGTCTTGGTACTTGGCAGGAGTTAATTTCCAGGGAGGGCACTGACAATGCAATGAGCAGCAGGGAAGAGCAAGGCATCACTGAGAACTTAGAAAAGCCTGGAACATTAATAGTGAGCTGGTAAGGTAAAGCACAAGGTAAGGATGGAAACCTAATGGAATGCTTTGATGTTACATTGAACGTTAGATATATAAAGGGAAGCTAGTTCCTGGTCCTGGTCCAAGCCACTCTCCATAATTTTCCAGCAGTCCTGGCTCACTGGAGAGGTCCCAGAGGACTGGAAGCTGGCCAACGTTGTGCCCATCCATAAGAAGGGCTGGTTGGATGAGCCAGGGAATTATAGGCCTGTCAGCCTGACCTCAGTGCCAGGCAAGATCATGGAACAGGTCATCCTGAGTGCAATAACACAGCACTTACAGGATGGCCAAGGGATCAGGCCTAGCCAGCATGGATTTAGGAAGGGCAGGTCCTGCCTGACCAACCTGATCTCCTTCTATGATCAGGTGACCCGCCTGGTGGATGTGGGGAGGCCTGTGGATGTAGTCTACCTGGACCTCAGCAAGGTCTTTGACACCATCCCCCATAGCAAACTGCTGGCCAAGCTGTCAGCCCATGGCTTGGACAGGAGCACACTGCGATGGGTTAGGAACTGGCTGGAGGGCCGAGCCCAGAGAGTGGTGGTGAATGGTGCCACATCCAGCTGGCGGCCAGTCACTAGTGGTGTGCCCCAAGGATCAGTGCTGGGCCCTGTGCTCTTTAACATCTTTATTGATGACCTGGATGAAAGCATTGAGTTGATCATCAGTAAATTTGCTGACGACATCAAGCTGAGGGCAAGAGTTGATCTGCTGGAGGGTAGAGAGGCTCTGCAGAGGGACCTCGACAGGCTGGACAGATGGGCAGAATCCAACGGCATGAGATTTAACACATCCAAGTGCCGGGTTCTGCACATTGGCCACAGCAACCCCATGCAGTGCTACAGGCTGGGGTCAGAGTGGCTGGAGAGCAGCCAGGTAGAGAGGGATCTGGGGGTACTGGTCGATGGTAGGCTGAACATGAGCCTGCAGTGTGCCCAGGCAGCCAAGAGGGCCAATGGCATCCTGGCCTGCATCAAGAACAGTGTGGCCAGCAGGAGCAGGGAGGTCATTCTGCCCCTGTATACTGCACTGGTTAGGCCACACCTCGAGTACTGTGTCCAGTTCTGGGCCCCTCAGTTTAGGAAGGATGTTGACTTGCTGGAACGAGTCCAGAGAAGAGCAACAAAGTTGGTGAGGGGTTTGGAACACAAGCCCTATGAGGAAAGACTGAGGGAGCTGGGGTTGCTCAGCCTGGAGAGGAGGAGACTCAGGGGTGACCTTATTACTCTCTACAACTACCTGAAGGGAGGTTGTAGACAGGCGGATGATGGTCTTTCTCCCAGGCACCCAGTACCAGAACAAGAGGACACAGTCTCAGGCTGCACCAGGGGAGGTTCAGGTTGGATGTTAGGAAGAAGTTCTATACAGAAAGAGTGATTGCCCATTGGAATGTGCTGCCCAGGGAGGTGGTGGAGTCGCCGTCATTGAAGGTGTTCAGGAGGAGACTTGATGGGGTACTTGGTGCCATGGGTTAGCTGTTTGGGTGGGTTGGATTGGTTGATGGGTTGGACGCAATGATCTTGAAGGTCTCTTGGTTGGATTGGTTGATGGGTTGGACGCAATGATCTTGAAGGTCTCTTCCAACCTGGTTTGGTTTATTCTAATAAAGGTTATTCTAAAATAACCTACAAAGTGAAATGGTAAAGTCATATCACAGATCACAGGATGTTAGGGGTTGGCCTCTGGAGATCTTCAAGTCCAACTCCCCTGTCAGTGATGCAGAACGAAAGAAATGAAGAAATGCTTGATGTAACTCAAACATCTAAGGGATAAAGAAGGGAAGTGAGAAAAAAGGTAACAGGGTACAAAAATTTAGGTTCTCTCATGTTACTCTGGGTATATCCTTTTCTTTCTCCTTAATAATTCTGATTATAAAAGGCCATAACAAATTCATAGTTCAATGTTTCAGGTTTCCACTTGGCTGGGCCAAAGATCCACTAGGTCCCTGGCCCTGCAGAGAGCCCAGATTGACAGCACTGTGTGGGAAA